>NC_138925.1:8566253-8959646 GCF_965231255.1 Vanellus vanellus | reverse complement strand
CTTAACAACCTAAAAGTCTAACTGCGGAGTTTTTTTTCTTAAAAAAAAAAAAAGTTATTATTTGGACAGGGACGTTTAAAGCGTATGTTTATTGGAAAAAATAAAGCGTATGTTTATTGGAAAAAATAATCGCGGGATTAATCGAAAGACAACTTCCCCAATGGCGTGGCAGCGATGTGCTGCCAACGTTGATCCCGGTGGCCGTGAACCATCCCCGCCCGTGAGCAGCGCTCCTGCGCCCAGAGCTGCGTTCGTCGGGGCCGGGACGGTGTGCGGGTGTCACACAAACACGGGCACGGGGCTGTTGGGGGGGGGGGGGCGGACGGGGACGACCTTGAGGGAGCTCATAGTAAAACGCGGCCGCCCCAAGGTAATGGCCGGGCCTGGGGGCTGCCTGCGCGGCGCGGCCGAAGGCGCGGAGCGGCGGTGGGTGCTCGGCCACGGAGGGACTCGCCACCGCCGGCAAGCTCGGTCACAAAGCGATTTTTATTTATTTATTTATTTTGTTATTATTTTTGCCAAGCAGGGCGGGCTGTGCCCCGGCGGGACCGGGGAGCTGCGGCTCTCACCCGCGGGCCGGGACCGGCCCCGCAGCGAGAAACGCCCGCTGACCTTGAAGGAGTCGCAAAGGCTCCCGAATAACGAACTTGAATTACAAAATAAACCTTTGAGCCCACGTGTGAGCGCGCTGCCTTCGCTCCCGCCGCCCGTGACCCTTCTCCAGCCGAGGTTTGAAACGGCGCCCGGTATTTAACCCAAACCCGTGTTTTTCCCCGCAGGGCCGGGGCTCGGTGCGGGGAGCGATCCCCGCCGAGACACCCCGACCTGCGGCAACGGGGGTGCCGGGGAGCCCCCCCCTCCCCCCTCCCGCCCACCACCACCTCCTCCTCATCGTCCGGCTCTTAACGCCTCCGAGTCCGCCCGAAAGCCGCCGAAAGCGATTTAACCAAACCGGGCGCCGCTACTCTCCAAATCCTCCTCCGAGAGCTACGAAGAGAGAGTTTCTAACAGGGCACAGACTACGCTGGGACCTCTGCAGCCTCCAGACATTTCGCACAGAGCCAGAGCGAAAGAGAAACTAAGTAATAATAATGATAATAATAGGTAGAGGAGTAGGGACAGGCTGCCCGGGCACCGGGATCCTCCGCTGCACCGAGACTAACAGGGAATCGCCGAGGAAACGGACCCGGCGCTTACAGCTGCGCTCTGCGGGAGCAAGAAACCCCCGCTCCTCCCGACAAAAGCCCCACTCTCCTCCTCTGGAAATCCAGCCTAAAAACGGTTCGAAAGCCAGAACGGGAAAGGGTCCGGTGGAAGAGGGAGGAAAAAGCTGCGCGAGACTTACGAGCTGCAATTCCACCCCCAAGTAAATTTTAAAAAATTAAAAATTAAAGACACTCCCCCCACACTCCCCTCCCCCAGACCTTCTTAACCCCCAGCTGGGACACCCGAGCTGCGTTCAGGATCTTCCCTCTGGACCTGCGAATCCAAAGCCCCTCACTGAGAGCGGATCCATTTTTTTTTTTTTTCCTACAAATTCTCTTCCTTCCCTCTCCTCGATAATTGTTCCCGAGACTAGAAGGGTTTTCTTCCCCTTCCCCCCCCCCCGTCTCTCTCTCTCCCCCCCCACCCCCCCTCCAGCGTTAAGTCGCTCAGGCAGATGCCAAACGCAGACCTCTAGCGCCCACTATTTCAAAAGCCAGGAATATTATTTCACAAGACTTGGAACGACTCAATAAAAAAAAAAAAAAAAAAAGTTGCTATCCCCTTTCGTCAACTTCCAGCTAACTTTCGCTTTTCTCCGCCGGCTCCGCGCCGTTCCGCGCTGCTCCGCGGCGCGTTATAGCGCGGCGCGGAGCAGCGCGGAACGGCGCGGAGCAACGCGGGACTCCCGAGCTCCGCGCAAACGGGGAGGGAGAGGGGTCTGCAGCCCCCGCAGCCCCCGGCCCGGCTCCGAACCCTCCCGCCCCGGCCGCCGGGGAGGTGGGAGGCGGAAGAATGGAGAGAAAGGACCTACTTTTGGGCAGTTTTCTCGCCCGCGCCTTGGATCTCATCGTGTCGGCTTGTGGATTCCTCTCCTCCTCCTTGAGCCCAGAAGCAGCTACACACTATCTTCATCTCCCAAGCATTGTCAGTTTGGACACCTTCGCACATGCGCACAGAGCATTCAATCTGACACCCTCACCAGGGCCAAAAAAACTTTCCAATGTATTCATCATCATCAGGGTGGTTGGGTTTTTTTTTTTGGTTTGGGTTGGTTTTTTTTTTTTTTTTGTCCTATCCTCTTCTTCAGACCACTTATCTCTCCCCCCTCCTCTCTCCCGGCACCATCACAGCCTTCCCCTGATCTGCCCCTTTAAGAAAAATCAGCCCTCTCCGCTCCTAACCCTCTGCACACTGACCTTACACACTGGACAATATTTAAGGATCAAGGTGCCATCCTATAAAGAGGTGATTATCATTATATTATTCTTATTATTACTGCTACTACTAAATCGCAATGCTGTAGAAAGAGTTTGTTAACGGATGTCATGTTGTAATTATACCTATTTTAGACGTGCTTTTATTTTTGATCTGAAAAACATTTATTTACAGTAACTTCTCCATCAGTGTCTGTCTTTATTTTCTTCCTTTTTACCCTTTTCCCTTTCGTGCCCTCTTCGGCTCGGGGAGGGGGGAGGGGGGGGCGGGGGGGTTGTATAACTTCTAAAATACCGTAATTTGCGCTGTGTGTTCCGCCGTCATTTCTCGCGTTTCTACCAGGATATTTCTGCTCGCCACCGGCGCTCGAAAGCCTGTGCTCTTTGATTTCTCTGTGCTTCTGAACGTTTTGGACCCACTTCGCGAACCCCGCGCTCCCGCTCCCCTTCCCCGGCAGGAGGGGGGGGCGCGGACCGGCCGCCGCCGCTCCCGCGGAAGCTCCGCGCTTGCCCGAGCCGGGGAAGGCCGGGATGCGGAGCGGAGGGTCCCCGGGCCCTCGCCTCCCCGCCGGGCAGCGCGGATGTTCCGCGGGCAGCGGGTACGGCGCCGCTTTTCTTCTGAGGCGAGCCGGCCCAGGGGACCTCCGCTCGCATCCCGCCTTCCAGGCTGGAAGGCAGCCGCCCGGGCAGCTCTCCGCGGGAGCGGGGGAGGCCGGGATCCGCGCCCCCCCCTCCTGCGGGGAAGGGGAGGGCGAATGGGTCCAAAAGTTCAGAAGCACAGAGAAGAAAGAGAGAGCTCAGGCTTTGAAGAAAGGAGCGAAGTGTAAATAGCCCGATGATTGATGTGCTGTCTTTGACTGCGGAGAAAGCACTATTTTAATTCAAGTGGCCAGGTCAGATGGTCACGGAAGAAGGTTGAAAGGTAGGATTTAATGAGATTAATATGGAGAGAGAGAGAAAGCGCGCGCCTTCATAAACATTCAATAAAATAATCGGGCCCGGGGAGAGCGCTGTGATTTGCGCTGGAGGCGGTGACCCGCACCGGGCAGCGGAACCGGGAGCCCTCGCACCGAAGGGCATCGCAAAAACAAAGCAAAACTTCTGTGGGTGCGTCAGGTCCCTGCGGGAAGCCATTCTACCAGCTGCACTTTTGCCCTGCAGGTGGAACTGGGGGGGGGGACGGGACGGGACGAGGGGGGAATATTCTTGCTAATTACCGGTTTTCCCCTCCTCAATAAACTCTTTAATTGCAAATGGGAGCGGGGCCCTTTCGGATGCTACCTAGGAGCCAGCGCTGAGGGGAAGGGTGGCGGAGCAGGAGTCCAAATAAAATAAATACGTTTGAAAGGAACTTGTGGCCACGTGTCGCCAAAAATGTTGAAGCGGTGCCCGCGAACTCCCTCCCCGCGGCCGCGGTGGGCACAGGTACCCGTTCCAGCGCACGGCGGACACCCCGAGGTTGGAAAAACAAGCTTTTCTGGGCTCCGCCGGTGAAACAGGAGCTCTAATGTTTCCAATTCATTGAAATATTTCTTCCAACGACCTTGGACGCTGGCTGCCTCCCGCGTCCACCCCGGACAGACAGATTTCAGTTTGAAAATGTCGCCCCGGGTTAGTTATTCCAGCGGTCTTCTAGCAGCGGACGGTGGCCCCTCACGGGACCGGCTCAGTCCCGACCCGAGGCAGAGCCCCCAAGCTCCGCGGCTAGCCAGGAGAGGTGGCCCCGGTGGCCGCTTCCCCCTCCCCGAGTGCGGGAAAACAAAGGGCACGGAGGGCCCGAGCCACTCGCCGCCGGGCCGGGACCGCAGCCGGTGCTCGCCCGCGGCTCTCCTGCAGCACAAGCCCGGCTTTTGTCTGCTCGCCAAAACCTCCTGCCCCCCTGCAGCAGTCAGGTTCCCCCCAGGAAATAGTTCCTACGGGCAATAAGCATGCACCAGCGGACCCGCTCGCAGATATTTTGGGGGGAGGGAACGCAAAACGCTTTCGGGGGTGTACGGGGGGGAGTATGTTTTAGCTGGTGCTTCTGCAAACGAAGGCACCAGAGGAGCGATCGAAAAGTCGTCGTGCGACCCGGCGACAGCGCGGCCGAGCCGAGGGTCGGGGTTGCCCTCAGTTTGCCTAGGAAATAATTCCCCCCCCCGCTCCCGCTTGCCTTTCTCACCGGCTCCGGCCGCGCCGCTCCCGGGCCCGGGGGAACGGCTCGCCGGGCGGGCGCGGGGCTCCCCCCGCATCGGGCCGCTATCGCCGGGCCAGCAGGCAGCCTCGGGGGGGGAGAACGAATTTTTGGCGGAAGGTGTCGGGGTGCGCTGACGGCGGGCGGGAGAGGACGGGACTGCCGCCCCCGCGGCAGCGGGGTCCCTGCCCGCACCGAGCTCCGGCTGCGGTTCAGCGGCCGCCCGCTCCCGGGAACGGGCCGCGCTCCACGAGCTCGTTTTAAGCCAAAAACGCTCTCGAGGAGACCCGGTTGGAAGCCAGGACAGGAGCCGGGGGGACTCTGGGGACAGTGTGCCCCCTCGGGACACTCTCTCCCCTCCTGCGCCTACAGAGGCTGCTCCGCGGCTGCCAAGGGAGTCTCGCTGCGTTCCAGGCGGGAATTTCACGGGGGAAGGAGCGGGGCTCCAGAGGGTCGGCACAGCGAGTCCCCCCAGCAAGGCGTGCAGCCCGGGGCCGGGAAAAGCCCCGCAGCCCCCCTCGCCGCCGCCCTCCCCCGCGACATTCCCGCCTGGCCGGGCGAGCATCCTGCGGCTGCCACCCGCTCTTCCAGCTTGCACCTGCACGGGTGCGTGTCGCTTCCACGGAAAACACCAAATTAATTAGCGTGGAGGAAGGGAGAGGGGCCAGGAAGCTTCTCGGCTTCCCACCCCCCCCCCCCCCCCCCGGGTCAGCCCAGGTGGCCGCCAAGGACTTGGCCCGGGGAGCCCCCGGCCGCGCTGCTCACGCAGCAGCCCCGCACGCCCACAGACACGAGTGGCCCATAACTCGGGGCGAGTTTGCGAGGAGCGATCCCCACGGCGACCCTGGGGCAGCCCCGGGTGGGGGGGAGAAACGACTCCCCCGGAGGCGGCCACTTTTCCACCGAGCCTCAATAATTGTCTCCCCCGGGGAAACGAGCAGCTTTTCCACCTTCCCCCACACGCGTGTCAGGGGAGAGGGACCTCACGGCCGCCGAACCGGGGGGGGGGGGGGGGGAGATGGGGAGCGGATGGCCGGCCGGGTCTGGGGGTGCAGACGAGCGAGGGCAGCGAAACGCGCCTGTTGGGAGTTTATATCATCCGCTCTCGCTGCTGTTTGCACCTTCCTCCCCGCTTCCTCGCCCCGCTAATAGACATTTCAACACGCCGCGGCTGCAGCGTGCCACATGCGTGTCAAGGGGGCTCTGCGAAGGGGGGGGTGGGAGGAGGTGTAATTTACGGGTGGCATTTTCCCTGCAACTCTCCCCCCCCCCCCCCGGTTCCCAGGTATTTTACGAAGCCGGCTTTGAAAACACGCTCCAGGTGAAACTTTGCGTGCGAACCCCCCGGATCGATTTTGTTCCAAACCAGATGTAAAACCGCTGCCTGTCGCCCCTCTCCCGGTCCCCGCACCCCTCCCCAACCCCCCCGTCCCCCGGCGGGTCCCCAGGGTGCGGGTTGCGCACTCGGGGTTGGCACCCGCCCGGCAGCCGGGGACGGGGGAGGGAAAAGGCGTTTTGCGAGTTGTTATGCACAAGTATTTTTTAAGCAGTAAAGAAGATTAAAATGGTTGAGATAGTCCGGCTTGTCCGGGAGCTGCCGCACACACAGAGTAACCCCTTCCCCTTCCCAAGCATTTTTCGCATAAATTACTTATTGTTTCTGCGCAACGTTGCGGGGGGATTAGACCAAGAATTAATATTTTAAACTACGCAAGATCCCCGTGGCATACGACGGGGCTGCTCTCCGTTAGGGTCAGCGAGCCCCGGACAGATTAGGCGGTAAGAATGTCACACGCTTCCCTAGAGATTTTTCCTTTCTAATCTGCCATTAATAAGCGGAGGAAGCACACACACAACCGCCACATTGTAATTAGGCTCTGCCTTAAATCCACGCAATCAAAGAGCAGTTTGCCTTTCATCCCCGCCGGTGCCAAGGAATTTCAACACCTCTCGGACGCGGTTTAAAGCCCCGGTTCCCTGCGTGATGCTGGCGCAAGGGGGCAGTTAAGGACAGGCGGGAGCGCGGGGTCAGCGGCGGCGGGAGCGGGGCCGGGAGCGGGGACCCCCCCGGGGGCGGGCGGGCTGCGCCCCCGCCGAGCAGCCTTCGCCCCTCCGCCGGGGAGAAAGTTTGTTTGCTTTCCCAGCGGCGGCTCTGCGGCCGCCTGCCCTCAGCGGCTGAGCGGCCGGGGAGGGAAAAAAAAATAAAAAATTAAAAATCATTAAACTAATTAAAAAATGAAAATATCAAAGGCTGGCTGCAGCCTCCCCGCGGTTACGAGCCGGAGGAAGCCCGGGCTGGCGAGTCCCCGAGCCGGGCTCACGCCCCGGCCTCGCCCGGTGCCCGCAGCCGAGCCGGAGGGGCCGACGCCGGCACCTCCCGGAGGGGCATTTGGGATCAGGGCTCGAATGCTCCTTGCACGCAGGTAAACAGGGATGTCGGCTGGGGCCGGGGAGGCGTTTCATCCACCCAATAGACCCACCCGAGCGGCTCCTCTCCTGAAGGAACCTATTTGCACACTCATTGGTTTAAAAATCATTTTTTACCCGAAAACCTTTGGGAAGCTCCAGAACAAACACCACTCTGGGAAAGACAGAAATTGCTGCAATTGTACAGAAGAAAAAAAAAAAAAAAAAAAAAAAAATCACCCTTACCGATCCTCTTCGCAATAAAATACATGGGAGGGATAAAGGGATAAAGTTAATATAATAGCAAAACCTGTGCACGCATGTTACTGTCCTGCAGCTCACGTTCCTGATACTTAAGCTGCGCTGAAATCGGTCTTTGCATCAATATGCGTTTATCAGACTTTTTTTTTTTTCTTATTTCTAGAAGAAAACACTGGCTCCTCTGGCCATGAAAAAATACCGTGTAAATTGCCATTTCAGATTTTTCAAAAAACATGTTCAGCTATAAGAATTCCTTCGAATTCGTTACACTCCGGCATGCAAAGCTACGCCTTGCTGGTGCAGGGTAAGGTAAAAATGCATGTCCTAAAATGAAAAGTCGTAAAAAGAAAAGCAACATTTACATTTGAATATCTAACTTGAACAGTATTATAATTACAATCGTAAAAGATCGTGCTCTGCTGTCTTTAAAACGCCAGCCTATGAACAGGGAGTTTTCGGAGGATGTAAACACAGCAGTTTTAATCATGACGGTCTCTTGGAATGAAGGGAAATTAAGGAGTTATAGCAATTTTTTTAGACGTTTGATCAAAATATTTTTGCCCGGAGAGCGCTTGCCAAATGAAAGCAAAATGGAAATGATGGGCGCTGTAATTCGGCGAAGAGTTTTGCCGTGGAAGGAGCCCAAGCCGCCAACCTCCCGGGGCAGAGGGTGCTCCTGCCCCCGCGGATCGGGGAACGGTGCTCCCCCGCGGGAGGTGGCGTGGGGAAACGGGTATTAGGCAAGTAATTTTTCCATTAAACCATTTTCAACCGAAACGGAGCGTTCTGAAGACACCAAAACGATCTCTGTCGCTTGCTTCTCGAAATTAACAGAACTCCCCCCCGACCGAAAGCTCCCAGCGAGTTGCAACCCGCGGCGGGGACGGGGCACGGCCCCAGTTGGGGGGGGAGCAGCGGCGGCGCGGCCCCCTCAACCCCGGGGGAACCCCCCGCGCTTCTTCAGCGGCTGCGGAGTCATCCGCGGAAAGGCGGGCACCAGCTCCAGGGGTGCGACCCGGGGGGGAGAGTTTCTTTAATTAAGTGTTACGGGGGGAGGCGAGTGAACCGAAACCCGTCCAGATTTCATTCTACGACGGTCAGCGCCTTGCCCGCTCTGGGGGGGGGGGCGGGCCGGGACACCCCCCTCCCCTAATACTCCCCCAGCCCCGAGGGGACCCCCGGAGGAGCCCGCTCCGTCCGCAGGGGGGGGATCCCCCTCGCTCCCGGTCCCTGTGTACATACGGGGGGGGATCAGCCCCCGAAGTGCTGCTCCCCCGTCAGCCCGGCGGGGAATGGGGGGGGGGGGGTGGGCAAAAGCGGCCCCGCTTCTCCCCCCGCCTTCACACACTCCGCAGGTGCGGAGCCCGCGCGGGTTACGCACCCGCTTTGCGTGCGCTTCCCCGCGCTACCGCCGGCTGCAGCGGAGCTAGCTGTATAATTATTAGCTATTAATTGAGTTCAAGACCTTTTATGGCTATGGGAAATGAGGAGTCCGACCACTAATCCCAAGAAGGGTCTGCGCACAGCCAAGAGCTATGAAAAAGCCACGCAGGGCTGGCTGGGCCCGGCCCGACACAATGCCCCTGGGGGCGGGGAAAGCATTAACGAAAAAAAAATTCATTAGGTGAAAATTATAGAAACTTTAAACCGATGGATTTATTTACGGGAGCCCTTTGGGGGCTGCCCCTCCAGAGCGGGGGGAGAAGGGAGCAGAGGTGCGAGAGCCCCGCGCGATGCCCGCAGGGCAGGGGGCGACGGGGGCTACCTCCGGGCTTCCCCGCTCGCCCCGTCGAGCCGGTACCCGGCGAAGGTGAGGAGCGGCGGGCCGGCCTGCTCGGCGGCTCCCCCCGCACCCCCGTGGGGCGGTGGGGTTCTTCTTACGGATTCAGTTTCCATATAGCCTTATCTTTACCCGCTTCCACCTTCCAATTAAAACTTCCCCCAAATTGCCAAAAGCCTGATTTGCATGCAAGGGACTCCGTTCAAAGATGCTAACTTATTGTCTCCTCTCAGAACTTAACATTTCTCTCTTCAGTTCCCACTTGAAAGAAGTTTTAGAACAGTATTCAAAGACTGTCCAAACGAACAAAACCTTCCCCTTTGCTAGGGAGAGAAATCCGGTGTATTCAATAAGAGGGCATATTCTCAGAAGTTTACAGATTTGGTTTTAAAGGCTGTATTGTTCGTGCCTTTTTCCTGAAACTTTTTTTTTTTTTGTCAGAGGACGGCTCACATGCCTGCAAAGGATTATTAAAATAAAACATCATAGAGTTGTTCCCCCCCCCCCCTTTTTTCACTGTTTAGAATTACTTTTCTGGAAGAGCTTTCTAAGCATCCCCCCTGCCCCCCAAGTCATAATTAAGAACACTCCCCCCCCCTCCCCCCCCTTGCAAACAGGAAGAGTAAAGAATCAAACGCTTTTCCAAATGCTACTTTTTCTTTAAACACTAACGGAGTGACGCACTTCGAAAATATTTATCTGCTACAAATACACCTGAAAATATTCTTGGTGCTGAATAGATGTTGTTCATCTACAGCAGAACAAATTAAAGCAGCGGGACTTTCATACCGGGCAAAGATAGAAGCATCTCTGCAAGCATAAAATAAACGCAGACTACAATTCTTATCTAGGTTTTCCAAAGCTGTTTAAAAGGTGACAGATCTCTGCCTTGAAACACCCCCTCCCCTCATCCCCCCATTCCCGCATTGTTCTTTTTAAGATTAAAAGAAGATGATCCAACGAACTGCGGATGCAGAACTCCTTTTGGGAATGCGATAAACTGCAAAAAGCCAGTGACAACCCATTTATGATTAACTCCTTTCTATAAAGGTGCATAATGGAAGCAAACAGGGACCCGACGGGACATGAACATATTTTATTCATTTAATACAAAGCAGCTTTAAAAAAAAAAAAAAAAAACAAACCACACTTAAAAAAAAAACGCGGTTCAGAGCATAACTCAAGGGCCGGGGGAGAGGGGAAAAAAAAAAAAAACAACCAAAAAACAACTTATGGGGTGTGATGTGATTTTGCTGTGATCCTTCGCTCACCAGCGAGGGTGCGCAACACCGCGGGTGCGGGGGGAATGCGCGCCCCGGGCTGCGGCCGAGCAGGGGGCAACAGCCCGGGCCCCCCCGGCCCACGCGTGCGGCCGCCCCGCGAGTCTGGGAGCGTGGGGCGGGGGAGGGGACACGACGACACAGCTCCGGCCATCCCTTCGCTGAAGGGGGTGAGACGACGAATTCCCCCCCAGCCCCACCTGAGTGGGTGTCCCCCCCCAGCACCCCACTGCTCCCACGCAGCCGCTCGCAGCGACCCCCCGGGGAAAGGGGATTTCTCCGTCCCCAGAGACCCCCTGTGCCTCAGCAGAGCACCGGCAGCACCACGTCTTTTCCCCGCTAACCTTAAGAGCGGTATAAATCCTCCCATGAAATAATATAAGTGCGCACAGAGTACAAAGAGCTCCTGTCCTCGGGTTTGGAGATCATAACCAGAGATGGGAAAGTATTTAATAACACCCTTTAAGTGACTGGTGTTGCCTCCATATATCCCAGTCTAAGGGAAAGCCATTAGTACCAAATTTTTTTTTTTTTAACCACAGGGAACCAAGAGTTCATTTAGATATACAAATTAATGAAGACTTACTGTAGAAAGTAACTGTAAGAACATGTGTTAAAACGCAACAGAAAGAATTTCATCGATTTCCATGAGAGGTGGATTGTATCCAGGAAGAATGAGTCAACTTCATTCCTCGAGTAAAACTCACTGAGCTGAAGAGAATTACACTGGGCATGAATTTGGATCATCTCGTTCCCTCCCCATTCCATGTATTGTTGTTCAGCTCATTATGTCTTTCTATGGGCTAGACCGAGCTAGGTGGGAATCTTTAAAAAAATGCTTTTCATCACGGCAAGAGCGATCTGACAGATGATTTCCCCCCCAGTATCACATCAGTTACAAGTAATTATTCAGCCAAACAGAGTCACACATGCATGACAACACGATCCGGCGCAGGAAAGAACAGCTTTAGTGGTCAGGGCACAGGGAGGAAGAAACAGGTCTTCCACATCTCTCAGCGATGCTGGTGTTCCTGGCTGTTTGTCCTGCTGCTAGTACTTGCTTCTCCTTCCCTCACATATTTAAGTATTAAACTTTGCAAGGTGTTGGTTTAATTTCCATAGAGGGGAGGAGAGGAGAATTCTTGAAGACACCGAAACGTTTCCTAACCAGCTCTACTCTGACACGAGGGATGCGATTCATTTCAGAGGAAAAAGCAGCACGTTTAAGTAATCGATAGAGAAATCTTTCTCCAATTGCACATTCACTGCAGCAGCGGTGCTTCATTTTACAGGTGGAAGAATAAACTACTTATTACTTTAGATTTGGGAAGAAACCTCAGAACACGGTGATGGAAGCAACGGAGAGATGAATACTAATGCGCTGTCAGAGGTGTGGTCTCTGCATTCGGAAACCAAAGTTTCACACCGACCCTCCCATACTTCTATCGACACAAAGCGCACATCAACCATCGATAAGCAAGATCATTAGTCTTTTCAACCTTACTGTTAGGTTTTTAGCCCACAAATTGGCTACGTGAGGACTTGTGGGGATCCCACAGGAGTTCAGCAGTTTCGTTGCTGGAACAACAAGGCATAGCCGGTGATAAGCTGATTAATTGGTGAATAGGTGAAAACCAAGCTCCATTTTAAAAAAGTGGTGAGAAAATGAAACGCAAATATATACAAAATAGCCAATGGTTTCTATGAATATAAATGTCTGTCTATTTCATGACTGCTACTTTCCAGCCAGCTTTCCAACCAGTGCAGTCTCTGCACTTCTGTATCTACAATTGTACCATTTATAAGCCAGGAGCCCACCTTGCCCACATGCTTGTTCCTACAGTGACTCATGTTCCATTGGGTTTATTCCTGTGAAGACGTGTGTTAAAACAGAGGAAAGAGCAGAACCTTTGGGGAAGGAACAGTACCTTTTGGAACACACCAGACATACTCACTATTCCCTGTCAAAAAATGAAAGCACTGATTTACATCCTGTGCAGGAGAAGGGCTTTTACACTTGCTATAGCATGAAAAGTAGAAAATTTGTTTGATACCTGGGTCAAACAGAAGTCTTGCTGAATAACAGTGTTTACTCAATGCCTAAAAAAATAGTCTTTCTGGAGGAATACACTCAGGGAGGAAACAAACTCATAAATTATGTAGCTAAGGCATAGCAGATTAACTTTACTTTCCTTCTATTGATCTATCGAAGCCTCTCCAATCAAAGTTCCTTGAAAAAAAAAAAAAACCAAAAAACAACTTACCACTGCTTGCTGGTAGCATTTGCTGAATTCAAGAAGAAATTAAGTACCTATCACTTTATCTCCAAGTGGTAGCTCCCAAGTAACACGCTGCAAGCAACACTGTGTACCTACTCTGACTGCTACAGGTTCCGAGGCTCCGCAGGGGAATTTCTTCCCTGCCTTCATAATTAAAGGCCCCATGTGACAGCTGCCCAAGAGCTCAAACTGCCACAGCTCACCGCTTCCCACACCACCTGTGCCATTCAGGATGCACAAGGGATGCCTTTTCAAGCCTCCCACTTTGTAGGCACTATCTATGCAGTTTCAGCTCGAGCATCATTTAACAGCTACAAAATGTCTGTATTGGCAGAGTTCTGCAGGTACAATTCCACCCAAATTATAAAGAAATTCATAAGTCATCGCCAACACTGTCTGCAAGCATTACAGTTAGTATTTAGTTAGTCTATATTAAGTGGAAAAAACAAAGACAAGGAACTTTCCAGGCAATAGCTGGTCTGCCAAGCGGCAGCTCGGGGATCCATAAGGGCACTGCTCTCAGGAGTAGCGCCAACTCTGCCTCATCATTTCTATACACCAAAAGGTAAACCACAGATTGTGACAATTCCCATTAAAGGTAAGCAAAGCACATGTTTCTAAACAACTGACCAGAGCAGCTGCCTAGTGAGGCATCATCTGTCACGATTGCTGTCCTCAGTTTTATCCCATCACCTGCTGTACCAGGCATTTCACAGGAGGAAAAGCCAAAAATCTGCCACTGACCAAAAGGCAAAGTTGCTCCTGAGGCCCGGTGTGGGTAGGATGTTCCACAGAGCAAATACTGCAAAACCAAACCAAAGACCTCAACGTGGCATTTAGAGGTTCCCAAGGCAGAATTGATCCCGGCCACTCTCGTTCCCCTGTGGTATGAAAGCCCTTTGCCTTGATCCATCTACTAAGGGAGTCCCATCTCCTGCCTTTCCCCAGCCGGTTGGCAGACTGAGCCTTTGAAGGAAGAGAGAGCTCTCTCTCATGAGATTGTCACCACTAAAAGAAGGAAGTACCATGTCAGAGTTCCTCAAAAAGGAAGAAGTGTTTTATACGAAAGCAGCATGGCAAGCTGCAAATATGAATCCATTCACTAGGAGAGGACATCTCCTTTTTGCAGGCCCTCCTCTTAGAATCTTCTTTCATCCGTTTACTGTACTGAGATTGCCTGCTCTACTGCTGGAAGAGTAGCTTCCAGACTCACTGGTGAAAGAATATAGGAGCAGAATGGTATGGTAGGACACTTACATCCTCTATGCAATAACAAAGGTATGCAGGACGCTCAAAAGGAGCTCCCACTTCTCCGAACAAACCATCTCTGAAGTTGCCGTGTAAACAGCAGCAAAGAGCCATGAGAGCAGGCGGGACCATCGCGGCAGAAGACATTCGGCAGCAATGCAAATATTCTGGCTCCAAGTCCTGTGGTCAAACTACGCAGTCTGACCTGACACAGCGTATTCTCAAAAATCAGTCAACACTGAGGTACAGTGCCCTTAGCTTGAGGAAAACCGGGGTATTTCTCAGCAGTTTGCTACAGTCTCACATACAGTACAGTTTCCCGATATAGACCTCGAGACCTTCTCATGTTTTCACTCCCGATTCTTTTAGTACCCTGAAACAGATACCCCGCGAGTTGCTTGACTGCCATTCAGCTGCAGTTTTGTTCCTTCGGTATAAATGAGATGGGGAAATAGTTTCATTTCTCTGAAGTATAAGGTTAAATAGAGTGAACTGAGAAGTTTCTTTAAAAATAATGGAGTGAGATCACCCATACAATGATTTTAAACAGCTCAAATAAGAGCAGCACTTGCATTTAGCAAGTACATCCTGAGGAGGAGGCGGCGGCATTCTCCGTTTCAGCCACTTGGGTGCATTACAAGGGGGACTGCTCATTCATAAGGGGAACATATTTTCTATAAAATTATTACTAGCAGCTTTTAAACTCCATTCTTAAGCAACCCAGAATGTGACTCAACGCAAGATCACAAAAGACTTGACATTTTCAAGGGAATTTGAGTCTTAATTACTTTGTCACAAAGCTCAACTGAATGAGCCATCTATGCAGCGAAACACTTTATTCCTGAGTATATTGACTGCCAGATTTAGGCCGGCAGGGCACAACGAGGGTGTAAAGAATGGCCATGAAATAGTAAAAACCCAGTGAAGTCGCAACAGGAGAAAGTGACCAGTGTCCCCTGACTTCTTCCCAAACTGTAAGAGTTGCTGCTCTTGCAGAGATGAACGCTCAGCTCTGCGAAAGCTCCGGCAGCAGAGCGGGTCAGCGTTTCTGCATGGCAGTCACCTCAGCCTTTATTTTTTTGACAGCTGGACCTGTTTATCACAGCCTCACTTTCACCAGAAAAGGGAAAACTATCACTCTAAATAGAGCCATTCAAAACTCTGCATCTTACCATAAATAAATAATAGAAAACAAGACTTATGTTGTCAGTGCTGTCATTCACCGAGACACTCCTGGTTTTCCAAGCAAAGCACAGTTTAGTGTTTCTCCCCCTACTAAACGCACACAAACTAATACTAAGTTTGTTTATTTTCTTATCATCCAGGTTGTGGGAAAACTATATTTCTGACCATTTCAACATTTAGCCATTTTCTCACTGTTCGTAGAAGTATGTATTGCGCAATGAAATTCTGGATGTTTCTGTATTGATAACACCCCAAAACTGATCATACATACGGTACAGATCTGGAAAATACTCAGACACTATAGGCACAAACTGTCATACACTCACAGAAGCAAGAGATGATCTATTAAAGAATAACCAAAACCCAGAATGCATCGTCCCAAAATAGAATCACGACTCACAGAACTGCCTATTCAATGGGTAAGCCCAAAACTTTTGTCACTCGAATGGCCACATTTTAGCAAAGAAAAAAAGAAAATCACAATAAAAGAATTTTATTCTGGAGGATGAGAAAAAAATGTTAAACATGTTTTTATGGGAGAAACAGAGATACAGAGCTAGCTTGAAAACTGAAAATCTCTCATGCCCTGATCTATAAATAAAACTAGTTGGGCTTTTCTTTTGTACTAAATTTAAAGGAAAGTCTTTTCCATGGAGAGTTTTCTTTAAAACAAACTATGCCCCAGAAGGACTTTAACGATGGTGTTTCCAACAAGCAGCATGAATGAATTAAACAATAAATGCAATAAGAAAGCAGCTGTATTTTTCTTTAATAGACACAGATGACTGTGGTTCAAACATGGCTGTGTTCTCAGAGGGAAAAGGACAAATCCTGACAGTTCTCACCCAGACTGCAGCAGCTTTTTCCCTTTCCCCATACCCCAGACTGGCTCAGGTGCCCTTTGCCCTCTAGCATCCCAAAAAGCTTCAAGGTTAGCTCCGGTGACCATCAAGCAGAAATTCCCAATTGTGTTGCATACACAGTACCAAAATATTCAGCTCTCTCCTGCACATTACCCACAGGCTACGCAGGGGAAGGGGGAGGAAAGGTACTCGGCTCTCCTTGATAAAGTCAGGTCCATCATCACCACACAGCAAGCGGAGCCTAACTGCCTGTCTTCATTCAACTTCTTCCCTCTGGGGAGAACCCCCAAGGTTTTCTGTAATTACTCAGCCTGGAAATCGCCAAGGTCTCTCTCTTCCTCTCACAACATCCTACGAGGAGCCAGAAGCTTCCAAATAACCAATTCAGAGGGACACACACAACACTGTCTCCAATTCATCTGAACGTACACAAAGTCCTATGGCAGAAGCACACTCGGGGGTTCGGAGGCTGTACCAGTGTTTGCTGGTTAACCCAGCAAAGGCCACTAATGACTTTCATTTGGTGTTTCCAACAGATACCGTCACCTCAACTTCCTGAAAAAGCTGTTACTCAGGATCACAGACTACTCACCATGTCCCATCCCAGAAACAGCAGCATTCCAGTCCGAGCGGAGCATCCAGGCCCATGCAGTAACTCAGGTTTCCCACAGCACTTTCAGTCGTAGCTCTCCAGTTCCACTTGCTTCCACTTTAATTTGCTGTCAGCAAAGCCTTGAAGCCTCCTGTCCTTTTTTAGGTTTTCTAGGAAGGAAACCAGTTTTCTCTTCCTTACAAAGTCTGCATCTGCTGTTTTCTCCCCCTCCGCAGTGAAAAGGCAGGAATCGGGCACCCACGCTGATAACATCAGAGCCCACCACACCTGTAAGAAACATCGCACCATTAAGTTGAAGCAAAGAGCTTATTCCCTTGTAGCAGAGTAGCTCCCCCCCCACCCCCCCAAAATCCCACCACAGCCTAATCTCTGGGGCAGCAGGACTCTCAAACTCATGAGGCAGCAAAGTTTTCTTTTTACACAGTAAGAAAGCTACAAACATCGCAAAGGTTCCCACTAGAACTGCGGCTCACCCAACCCTTGGCTGATGCGCACCACCCACGAGCAATTCTTTCTGCATAGACTTTACCGGCACATACACGATACAGATGCACAAAGCAAGACGATAAACCAGCTGGCATTTTGCTGTCGCAGCTCTGATTGTCTCCCCCAGAGCGGCGACCCAGCCCTCCCTTGGCTCCCCCAACATAACCAGAGAAGGTACAGACCTCAAAGAAGCTGTGGAGGTTCCTTGGCTCATGTGTCAGTGCAGAGGGGACGCCACACACAGCAAACCCTTCTCCAGCAGCAAACCAACCCTTCCAGGGAGGAGCTCAGAGGTGCCTATATAGAATTAATTGATTTAACACAGGTGCTCAAGTTAAAGTGAGCGGCGCCAGCAGCTGTCACACCTGAGGTGGCACCTTCGCACGTGAAGTGGGTTTCTTAATGGATGGCCAGCACCTGAGAAGCATGAGATAAAATTGCTGCCGTGGAGGTGTTCTCCAAGTACACCGACCAACCGGAGAGATTCTTGTTGCACCTTCTAAGAAATGGCGATTTACTACATTATGAAGAGAGGTGAACCACAGATGTTGAAACAACTCAGCTTACCAAGTCAAAAGCCAGACAATTAATGAATTTTAGGTGGGCTGTCAATAATTCCCAGTGATAAGTGAAGCTCATCTTGTGTCATCCAAGTAAGATCACCCCCCACTCCCCCCTTTCATATGTTTACGGTTACTTGGAACAGGGCAAATTTTGTCTCCGAGGGGAGTTAGCTGTTAGGCATCCCAAAGGGTCTGCATTTAATGCGCGTGACATTTCCCATGCTTGGATCCTTTTATTTGTAACAATTGTATGTTTCACAAGTATAAAGTCTGACTTCCTCGCACACACTGTGGAAATACGCAAAACATAACTCAGTGTCATCCGACCTGCTGATATTTCTATTTCCAGAAGAGAGCAGGAACGCTGAAACAAACACACAAAAAAAACCCCAACCCAACTCTTTCCCAGCAAATTCTGATGTATAGGATGTGACATAACGGTGTGAAAACTTTTGGCAAAAACAGGGATTTTAAATTGCTCTGCTCTATTTTGCTGTGGTGGGAGTTTTAACGCAGTGGGCTTTGCCTAGAACTGACAGCAAAGAACAGACAATCACCGCCAGCGTGGTACGGGGAAGAACAGAATAATTTTCCAGACAAAAATACATTGAGCTCAGTACGCTCTTTATAGGTTACAGTAAACAGAAGCGTTTGATGTAACGGGCGCTTTCTGGCTACCGGGAACCTTTCAAGGACCCCGGCGCGGGAGGGCGCTGGCAGTGATGAGGTGGCAGGCCCGTGCTGTGGAGAGGTGAGAGGGGCCGGAACGTTCTTTCCCTTTTTACAAAACAATTTGCTGGGCTCCGTGTATTTTGGCGGGGCGGTCAGAGCGGAGCAGGCAGCAGCACACCCCGACGCCGGCAGGAGCCCCTCCGCGGCTCTGCGAAGCGACCACATTCAGGTGCCAGCACGGACGGTGCTCCCGATGGTTTGCTCCATCCCAGTGGCTGACTGCGGAGGCTGCGGGCGGGGGAGCGGCCAGCGTGAAGGCGATGCCCTCTTCCAGTCCCCCTTAATAAAGCCGTGTCTTTCGGGGGGCTGCTCCGCCTGCGAGGCGCTCCTCAGGCAAGGGCAGAGGGTGTTTCTCCATCAGGACAAATGACTTTCTCGGATGGCCACGGCGCCAGCGATATGGCTTTGTTTGCCTGATTTGGCGCAAAGAGGAGATGCGCGCGCGCTGGTTTGCGTTTAAAGCCTCTCACCTGCGCGCCTTCGTCTCCGCGCGGCCCCCGGCAAAGCGGCCCCTGCAGGACCGCCTCAGAAGCCCCTCGCCGCACGTGGCAGCGCGCGGGGTCCATCAGCGCACCCGGAAGCGCAGTTTTTGAACACAGCAGCTGTTGCCGGTAACGGCAGCAGAGCACCGCGGAAGCGCTGCCTGTGGGTTGAGGCCGTGAGGACACCCTGTGCACCCGCGCGCTAACACTGCCTCCTTGTACATGCTTCCTTTCTCTCTTCCCCCTCTCCTTTTCTAATGAAATCTTTCCATATTATTAATGGCTAGGGTGGATCTATAGAGTGTGTTCCTTCCAGGATTTTCTTGTTTGCTGTAGTCTTCAAATTTTCCAGTTCATTTCCTATTTTCCTGCTCTAAAACCCCTGCCAAAAAAATCCCTGAAGCACACTTCGGTACTTGAACAGAAAAAGCCCAACATTTGAGAATAGACATTTGATCCAGACTCTTGTAAATCAGTAGCAATTTTCCCCTCAAATATGAGCCATTTTCATCAGTGGCTGACAGTTCCTCAAGGTGAGGTTTTATCTAATTAACTATGCAGATGCATTTCAATCACTAAAACGGGGAACGCTGTGTCGTACAATATATGTGAAATTAGTAGTCCAAGAGCATTCAGCCAAAATATAAAGACTGGACTTATGACAGCCTATTTAATCAGCTTCCTTTAGGAATTAAATGATTAGGAATGAAATTATTGAAATGGATTTATGCCTAGATATTCTGAATGGCACTCGCTCTCACAGCTGAAGAAGAAACAGGTACCCGAGAAAAAGTTCCTCACTCGTGGACTGGAATATTAGAAACAAAAGTGGCTATGTAATCCCCCATGGAAAGAATTATTTCGGTTTCGTGTAATCCCTCACCAGAAAAACTGGAAACATTACAAACTCCACTGATATTAGAGCTCAAGTGCATGGTGGTGCCAATTGGAGCAGGTTAGGAGTCGGGGAATTCCTTGGGACATTCGAGGAGAAAAAAATTCTGGAGTAATTTCATGGATTATTGGTGGTTTTAATCCCTTCTGTGGCTTCTGCAAGAAAATCCTCACACATTTAGTCGCTTATGACATGGACACCTCCCTGTAAACATAAACTGAAAATAAAAGCAGTTGGACTTCGGTCAAACTGGTGGAACTACTATTAAATGACTCGGGCAGCCTGAGCTCTGCTTATTTCGGTGTATGACACTGGTCATTTGGGGCTGAGCTAATTCTGTTCATGGGCGTGATCCACTCTTCTTTGCCTGAGGATAAAACAGCAGGTGATCACAGGGACCTTTTGCTCTGAACACCCCCAACTCGTCCTTTGTCCTGCAGGGACAGACTCTCCCTCCTGCGGGAGCCGCCGGTGCACCGGGAGAGCTCCGCGCGGGCTGGAAAGGCGCATCTCGCGGTGCGGCAGTCGGCAGCGTCCCCTCCCAGAGACCAGGCACGATTCAAGCCAAAAGAGAGGAGAATATACACTAACTGTATTTTTTTTTTTTTCCTAGGATTTTTTCCTGCAAACACACCTGAGCACTTTTGTGGGTTTTTTTCAGTGTTTGCCCCAACTCTCTGATGGTGACACCACCCCCGAGCACTTGATCAGGCAAAGTGGAGTACCTGAAAGGCGACATCTATCCCACACCAGGTAAATCTGCCCGAAGCAGGACACAGCACAGCCCGGCAACATCACCACCGCAGGTAGGAAATACTTTGACTTAACCTATTTTTGCTTTTAAATATCCCAGGTAACGTTCTGGCTTGTTCATTTCTTCCGGCCTTCAGCTACAGCTTTCTAACAACAAAAATAATCTCTCTCTGAAAATGTATGCTCTACATTTCTTTAATCTTTTCCACAGTGTTTAAGAATCACAGAAATTTAAGAATTACAGAAAAGTGGCGCTCAGGAAGACAAAGGCCCGGATTCAGTTTCCCTGATACCCGTAAAGAAGACAATTAAATTAGGAACCCAGTCCCAAAAGATTTCCTCTTCGGTAAATGGAGAGTGATAAAAGCCCAGTAGCCCGCAGGTAGGTGAAAGTATGTCTCTCTCTCTCTCTCTCCGCTTTTATCTCAGCCAGAGTTTAAAGTTATTTGCTTTAGTTGTAAAAGGTTAGATGGGAGGAATCCAGGTCTTGGTGACTTGCCCTGGAAAGCCTGTGGCAGATCTGGAAATAAAACCTCCAAGAGGGCAAGCTGGAGGTTATCCAGGTACTCTGGGTATGCAGCCATCCATTCCTCCCATCATAAAGGCATAATGATCTCACAGCAGTAAAAAAACCAGTTTCGAAGTAAATCCACTGAATACAGTGGGATTAAAACTGTGTAGCTGAAATCAGCATCTGGACTATTGTCTTGGATACCTTAGAAGTCCATGATTTCTTCCTCTAGGGGCATATGCTTCTAGGAAATACATATTACTTTGGCTGGAAGACAGTGCTTCAGAGAATGTCATCAGACCACCAGCGCCGTTTAATAGTTCTGCCGTGTTGTTCTGAGAAATACTGTTTTCTGCCGGAATTCGGGAATGACCCATAGAAACAACTTTGGCAGCGCCTGTATTTCCCTTCGGATTTGTCAGGGTAGCAAAGGATCTGAAGGGCTGAATCTTTCCAAATCTTCTCAGCTCATCTGCATTACGAGGACTAAGCGGCTCACCAGCGGTTCCCCCGTTAGTCTGAGGCAGGGTTACACTTGATCCAGGATGTCTCGAGAACCGCGGGGAGAGTAATGTTTTCTAACGCCATCAAATTCCCCTCTCCGTTCTTGGTGGGAGAGATTCATTGCAAAAACAAGCAGTGAATTCTCAGAGGCCGCGAGAGCGCAGCGCTGAGGGCCAGACAAATTAAGAGAGATGTGCTGAACTCTGGGATGGCGAGGATGCGGTCTCGCGCGGCCGGCCGTGCGAAGGCTCTCGGAACATCCTCCCTTCTCAGACACAAGAATGAAGCCGATAGCGTAATGAGACACAGTAACTCCAGTCCCAGATGACCGTGGCGGGTGAGGCTGCAAACCTGCCGCCGTCCTCGGGGCCCGCGCACAGAGTCCGCTGCTCGGCTGCCTCTCCCAGCTAGATTGGTGCTGCTCGGCACGTTCCCATGGCGCGGCCCTGGAAAATATAGAGGAGGAAAGCGTGGGCAAGGGTTTGAGAGGGAGGAAAAGGATTTGCCAGGAAGTTTTGCAAAAGAGAGATTTCTTATCACGTTACTCTCTGTGAGAACAAAGAAGAAAACAACGGCGGCTCTTTCGGGAGGGAAGCAGAGCTCTGCAGCGGGCAGTGCCAAGCCGACCCAACAGTCGCCATCCTCAGGCGGCCCCGTTGCTCCCCCCACTGCCGCCTGCTTTCTTGGCTGCTCGGGAAAGCTTGCAGAAGCTCTCTTGGCTCTTACATTCTGTCTTTAGGCAGCCGACAAGCGATGGCCTCTCCTTCCCAGCTCTCCCGCCGCCCTTCGTGCAGGAGGTTTCTCCCCGGCGTTCCCTGCCCCGCGGAGCCTCTCCCCACCGCCCATCCAGCTCCTCCCCACGCTGACCACTAAGAGACACCCTGCAAGGGGCAGGACCGGGGGAACCAGCGATGTCGAGCTACCGAGGAGATGGCCTCCCTGCCCAGCAGAGCCGTACCAGCTCTTCTGCCCTCTGGCCAACGCGCCCGGAGTCGGGAGCCGCAGCCAGGCTTAGGATTTAAGCCTTTTTTAGGCTGAGCGATGCAGCTTTTACATCCGTGGTGAGCTAGTTTTATTTTCTTTATGTGAACGATGCAGAAGCACAATTCAAGAAGAAAATTGCTTTTTATCCAAAACCATTGGAAAATTAACAGGCAAAGGCAAAAGAGAATGACACTCAAAGTCAGTGAAGATAATTGTCCCAGAGCCCTTTTAACGAAGCCCAGTGCTGTGGCTCAAATTTGACACCCATTAGAAGTGTATGTGGAGCTTGCAGTGAGAAGGAACAGTTTCTACCACGTTTTTCCACCAAGCAGAAAAATCTAAAACATGACTGACAGCTGTCACATCACAGCACATTTTATTACTTCCATATGGTCAACTGTGGCCACAATTTTTCCAACATCAGATCAGAGTTTTGTTGTGGTGGTGGTTTTTTTTGTTTTTTTTTTTTTTTTTCCCGTATTCTTCCCTTTCCTTGTATATAAATATCAGACTACGGACACAGAACAAATCACCTTGGTGGGAATGGTCATTAAAGACATGGGTAATATACATGCTTATTGTCCCACATGCTTTTCCATTTAAAATATTTGGCCTGAGAATGTGGGAGGTAAAGAACTTATATTTTGAGATCTTTATAAAACATAGCTTACATCCCCTGATTTATGCTCCTTGGGACTTGTCCTATGTAAAACATTTAACTAGCTATACTTTAGATAAAAGAAACATCTGAAGCATTGGTTGTTTTGGAGTTTCTCATTCTTTTCCCCCATATATCTTCATAAAATTGAAGTGCCAGGCACAATATTTTAAGTTCAGAACCTTTCCTCTTGTTCCTGAGTTCTCTTTTCTTTAGCAACATTTATAACATCACTTTAATATTCTCCCCCGCTGCTGGGCTCTCAGGACCGACACAGCCCCTGGCGAGACGAAGCAGCGCAGCGCACCCATCGAAGCAGGGGATCGCCGTTTTACTTCCAGTTTTGCCACTAAGGGCACGAATTGTGCAAAATGCAATTAATGTGAAACAAATGCACGAAACAGCAGCTTCTATTGGCATCAGTGGCCGGAGGAGCAGAGTGACGGAACCCGGGGAGAGACCCTCATCCCGCTGGCGCTTCAGCATCACCCTTCGCAACGCAGAGCGGCACAACGCATTGAAGGTCCAGAACCAGCCGCGTGGTGAGAACAGCAGCAGCCCCTCCTCGCCTGGAGCAGGGGGCTCGTGCTGCCTCTCTTTAGCAGACCTACTGCCTGACGACACGGTCCCGAGCAGAAACAAGTAGATGTACTTGTGCACCCTGCCCGTGCAGTGTCTCGGTCCCCCTTGCCCCATGCTTCTGCCCCCGTCACCTTTTGGGACGCGCATGCACATACTGGGGCAGTTTGGCCTCGCAGCTAGGGCGCCACATGGGG
This sequence comes from Vanellus vanellus, assembly GCF_965231255.1. Lineage (NCBI taxonomy): Eukaryota > Metazoa > Chordata > Aves > Charadriiformes > Charadriidae > Vanellus > Vanellus vanellus. Next base: position 8,935,794 of record NC_138925.1, on the reverse strand, counting down.
ATGCAGAAAAATCTAAATTAAATTCCTGGCTCTGCTACATGCTTTGGTCAGGATCTGAGCCAGGCGCTTATTTCCACCTGTCTCTGTTTCCCTTTGGTGAAACAGTGATGAGATTATTTCTTTTCTTCCGCCTTGTGTGCACAGCTCTGCAGGTGGCTCTGCAGGGCGGACGGAGGCACCTCCGCTGGTCCAAAATGTGCTCCCTCTTCTACGGAGAGCGGCTCAGCCAGGGCGACAGCCGGCTAATTTGCTCATTCAAGAAATAGGGTACGGAGGTGGCGCGAGCACCCGGCTAAAAGAGCTCTCCTGCTTGTTCAGAGCTGGCTTGGGTGTCCGTGCCCAGCACGGCACTTGGGTGCCCAGACGTGCCACCAGGAGCAGGGACAGCCTTGCCCTCCACCCTGCCGGGCCGACCCCGCGGATGCTTTGAGCAGTCACAGCTTCCACCAGCTATTACTGTAGCCATAGATACACTGCCCTTAGAGAAATCAGAATCAATTTAGGCACCTAATACTGGGATGTCTGTGAGTGAATTGGTTTTGAATTAATCGAGTAAAACAAGGCGGTGAAAACCCGTGTAACATGTTGGTCTGGAAACAGCCGCAGCCCTGGGGATGGAACGACAATGCATATTTTACGCCGTGAATTTTTTATTAAGGGCTGTTTTTTTATTTTTTATTATTGGATATGAATATTTTACACGTCCGAGTTCAGAACAATGCTTTTTTTGGCTGCCTCTGCACTTTTCATGGTTGTGTACCCTTGCGTTGCATAACTGAGAGAGATCCATTTACACACAGGGGGAAAGGGGACTAATGAATCTCAGCAAAGCTAACTTTATTGTGTGTGAAAAAAAGCACTCTGAAGTTTTCCAAATAAAAAAATATATACATATATAAAATACTTGCATGGAATGGCTTAATAAAATCAGTGTGTGTGTGTACATGTGGGTGCACGTGTTCGGGGGTGTGTATAATGACTGCAGAGCCTTTCAGCCAGAGCTACATCTTACTCCATGCAGCGACATCTCCGCTGGGAAAAGCTCTAGAACGTTCTTACCTCCTCCGCATCAAATCCCTCATATCCAGGTACTCACCCGGATGTTTCCAAAGTTGGAGGGATGGACGTGGGCTTCCCAGTTGCTCGGTAGATGAACTGATGGAGCTGCCCATACGCAACAGCAGGACTGGTGTTTATCTGCCCTTGGTAATGCCGTTACCCTTTCTGGCCACTTCTAAGTGTCCGCAGAGTTTGTGTTCACACCCGTTGCTGCAGGAAACCCCTGCAAAGTCTGCCCAGGGCAAACCCTTCACCTTACTGCTCCCTCGCAGGCGTTCCTGACCGTGCCGGGGCTCCTCTGGCCTCCGGCAAAGCTACTGCGCCGTGCGGCCGCGCGGCTTCAACAACTGCCGCGCTCCTACAAGCAGCTGTAGTTTCTGTCGGGGGTAGGCTGCACACTGCTGGCCTGCCGGCATCGCTTCATTCTGACCATGGACGGTGAAGAAACGCCTAATTTACCCGGACTATTCGTCTCTGACCTTGTTTGCCCAGCCTGGCTACCGGCCCTGGCATGGCGAGACCGTGAGCGTGGCCTTTCCGAACTCTGTGCTGTGCCCGAAGCATCGCCCCGGCTGGGGGGACAAAGGGGCTCCTTCCCCTCCCTTCCTCTGCGCCCCTTCCCAAGAGATGCGCTTGGCACTCTCTATCCAGCGCTTTCAGAACAAGCTGTCCATCACCGTCCTCCCCGAGACCTGCGATACCAGCGATAGGACAAGAGGAAACGGCCTCGAGTTGGCCAGGGGAGGTTTAGGATGGATATTAGGAAAAAATTCTTCCCCAAAAGGGTTGTCAAGCATTGGAACAGGCTGCCCTGGGAAGCGGTTGAATCACCATCCCTGGAGGTATTGAACAGCCGGGCAGACGCGGTGCTGAGGGACATGGTTCGGTGGTGGGTTTGGCAGTGTTGGGTTGATGGTTGGTCTCGATGATCTTAAAGGTCCCTTCCAACCTGGATGACTCTACGATTCTCTGATCCGCAAGGCAGGAGCGAGGGCACCTTTTACAGCAGTGTGCTCACACAGGCCAGTGCGGATGAGGGCAGGGGACAGGAGATTTGAATAGTAAAGATAATAATTATTTGTCTAGTGTATATTTGAACCCAGCCTTTTTGTTGTGCTTATGGTAACAGGGAGGGCGAAAGCAAAAGCTCTCCTATGGTTCCTGAGAGCTGGCAATCAAAACCGGGCAGGGTGACAAGAACCACATTGTTTTGGGTAATCAGTGTGCATTGTCCCCGGCTGACATTACTGCATACCAATAAAAACTTTAAATTCACAGGGAATGGGGAAAGTGCAAAATGATGAATTGTTTGACATTTAAAAGAAAATAAAGAGCTGCTGCTGGATTGAACCTTAAAGGAGGCTTGGGGAGGGAGGGAAACAATTACCAGGACCAGGTTGAGATTTTTGTGTAATTCCAGTGCAAACTTCACAAATGATTTTGTGTTTCTGATCTCGTGGCCCCAAAGTCCCAGATCTTTGCACTGATACATGCTCTTAAATCAGGGGACAGCACTTACGCCAAATAGCTGTGTGGGACGAGTAAAGGATGGAACAAACGAAGGGTGTTTATAAGTGGGAACCGATGCCTGATGCACCCGAGATTAAACTTTTCATTCCGCAACTAATCACTGGTAAATCTAGGAATTAACTCAGGCCTCCTTAATCCCTGCGTCCGGTTCTATATTCACCAGACTGTGAATAGTGTTGCTTTCCTGAGGCTGGAAAGATTTTAGAATATAAATCCTCCACGTATCCAGAGGACAGGTGGAGCAGAGGTGGGAATACACCCGAGGGAGGATTCCTGCCATTCGTTTTCTATGGCACGAGGGCCAAGGGAATAAGGTCCCAAATGATTAAGACCTCAGACCTCTTAAAACCAAAACTGAAACATAAATGAAGCAATGAATTTCCAGTGCCCTGTGCAGTGATGGAAACACAAGGTGACCGAGAGACCCGTACCAAGTCTAGAGTCAGGGAACACGTGCCAGCTTCTGCTGTCTTGTTGTGCGTCCTTGAGCAAAGTCATCTCTGAGAGGTGAGTGGCAGCAGCCAGGCCAAACCGGTACTGGGGGTGTTACACACCTGTAATAATGACTTGTTGAACGATTTTCAGCTGGGAGGAGCTGAGCCAGGTGCCCTCATGTAAAACAAGTTCGGTACCAATGGATCCGTCCTGGCGACGTCAGGCAGTATCTTGTTCTGCAGGGGTGAAACCTCATTAAGAGCACCCACAGAGCTCTGCCTGGTGTCACTCTCCAAACACGTTCTGCGCCTGCCTCTGGGTTTGCAGGGTTATCACACTCTTTGCTTTTCTTTTCTCCTTCCTGACCACAACCTTGAGCTGCGCTGTTCGCTCAGGTTCCCTCTGCTTTCAGGCACACTGGTTTTTTGCATTTTTATTTGCATTAGATTATTGGAGCAGGAGTCTAAACACTTAAGTCACTGCAAATCCCTCCTCATATGGAAGTCTGTGAGCTGTAAAATATTTAAACTGTCTACAGTTGTACCTCGTTTGTTTACACATTTCCAGTGGGCTGCTAAAAGGTAACATACCGCGACAGAAGAAAGATCCAAGACTGCTGATTCTGATTTCGTAACAGCTCTAAAAGTGCTCTGAACACTTGCATTAACTTGATGGGGTAATAATATACATCCCAACTTTTTGAAGCCTTAGGGCTTTTCTCCACTCTTTGTTTACGCTTTCACTCTGATCCTCGGGGAAGGTGAGGTTAGGTGGGTCTCGCTGTAGTTACTGCTGGAGTCATCCACAAATCGTCCGCCACTCCCCCCCCCTCCTCCTCCGCTGCCGGGTCTCTCAGCCCCTTTTATTTCCCCCTTGCCCCGCTGAGGGACTGCTCCAGGGCTCCGCGGGCAACCGAACAGGGACGTGTCTCTCTTTACAGCGCTTGTAAGTGTCCTGCAGAAAAAGAAAAGAGCGTCGTGATTCTTCAAAGGGCAGCGAGAGGAGGTGATAGATGACTAATCAGTCCCAAGGCAGCAGAGGGCATCAACGAGTTTGAAGATTCATCTCTGGAGCTGAATGAAAATAGCCAGACGCTGGGCTGAATAATTAACAAGACAGACGTCAGCTCTTTTCCTGCTTTCGTGTGAGTCTTGAACAAACTCAAGAAGTTCTCAGGTATATCTTGAGGGTTTTTTCCAATAATTTTTGAACAATATACAAATCATAGTGCTAATCAGTTTCACAAATCATGACGAGATTTCCATCGCCTGACTGGATGCAGCGCATATATTTGCAGATGTGGATAAAGATGATCACTGTAAATGCATAATTTTCAAGTTGTTTATTTGAATGCGAACTTCATTGCTGAAAATTCACACCTTTGTTACAAATGTCATAGTTCACTCTGGAAATCCAATCAGTTAACCGTGATGTTTATGCTAGTTAAGATTATTTGGTGGAATTATTAATAAAAATTGAGCTTGGCAAAGCAGATTCGCTTAGTAATTCAAGCAAATATGTGCAGGATTATAATGTTACTTTCCTTAGCTCTCGGTGATGAGGCAGAGGAATAACACTTTCCCCCAGCGTATTCAGCTTTTCCCGAAAAAGAATCAGTGTCGGCTGCCTCAGGCCAATGCCTCCGCTTTCTCTTGGATCCCTGACATCAAAACATTTGTTCAGCAGTCCTCTAAGAACAAACCCAAACTAAATACCTGTCACCTTGTGCTCTCTGATTAATTCACTAATTTTAATTAATATTATATTATCTAAATGTAGTCTCACATAATGCATACGCAGGAATACACAGATGGACAAACAGAGGTGATGTTTTACGTGATGTGACATAGCAAATCACACGGCAAGGCCGCTAATAGCACCGAGATATTCCCGGTTTGAGAGCTCTACTTTAGCAGCCGGATCAACTTATTTTCCTTTCATGAGCAAAACCAAATTTAGAAGTCCAGTCCCCTCTGAGCTCCTCCAGGGCTGCTACAGGAGATCTCCAGCGCTATGGTGAAGGGTCAGCAATTCCCCTGAGCCCTCTATTTCTCCATCAGAGGTCTCTTTCCACTCTTTGGAAGTTTACGGTGGATGGCAAGGAGCCAGCCCCCACGGGCACGGGATGGAGGTGGCTTGTTCTCAAGTGTTTAAAATTCTGACAAACTGTTTGCAGTTCTAGCAGGGATCAACACATTTCTAGAATTAAAACCAAGATCTTGGATAGCAAAAATGCTCTGAACAAGGACTCTTTCTTCAACCCAATGCACAAGGGACCTTTCTTTAGTAAGCTATAAAATCACTTACTATAAATCAATTATTTTTGTACTGATTTATTAACTGCTCTCCAGCTGTTCAGATTGGCACTTCAAAAAAATTCCTGGATGGACCTACTGAAATTTTCAAAAGCATTTTCTGTGGAGTACTCTTGGTCCAACCTCATTATAGTCTTCCCTGGTAACCCATGTATTCCTAAACACTCTTAAGCTGGCAAGGATGGAAGCACCAACTCACGTGGAGTACATCCGATCTTGTGGCGAGACGATCTTGACATGAGTTGTGTTGGGAGCTCCTGCCTGGAGCTCCTTCAGAAGCCTCTCCTTGAAACCTCGGAAAAGAGTCGATCCGCCTGATAGCAGCATGTTCCTTAGGACGTTGGACTGGATATGCTCAGAGCACTTGGCGGTGCTCTGGAGGACCATCCTCCCAACCCTGGCCCTGGGACTTCTGCCTCTGTGGGCACGAAAAGCGCTTCGGGAGCTCAGAATAGCTGGTCTCCTGCCTTGACAGCCCTTCCGTCAGGGAGAATGTGTTCGCACATAATTTTTTCAGGCTTTTCCTACATATTCTGGCTAGGATCTAAAGCAACACAGCACAGCTTCTCCTTCATAGCCCTGACAATTTCTCTCTCCGCTGTGCTTACAAAGGAGTGCCTGGTCTCCGAGAGGAGCCTGGCAAGGTATTCGGTTACACCTCTGCCTGTAAAATCCAGCCTGGAAATGCACACATGGCAGGTAACAGCCTTTGTAGACAGGAGCCGTGACGGTGACACCATCGCCACGGTCCGGCACTGGTCCCGCTGTCGGGCACAGGCGTACAGGGCTGTGTGCGCTGCAGAGTCACGAAAGGAGCAGGTACCTGGAAGCTTCCAAACATCGTCTCAGCCATTTTTTCTCAGTGGGACAAAGGATTGAGAGGAGTCGCGGTCAGCAGTGCCGGCCCCTCATGCGGTTTCATTATAAGTTTATGTTTGTATAAGTCTCTCCAAATCTTCTCCATGACAACCCAGGATGTAACTACCCCATTTTCCATTGGGTAAGTAAAAGGCAAAATCCCCGTTTTGGACTGGGCTTCTTCCCAATATAGCAGTCCTCATGACTCACCCCAAACACGAAAAGTGTGAATTTGGGGTGTCCCACAACAGTAGAGATAACCTATTGGGGTACCTGTTCCCCTGGCAGACCCTCCTTACGCTGCCCAGATCCGATGTCAAAAATCACTGCGCGGGTCTCTGCCGCTGCGGCGTCGACCATCCTGCGCAGGATGGTGCTGTCCCTGGCAGCGGCTGTGGGCACCGAGCGTCGGCGAGACGTTCTAGATCCCCCAGTCGCAACCAGGCACCGCTCCGCTAAGCTCACCGTCCTCCGCAGCTGCGCCGGCAGCGCTGCTTCCTCAGGGAGCCGGCGGTGCCTGTACTTGGAAGTGAAACTGGGTGTTCCTACATCCCAGATAAATTACAGCGGAGAATCAATGGATTTTTTTCAGCCCCTCAGGCACAGAGGAGGGTCGGTTACAGTAATTGCATTTGCATTGATTTATATTTGGATTCTGTTTGGGGTTTTGCTGGGTTTCTAAAGGAAACATTTTTAACGAGGTCAAAAATAACATGAGAGGAAGTTTCAGAATACAAACCCCAGATAGTCAAAGACCTTAGAGGGAAGAACCTCCCAGCAGAGGAGGTGTGCTACTCCCCACGTGGCTCCAAGGCAGGCTGCGAGCCGGTTAACGAGTTACTGCATCCCCGTGATATGTGCACACCTGTAAACTCTGTGGAGGCGAAAGGGAAGAGAGATGATAAATAAGATCCTCATTACCGATGCTTTTAGTGTTTTATTTTCATACAGGTTTTGTCAGCCAACAAACGCACAAACAGCTGTAGCACCTTTTAGGTCAGTCAGCTCTCAGCAGGGTTTCTTGCCCGTGCGTTAGCAAGTCATTCACTTGGTCTGACGCGCTCCTTAAAAGCATTGCTGGTGACTGACAGCTGCCCCCAAATCCTTGTAATTGCTCATGGTGATCCACATCAGTTTGAAAGATGTGAGGCAGGTGAGGATGGAGGCTCCAGTCCACACTCGGTATTTTCTCTTGGGGGGTGCAATGATCCTCACAGGCGTGCCAGCAGGCACTTGCAGCTTCATCTCCTTCAGGATCCGCTCCTGCAGGCCAGGGAAGAGTGTGGACCCACCTCAAGGCAAGAAGTTGCCATAAAGATTCCTGAGCACGTCAATGTCATGCTTTGTGATGATGTTGAGGATCATTTTGTGCACGGCAGGAGTTTCAACTCCAATGTCTGCAGGCATAAAAAGGGTCTCTGGTACATGAAACAGCTGGTTGCCTATCTGGATGACAGAGTTGTCAGGCAATCTGTATTCTTGCATGATTTTTCTGGCTTTGCTTTCATGTATCGGATAGGGTCTAAAGCTACGTAGCACAACTTCTCTTTGACATCTCTCACGATTTCCCTTTCAGCCGTGCTAACAAAAGTTTGTCCACTCTCCAAAAGAAGCTTCATAAAATATTCAGTTACATCCTTGCCAGCCACCTCCAGCCTGGAGACAGCATGAGGTAAACAGTATCCTTCATATACGTGGGCATCCCCGCTGTTCCAGTCATACGGGCCGATGCACAGAGCACCAGAGTCGCCTGGGCCGCAATGGACACAGCCGGCACCATGACACCTTTGAACATGATCTCCATCATTTTTTTCTGGTTCTGCAGAGGATTGAGGGGGGCTTCAGTCAGCAGCGTCGGCCTTTCACAGCTTTGATTCTCGGCTCATACTCCCAGACAAGTCTCCAGATCCTTTCCATATCATCCTAGCGTGTAACTGTGGCATGGTCCATTGGATAATTCAAAGACAGGACCCCTCTTTTGCACTGAGCTTCTCCAATGTAACATTCTTTCTGTCCAGCTCCCAGCACTGGAGCTTTGACTTTTGAGTGACCAACAATTGCTGTAAAAACAGACCTCGGGCCACTGCGGTACCTGCTTTGAATAGCCCAGACCCATTGTCAAAGATTACAGCTGGGACATCCAAAACGTCGGGGTCAAACATTCCTCGCAGAGCCGACGGCTGCCCAGCACTCTTTGCCAGTTCACCTTTTACAGGCCGGCCACTGCTGCTAGGGAAGCCTTCTCGGGGGTGTACAGCTTGCCGTTCCCAACACGTCTGCCCCCAACTACCTTACAATGGGCAGTGATACAATAATACATTTCCCAGCAAGTTACCGGATCCCAGACACTTCCCTGGATATGGCCAGTGCAGCTTTACCATGACTCCAGCCGGAGGACTATCAACTCACCGAGTCTGATCCGCAGATCATGGACTGTAATGAGCCGAAAGGCATTTATTTCTCAGAATAGAAAGTCATTAATTCCAAAATACATGCATGAAAATAATTAATTTTTTCACACATGCCTCTGTCTTAGCTAAGACTCTACAAATATTTCCAGGGGTTGGTGAAGGTTAGGACAGTTTTGCCTCCTTGTAAGTATTAACTGAATTACCAGTTTGCTTTTCTGACTAATGTCTGCACTGGAAACAGACCTTTTCAACTGAGTCCTTTCTGATCCTTTATAGGAAACTCCTAAAACTTCTATTTTTAAATAGCTTGAACTATGCTTGGCACCAATTATGGCATTATGGAATATTTTCCCCCGTCCTTGTTACTTAATTTAAATACTACTTTTTGGTAAAATCACAAAAGTAAAATAATAATTTCTGCCTCTTACTGGTTTAAAAAACCCCGATAGCTCTAAACAACGCTTATAATACCTTTAGTGCAAAGAAATTCCTTCCCCTAATGAACCTATATCCTAGGCTGCTGACAAGCTGACCTGCCTGCAAATAAACAGACATGCAGATGTCTTCCTTCCACGCTTCCCTGTTCCCTTCAGCACTTTGCTGAGAACAAACTCTTCTTTGAAAGTTTGTTCAGAAAGATTAAAAATATCCTAGATCTTCACAACTGATCCTCGTTTCACATCTAATTGCTGTTTTTTTTTTTTTTAATTTTGCTTCAAGAGAAGATTCCAAAAGAAGAAAACGTCTATAGCTTTGAATCCAATCAGATCTGACAATCCAAATCTGTTTACAGAGAAAATTTCCTTAAAAAAAAAAAAAAAAATTACTATATAACTTCAGTTTGAATCCTTGGCTGCCAGAGTTTAATTGCTTCTCCTTGTGGCTCTAAATCCAGGGCAGCTTCAAAGCAAGGGTGGCTTCTATTAAATTTAATTACTTTTTCCTGCAGCTCGCATGGCAAAGGTGCCAGCTACTAAATGAAGTTGGTTATGAATCAGAGGCAGATTCCAAACAAAGATATATATTAGAAAGAGATTTTAAGTGTAAGCAAATAACCTCCTTGTACAGAGACATTTATACCCCAGATGAACTACCTAAAAAAAAAAAAAAAGCCATCTAACAAGGGATCAGCTCTGTGCATGTTATTTCCATTCTGCTTAGATTCCAGACGTGTTTGTGTTAAACGCCACTCTATACATTTGAGCAATTTCTCTAATCCTCTTAATATTTGTGTACATATATTTCAGTGTGTGGCACACTTGTTTTCATGTGTGCTTCTATATTAATGTCAACAGGTGTCCTAATCGTTTAAGAGGTTGTTATATGCATCGCACTAGAAGCCCCATTTAATCCCGCGTGGTCTGCAGGTCTGCAGGCAGCTTACAGCAGAGCACTCCGGTTTGAACATGATGTTGAGTATTCAAACAAGGGAATGTTGACTGCGATTATTCAATGGCAGTTGAACCTAGATGCAGGAATGCTCATCTGTTCCCCCGTATTGGTTCTGCCATAAATCACCTTAAAAAGGGCATGTGTGAATTAACGTTATTACCGTAGGGTTTATAAGAAGGGAAATTACTGTTTGTGCTCGGCTGAAGCACTGTACACTGGACTCGTAGCAGAGACAATAGGAGACATCTCACATTTCTCGTGCTCACCTGGTGGTACAGCTTACGTGGATATGACAGGACTTCACTCAGGAATGGAAAGAGCTCATTTTCTGAGAGCCAGTCCGTCTTCGGCCTTTGGCATTTGCCAGGGGCTGCCAGCTGTGGAGAGACACACGAGGAACTGGGCTGAGGCGAGCAAATCCATTCCACGGGAGATGCTAACGTCTTGAGTAGGTGGTGTCCACTGTTTGTCACCACTTAATGGGATGGAATATGAACTCGAAGCTGAGAGGCACGTTGGAAACGCAGTAATAATGTAATTCCCACAAAATACCAAACCTAAATGAGCTCTGCCCCGCAGACGCTGGACTGTAAAAATTCATAGACAGTTAAAAGTGTTGTTGGTAGGCCGGTCTCGCGTGCTTCATGTCAGTGCTGAGCCCACATTTTCACTTACCAGCTTTCGCGTGTCTTCTTGCTTCGTTGCCCGTGTCTCCTGCACAGTGACCCCCCCGGCAAGCCAGGGCTGCTCCTCTCCCCAGAGCCGTCCTCTGCCCGCCTCCTTCTGGAGACAAACACGTAACTGAGGGCAGATTCTGAGTGAACCAGCCCAGGCTGGCAAACACCTAGAAAAGGGTAACGAGCTGTGGAAGGTCTGAGTCTACCCGGGGTAAAACTGGAGGGAAAAGGACAGGCTAACTTAGTCTGTGTCCACGTAAACCCCCAGGGCCTGGCTGATGTGCAACATCTGTAGCGCATCCCTTTCCACATCTAGGAAGTGTTACCAAAAAGAGAGACAAGTAGGACCACAGACTGAGGGAGAGATGCTTCCCTCCATGCCTTTCTGCACCAGATTATTTTAGTATCTTCCCCGTTTTGCCTTCGTGTTTATGTGGGTCTTGTCCTCAGCTGACTGTTTTCTGGGTGTAACCTCATTCCGAGCCGGCACGGTACAGGACAGCGCTGGCGGCGATGTGATTACAGTACACCGAATACAGGTGAAACCCCTGAAATAATAACCCTTCATCAGAGAATCCCTTCACGAAATCTGTGGGACCATGATTATTTTTTCTGTTTCACAGGAAAAGGGGACAATTGCAAGGAATTTGTTCCTTCCCCAAACTCATTCCACCCTGAGTCTTTCTCGGGTTCCTGCAGGCAACTGATTTTGTTGGCTAACGCAATTAGTAGGAAATCTCAGACATACAGCTCCAAGGAAGACCTCTCTTTTCCTTCATAAACTTGACAGGGACCTGATGAACCGGCATTCATCTCTCCATAAAATAACTTCGCTTTCTTAGTCAAGATATACCCACCACCTTACTGGGGCACATCTCTTCTCTTACCTCTTTGTTTACAACACCCTCCCCCCCCCTTAAAAAGGCTTATTATCTTCTTGGCTTACAGTTTCCTCATTGTTTCTTTGGATGGGGAGGACCGACCGTGGGCTCTTGGCTGTGGGAAAGCTCTGCGACGGTGGCTCTGCCAACGGGCTGACCAACGCGGCTTTCCGGCTGGATTTTAAGCTGGAAATTTTGATTGCTGTGAAGCAATGCATTAAACACATCAAAAAGGTGAAAAGAAGAAAAAACAAGAGGCTGGCATGTGGTGGACACAAGTCTCAGGGCAGAGAGTCATGTAAACAGAAGTATACTGCCTTTTTACGCGCAGTAGTAATTTAGCACTTTCTGGGATATCCCAGAAACAAACCAAAGGATCTGTTAAAGTGCTAAAGCCGAAGTGTTAGAAGTTTGTACTTTTGCAGCTGAAAGATCCCAGTTGTAGAACCGTCTCCCTGGAGCACGCATACGATTTGTGTCACAAATAGGAGAGCATTTACGGAACGAATCCAAACGCATCACAAATAAACACTGCAAGAGAAATAGTGAGGAAAAGAGGGTATTTCAACCCCGTGGAAGTCTGAATGAGGAGGGACAAAAATTTTCTGCTCAGAATACCGCCATTGAAACCGTATGTGGTGAAGATAAACTGGAGGCTGCTCAGTCTTCTCCATGCCCCAAAAGCCTGGAGCTCACAGCGCACACAAGAATCAAGCATGCCAAATGCTGCGGCGATGATAAAGGCCTTTACCAGGTCAGTCGGGCTTTCCCAGGGACTGCGGGCGCGAACAGCAAAGGGCAGGCCCTGCTCGCGAGAATTCAGCGAGACCTAACGGGTGGGTGAGACAAACAGGGTGGAAGGCAAGGGAGACAGTGTGAAAGAAATCAGGGGCTGAGAGCAGCTCTTAGCCAGTAAGAAGCAATAATCGCCATCACAGATGCTTAGCTCTAACAACTTGACAAGATCCCTTTCTTCACATAGGAGCTGTGTTTGATTGCTCCCATACTTGTTTCCACCTAAAATCCCCATTTTGCAATGTCTTCCTGACACTCCAAACATCCGCAAAGCTCTTTGAAGTTGAATTTTAATGTGTTTATTGACACCAGTTATGATATTTCAAAACACATGGGCTACAAATTGTTACCATGCACTCCCAGTGTTTACAGTAATCCCCACATTAAAACAAACTCAGCCTTTCCTGATGATTTTATATCTTCTTGCTGACTCACTTGCCTGTGTTTATTTAAACTCCTGTTGAGGATTTTTTTAATATTCAACAGTTTAGAAACATAAAAAAGCCCTATCTGCAGATTTCATATACTTTTGAAACATTTTGCATCCATTTTTATGGGCACCACATGGCCCACATCCTCCTTTTCAATTTTTCTTGCAGATCTGTGACTTGCAATATGGGCTTCCCGTGCCCAAGCCCAGCAGTTAACCCCTCGCGAGCAGCCGGCCTCGGCCTTAGCACTGCCGCCGAGGCCTGGCCCAGCCACGGGTGGCTCCCGAAGCTCAGCCCTGATGCAGCCTCTTGGCCAGAGGAGGTTTCCCTCCGATCTCCACGTGCTAGAGGTGGGCTTAAGCCGCAGCAAGGGAAGATTTTAGGAGTCCACATTGGTACCCACTAGAAACAATTAGGGTGGCTCTTCCTTCCTTTGACCAGGGCTGGACTGCTGAACTTGTGAGGTCTCTCCCACCCTTGGCTGCATGGCCCAGCTGTAGTTCCTGAGGAACATGAAGTTGCCCCACGGTTCAAGTTCAGGAGCGCGACAGGGCTTTGCCACCCTCAGGGGCTCACGCTAAGTCAATCAGGGCCAAACGAGTGGCCTGTCCCGCTACTGAACGCGGCGGGCTAGCATGCACTTGGAAGTGGATGCCGTCGAGTCACTTGGGACCACGCGTCTTGCCAACGTCTGCAGCTCCAGGCCGTAAAAGGTTTCAGTAAGCAACTCAGAGCCAGGAAGGTTGGGCCCTCCACCACGCGGCATGAAACAAAAATGTTTTAAAACTCTCCATTTTAGCATCTACTGTTACAAGTGAACAGTCTCATAAAAGTCCCTATAAAGCATGTGACAAGCCTGAGCTCCTCGAACTGGCTCCGAGACCCTTTCAGCACCAAACCTCCTCGGTGGTGTCGTGGGCGGCTGCACCGACCGATGGCAGGGAGGAGGGAGCAGGACCCACTCCTGCACCAGGACCCGCTCCTGCTGATGTCCCCAGGCAGACCCTCTGGAAAGCAAAGCCAACAGGACACGTCAGTTTTGGCAGTGAACAAAAGCACTGGGGAGGGGACTAAGATCAATGTTTGCTAAATAGAAAAAAAGGATCTCAATTGGGGGAAAATACATTTATTTTATAATTCCTAAAAGGCATTAGAGGGAGGGAAATTGAAATTGTAAACAAATTATAAAACACAAAAAGTTACAGTGCATTGTCCTTTTAAAGGAAACTTTACTGCATGGCTAAATTGGAACAGCTCCGGGGACTCATTCATGGTCTTCTACTCTTTAGACTCACAAAGTCTAACCAGCATCTCTAGGGGTGGCTGGATTTAATAGTATCATCTAAAATGTAATAAACCCTGCAAGTGATGAACAACTGGGAAGGTGCAGAACCCATTGGGATTCAAATTTAATTCAGATGATTTGGAATTCAGCATCTGAGAACTGCTCGGGGTTCACGTGTTCTTTTCCATGTTGGAGAAAAGAAAATAAGATCTATACCTAGGAAACAATATAAATGATGCACAAATAAAAGTCTTGGTTGAAGATTTGTATATTTAAAAGAATAGTCTTGATTATTTGAAAATGAAGTCCAGGAAAAGATTTATATTTTTTATTGCCTGAACGCTCTGAATCAGGTAAAACAATTTCACGAAGCTGAGCTCCAATCCCTCATCCACAAATTAACCTCTCCTGGGGAAATGGCAGAACTGAGGCCTCGTGGCTCCACTCTCTGAAATAACTCCGTCTCCTACAGGTTGCCCTGGAATACTAATAGGAAGGAGGCGAGTTTTAGGATCAAGGCAGGAAGAGGAGGCGGCAGAGCTGCGCGGTCCATTGCTCGCTCCCCCCTGACCGCGAGCGCGTCTCTCCAGCTCTGCGCGGCCGTGGGACCTGTGAAACAACTGCGGCAACCTCACACCATCCCCTGCAGCTCCGGCGGACCATTCCAGACTGCACCTGACGCCTTTCAGCACAAGACCAGTACTAATGCTAACGCCAGGCATGAGAACAAAAGCAAAGCGACACTTTTTATAATTCTGCAAGAGCCCTCCCCACTCAGACCCCTTCTGGATGAGTGGGTGGTGCAGAGACACGGTCTGCAGATGGCCCTCTGACGTCTGCGTACAGGTCCTGCGTGCCATTCCCTGCCACCTCTGTGGCTCCCTGCCTGCTCAGGTAAGAGCCTTGGTAGAAGAAATCAGAGTTGTTGGGAGTTTTGAGACTGTAGGATGGAAAAAAAGGGAAAGCAGGGCTCTCCTACCCTTGGAAAACTGTTAATTCAGCATTAAATACATACGGAGCTGTGCTGGAATCTCATTGTTACTTTATATAGCCAAGTACCGTTACCTCCAACTTTATTCCAATGGCTGTTGGACTTGGGCTTATGAGCAAATTGTTAAAAGCTGTGTCTGAGGTATGAAAGCGACAAGTGGAAAGCATTCCCATGAAGTATGCAGGATGACTGGAATGGGGCCAGCGGTTTAGGTCAAAACTCAGTCACATGCCCTGCTAGCTGGTCCGGAACATCCTTCAAATCCAGCTAAGCAAACAGCTCAGAGCGCCCTGCGCCAAGTGCCAGCTCCAGCTGGCATCCTGGTACATTTTATTCTACAGTTGTTGCAGTTTTGGAGGTTATGAAAAGTTTACTAATGAGAAACATTTCGGGACGTCGTGCCAACAGTTTAGGCTGAAGGAAGAGCCGTAATGACATGAGCATATATAACTTTGGTGGAAAGTCTGAAACATCGGTTCCACACCCTGAGAACTGCCTCTCTGTTTATAAATCCCAACAATTCTGAACATCAAGAGAAATCTGTCTGCTTGCTCTTAAGATGTTTACATTGGGCTTTCTAAATATTTAAAACCATTGATGAAATTAAAGACAACTTTCACGATGTTGTGTTCCTCAGTTATTTTGTTCGTTTTGGTTCGCAGGGCCAGTTCTTCTTCTGTAAACAGGAATTCGATATAGCAAAAGGGGTGTGAGAGCACTGAGCAGCCAGGGATTCTCAGCAAACAATTCTGGTGACCGAGAAAAGCCTCTTTAAATGATCTTACCAAATTTCTGTTGGGAAATAATACATTGTTTTGATTTCTAAGGAGGAAGCACTCGCAAACAACATAGTTTTCTCACCAGCACAGGCAGGCAAGCCGGCTTTCCAGGGATGACTTCAACTTCAAAACCTCCACTGTGATGCAGAAGACCACCACCAAACCTCACGTGACAGAAGATAAAGCGGCAAATCCCAAGACAAGCTTCCTCTTCTCCTCGGTCTGACGAGAGCAATTCCAGCGAGCACTGCTGGATGCCCAGGGATGGTGCTTGCTTAGACTGCTTTTTAATGGCCAGCCTTGACTGAACCCAGTCTTGGCAAAAACCAGTCCCATTTTAGAAGTGGATAACGGCAACTCAAATGGAAGAAAAACCAGACATGTAAGATGCAGAAGATGGGACGGGTGGGTGGATGGAGGAGCTGCCTCTCAGGATTCTGGTATCAACCATAGGTGCAGAGGCCATTTGAGTGTTGTTCAGTGTCAGAGAAAGGGAAAGGCAAGGAATCATTGCGCCGGATTCTCACAACAAAACGATTTAAAGAACTTTCTCAGCCACTGTGTTCCTCTCTTTCATTTTCAAGGTTCTCCTTTGGCTGGCGCTCCAGCTGGCATTCAGCTGACAGAAAAAGAAAATAAACCCATGGTTCCCAGAGGTTTTCTAGCAGAATATTCAACGTATTAGAAGTGAAAGAAATACTGAAAGTGCAAGCAAAACCTCTGTTCCCATCTTCACTCTAAGACAATATTTGGCTGCAGAGCAATGTTTGTCTATCTACCAGTGCTATTCATCACTACGTTTACCATATTTTCCTTTTCTTTCCATAACTCCTGGCTTCGCTCATGTCTGGGTGTTTTCTAACCAGCCTTAAGGCAATAAATCAAAGCTGTCAGCATTGGAAGAAAATTAATGTGAGAAGTTGTTCCAAAGGCCACCAGCCTTTTCCCTACTCTGTGAGCTTTGTTAATCCAGGATTCCTCAACAGCTTTCAATGTTTTGCTACTTTCACAAGGTTTTGAGGCTACAGATGCAGGGTTTTTTGAAGGGTGGCTTTGAATTGCGTCCTGTAAGAGACCAAATTCCTGGAGTTTCTTTAGATTTCAAAGAGAAGCGAGGGTGCTCAGCGCAGGCCCAAATCTGACCCTAGGCCATCCCTGGCCAAGCCACAAGCCGAACCCAGATCCAGCGTTGGAACGCATCAGGGTCAGAAGCTGGGTTGAACTTTTCATGAAGAAAAAGGCCAAATGATTAAAAAACAATCCTGTTCCTATGCCCCGTAGTGATGACGCTGGTTGAATTATTCATCGCGAGTTATTTACCCAAAGAACACGGCTGGCACTTATGCTGAATACATTACTTGCAAGTTTTGATTTCTTGTTTCATTACTCACTCTGTTCTGTAGCACTCAGAAACTCCAACCTCCTCATTTCTGAAAGTCTCTTTTCCGAGTCTGAGAAAAAGAACACTTGGGAAGCAGCCTTCAGCTGGTGCCGATCCGATACAGCACATACCTCCCTGGGAAAGGACAGCCTGGCAGTTAAGGCATTTTCCTGGAACTGGGGAAAGCAATGTTCTTACCCTATTCAGCTGCAGATGAACTCCGTCACCCTGGGCAAATCACTTGGCGCCCTATACCTCTGGCTGCACATTTGTAAAAGGGACACAGGGTTTCTCTCGGTAAGATACTGAAGGCGAGATATGCTGAAGATGATGAATTGCCTAGTTACTATGGAAACTGGAAAAGCACCTAATGCAGATGGATGAGTTTAGAAGCAGGTCCACCTGACTGAAAAATCAGGAGCAATTGGGAACTTCATTAGGTAAAATTCAGCACGTTGTAATCAGAAGGATTGTGGGAGCCACTCAAAACTTCCTTTAATCAAAAGTACGGGCTTATTAGATTTGTCTCTGGACAGACACTGAAGGTTTCCCCCTGTACGTTTTCAAACTCTCACATTTCACGTGTGAGTTTTGATTTGTTTTTCTCCAATGGCTTGGGATGTTTAGGTAGCAACGAAAATTCTTCTCCTACCAAACAAAGATCATTAAAACCAGAACAGTGATTGCAGAAATCAGCCCAGCAGTCTCAAGACTGGGACATAATGAGAAAGAAGTTTAATTCCAAACCCAAAATCTCAGGAGCCATTTAAAGAGAAAGTACCAAGCAATGGCTGAATGCAACTGTGGCAGTTTTCCCTCCATCGGGAGACTACTGTTTGAGTTTATCCTCACAAAACACTGCTGCTCTCTGCTTTTGGGTGAGGTTTCATCTGCCAGCTGCTCAACCAGACATCGAGAGGTAGCTCAGAGTTTTGTCCAAGCACAAATTGAGGAAGGGCTTCAAGACGCGGGCCAGCGTTTGCGTGTTAATCCCCGTTGCAGAGCCAGTGGAGAGAACCCACTCGGGTTGGTTTTGCCTGGGTCCTAAATAAACATGGGCTTTGCTTTCTTAGTTCTCAGAATCTGACTAATGAGTTTGTTTTTTAGAAAGGTGTTTAAAATACGGAGGTTCCCCCCCACTCCTGCAACCCATCCAATTATAATAATTTTGAGGTATTTCAAACTTTAGACCTCGAACTACTCCTCATTGTCCTATCAAATTATCCAGGTCTTTGACATGAAAAGTCTTTATTTGCAAAGCCTCCCGGTAGCAGCGCTTACTGAAGTGAGGCTGTTCGGGTTTGGGAGTTTAAAAATGGGTTTGCCATGGCAAATGGCTCATCGAGTTACAGTTGTGTCTCGGTAGGGTAAAGCACTCAAGGCTTTCAATTGCAGCGGGCCCTGCTGACTCAGGGAATGAAAGCTATGGAACTGCTGGCAAAGGAAATGCTAATAATTAAAGCAGTAATCGTGACTCTGGGGCAAGAAATAAATGCCTACAGGGTGACGAGAGACTGAATAAACAAAGCAAATAAGAGCCTCACGCTGCAGAATGCCACGCAGCGGTGATTAGAGCTGGCAGCAGAACCCCAGCGCTCGGCGCCAGCGCGCCGGGTACCGCTCGGTACGGCTCAGGGACCCGGGGCGCCTTCCGCAGCGGCAACACCGCAGGGCGATGGGTGGGAGAGGCTCCGTGGGCACCCGGCTGCGCGCACATTGCTAGCTCGCCGCTTTGTGCGGGGGAAAAGCGGTGCCATGCTCCGAGGGCTGGCGCTGGGCGCCCCAAGGGGTCGTGCTCTCCCCGGGGTAGAAAACCCATTTTCAATAAAAGCGGAGGGTGCTGCCCTTGCGTGACGGGCATGAGGGGGCCATGCTGATGTTAAAATCAAGACCACTAACCCCATTTATAGTTTTTTGGCTAGAGGTGGCCTCAGTTGCGCCATAAATTATTTTGGCGGTATTATTACGGAAACAGAAGTATTGATCGTGAACCGACGACAGCAGCGGCAGAAAGCGATAATGATAGCTTTGACCTTGCGCTGCACATGACAACCAAGATCCTCAAAGCCCTTTCCAAACAACTACCGCCTTCTCTCAGTCCTCTTCCGAGAGGATTGTCAGCTGCTTAATTATAGTGGGAAGCAATGAACAATACAAATACTTTCCCCATAAAAATTTTCCATGCTAGTCACCAGTGTCCCCGTGGTGCTAGCAGATCATACACTTAAATAAAATGCCACGTGCAATGAACGAGAAGAGACAGGCCACATCCAATGAGGAACAGAGGAGAACTGTCCACCCGTTTAATTTCGGACCACACTAAGATACCTGAAAACACCGGTTTTATATGAGGCGGTTCACAGAGAGAAATGCTGTACGACCCACGGCAGGTGAGGCGCTGAGTGCCTTCAAGGAAGTACGGGCTCTCTGCAGCAGATAGCTCGGGTCTCTCCCCGAAGGGCTACGCGCCGGCTGTGCCGCCGAGTAAAGTCCCGCACACGTGTAGCGCGGCCCCTCGCGACTGGCGAATAACTCAATTTACTGTCATTCAGGTGTCAGGTTCCACTTCCTTGTTTACCGAATGTAATAATATCCTGCAGTACCTGGCTTGCACAAGGGACTAAGTGAAGTAATTTGACAGCAAAAATAAACAGATGAAAGGAGTCTTTAAATACATCAAAGGGAAAGTGTGCTACTATCTGCGGGACCATCATCACAAGCTGCACCGCTGCATCCCGGCTCTGAGGCAGAGACGGACTTCACGTTACTGCCTCCAGGGCCACAGGTCAAGAAACCCTTTGCTCCTGCTTGTTACGCTTGCTATATTCTTGCTGTTTGGTATGTTATATTTGCAATACTTAAAATTCATAAGAGTTGCCTCTTCCCAGTCCAGAGATTGTCCTTCCCAAGGAATAAACTTTACCCGTTATCCCACGGTTGCAGATCTGAGGCTATGAAATTTGGCCCAGGCAATCCTTGTCAGGAAGGCACTTAATTTCAGGAATAAAGACAACTGAGAAGGAAATCTGGTCCAGGACATTGGGAGAGGAAAGTGAAGATCTGCCATTACACACCATCAGTAAAATACAGTGCCGCAAAGAAGACTTCTTACAGAAAGGACTGGGAGTCCTTCATTAAACGCAGCTAGGAAAAAAACTCAGGGTTGTTTTTTTTTTTTTCATTTGTGGGTGTTTTTTTCTCCCTAACAAAACTGGCCTAATGACGTGAGTAATTAAATTATAATGCCTACACTATTGTTTGAATAAGGCAAACTCCCTCACATGCCATTAATGTACTACTGCCAACAGCAGCCAGGGAACAGCCTCAACAATAGAGAGGATTTTCCAGCTCACTGTGCGATTTGATCTCTATAAACCTCCCATAACATATACTGTACGGCAGTAAATCATTTATAACATTATTATCCGCCCATCTGGGATCAGAGTGCAACCGCTAAGACAACGCAAGAAATCTGGGCTCCTTTCAGCACTCTGTGAAATGAACCTCATTGGTAAGATTTCATTAATTCAGCAATTCAACAACTAGATCACGGTCCCTACAGGAGGGACTGTGCTTTCCATTGGCTCCCTTCCTAGCATTTCCCATGGCTCTGGTATTTTTATTCTCCAGTATTGCTGATACTTTCACTTGTATTTCAAAATGGTTATTGCTTGAGTGTGGTTGGCTGGTTGCAGTCCAGTTCCTAGTGAAAGGGGGAAGTGGTTTTGGAGAAAAAAAGACCGTGTTTTCCAAGTTAGCGTCAGACTTCGTTCCCCACTTAGCTCCGGTGAAAAGCCCTCTGAAGTCTCCTTCTGCGAAAGCCCTTCTGAATGTTCTAGCTCAGAACTGGAGTAGGAAAAAGCCTGGTGAGAGTCAAAGCTCGTGTGTGTGGAGGAAGCTGTGGGCTGCTGGGTGCCCTGTTGGGGTGCCGGCTCTGCCCGCTCCCACCCAGAACGTTGGTAGAGCTTCACAGGAGGTGGTGTGGAGCCAGCAGATGTGCCTTTGCTGTCCCAGGTTGTCACAAGCAACAGAAAGCAGCAAAAAAAGGGTTAAAATGCCCTCCTGTGGAGCTTTGCTCTACCTGCCACGGGCTATACCTCACAGCAATATTCACAAGGCTGTGCATCTACCGCACAGAAAATCTGCACATTTGCCCCAAAGCCTGTAAAACGTGACAGCTGCCAGTTTCGGCCCGCAGACGAAATTTCAAGCCGAAATCTCTAAGTGACATTCGGGCAGTAGGACGTTGCCTATGGTGTGACCAAAGGAAACGTTTGCACAACCTTTGGGGCATAATCTCTGCCAAATTCTGCACAGACCAAATGCGCGGGCATCCAAACATTAAAAAATATTAATTAAAACACAAGACCACCACTTCACTCATTACCTACAGCATGAACCGAAGCCTGCGGAGCGCTGGCTGTCACCAGCGGACGAGGAGCTCGTAGACAGGCAGGAGAAGACAGCAGAGCTGTCCTGGCAGAGCTGGGCTCTTCCGCAAGGGCAGTACGTCTTCGAGAGAGGGGAACAAATCAGCGGGAGAAAACTCACATCGCTGGCCATGGTGCGAGGAACTCGTGAAGATGGTAGAACACAATTTTCTGTATGATTTCTCAGCATAAAAATCAGTAAATGGAAAGTGGGGCAGTGACAGCGCAGCCACCACCAAGCTGCGTATAATCAGATTCATGTCAGCACTGAACCCGCAATCTTTTCTATGCACACCTACAACAGTATTAGCATTAAATAAAAATAACAGAGCTCACCCAATCTATTCAAAGCATCATTTATTTCAGAGCCTCTGAATAACTTTACGTAGGCTTAATCAATTCATACACACATGCATTGATTTATCTGAACTGGTTACCTAAACCCAAGCCAGTTCTGTGGCTACAAACCTATAGTTTTTCACATGTTCTTCAGAATAAAAGGAGAAATTCACTGCTTTTGTACTGAGCAGCTTTTAATCCAAAAGAAGCGTACCAAGAAAGAGACCGACTTTCAAACAGCTACCCACTGCCCCTCGGTTATTTGCTGCAATTAACGTTTTTGTACCGGCCCTTTTCGAGAAGATTCTTTTTTAACGTATCAAGCCACAAGACCGGATTTTCTTTGGGTAAACATTAGAAGACAATATGAGAAAAGCCCTCCTAGAAAACCTACAGTCCTCCACCCGTTGAGCAACAATAGCTAGCACAAAGCGTGCAGTTCGTGTCTTTGGGGGAACAAAACCCTCCGGCCGCAGCAGAGAGGGAGAGCACTGTCCAGCCCACAGCGACCGCTGCTTAAATTGCAAATGCCTTTGCCGGTGCGGGCTCGGTGTCCCTGCGCGTTCGGCTGGCCAAGCACAATGCCTTCCATCTCTTTGCAGAGCCGGGGATGACTGACGTGCCCTCCTTTTCCTAAGGAGGCCAAACTCAATCCAGCCCCCTTTTGGGACGCCCCTCCTGAAAGCCGTCCAAATCCCGTCTCTCTGGTCCCGCTTCCGACCTGTCCCCGCTGCGGTAGGTAGCGCGCAAAGCCTTTTTTTCATCAGGTCAATCCCCAGCCCTGCTCGCATGTCGCATCTTTTCAACACACCCGACGGGGCAAAACACACCTTGGCTCTGTCTCTGCCGAGGCCGAGCGCTCAAATGGCTTTGCTGGAAGCCCGACAACGGCGCAGCGAGGCTGCAGGTTTGTTCGGCTTGCGAGACCTCAAAGCGCACCTGAACGGAGGGGTTTTTCCTCTGTTGGTCACATCGGCAGCCGGGGCTGACAATAGTCTGTATATCACCACTGTGGTGACGGTAGATGAACGGAGCGGCCTCCTCGCAGGTCAGCGAGCGCGGCCCTCGGTCCCACTGCCTGAAGTCCCCGTGCTCCAGCCCAAGAGCAGCTCTGCCAGCCCAGGCGGGCCAGTGGTGGCCCCCGGCATGCAAGGGGCTGCCTGCGGGCTGCCTCCACCGCTCGCAATGCCGGCGGGAGCCTGTGGGTGCCGGGGCACGAGCACTGGCCTGAGGGATGCTGGCTGCGATGAAGAGGGGAGAGAGGGAATCATCATCTCCATAATTTATCCAGAAGTCTTTAATTGCATCACCTGCTTTGCTAGCTGTATTCCAAATAAGCTGCAACTGCGGATATCTCATAGTATCCCGAGTCTCCTTTCCAGGCTCGTTGTCCCCATATCACACCCACACCTTCAGCTGTACCTCACCGAGGCATCAGAGAACAGACACCTATGGCTAATAAGCCTCTGTGACACATTCACTTGCAAAGCAAAATGACAAAGGGTTCTCAAAATCAAAGCCGGTACAAAAATACGGATTTCAAAATAGAGACCCAGAGCCATCTTCTCTTCTTGCTTGCAACTTCTCTTTTCGTTTTGACTGAAACTGAAACAGCATCTTATCCTGGCAGCCGGTTTCAAATATATATATGTGTATACACATACATATGTACGTATCAACATATTCCAATTCTCAGAAGCAGCTAACTGAAAATATTTGCACACAGAAACAGACGAATGAACCACTCATAAGTACCAGGTGTACCGTAATAAATTTCTCTCTACTCTGAGTGGCGTTTGAGATTTTGCTACTATCAAATAGCTCACATGTCCTAAAGACAAAGCCACTTGTTCTAGAAAATCACACAGCGTTCTTATTCTTAGCATAAAACTCATCGCATTCTTAACATTTCAGAGCTTCCCCGGGCCAAACGCTGCCACGACAAACCGTTCGCGCACTGGGAATGCACGCTGTGTTCGGCAAAGCACGTACCAAAAGCAAGCCGATCACAATCTAGCGCGCACATACCTACCAGGATTGTGGCTTTAGCCTAATCTAACCTGAATGCCTGTTTCTAATGTAAGCGCATATCTAAACAGATTATTAAATGTAACAGCTTAAATGTAATAGCTTTTTTACGAAAATCACTGGGATTATTCAAATTCTAGAAGAGAGGAAAGTAAAGAAGAGTGTTTCGGTAACATGAGCTGCCAAAATAGGACGGAAACTCTTTAATAGCACCTTGCCAGAAACAATGCATGGCAGAGTCTGTTTTAAACAAGATGATTTTCCAGAATATTGTTACTGACTTTTTGTATAGTGTTAGTGAGTTTTGTGTACACTAATAAAAAATGAAAGCTGCTATTAAAAACAAATCAATGGACTGTACCTGGTTTTGATCACACAAGAGCTGGCCATTTGCATCGGTATTTGCAGCATCTGTTCCAATTAAGACTTGTTTTCTAGTTTAAAGATATTAGTCCAATCACTAGTGTTCTGTTGAAAACATGAATAGAGCATTGTTCTGGCAGAATGTAGTTAAACAGACTGCACAGACTCTATTAAACAGCTTTGCTACCCAATTAGAATGGGAAGGAGTCGGGCAGACATGACTGTACTATGTACCCTCTGTTCCACATGTATTTTTATGGATTCATAGTCAATGAAAACAGCTAACGTGGAACATGTGTTAAGAAAACACAGACTGCATGCCGTCTTAGAGCACGGCAAACGGCGCATCCAGCCACTTACTGGGATTTAATGGAGGCCGAACTTAATGATTATAACGACAGCGTGTAAAACGATGCACAAGAACGGTGAACCACGCTACTTCCACGGCATGAAAATAGTTGTTTGAAGCTCGGCAACACAGGATCCTCAAAGTCTGAAAGCAGACAAGGACTACGTTCACCTTTGGTTGGGTGTTGCGTTGCGTTGGGTAGCTTTAGAGCTCAGGCTGATGACCACAGCGGGTAGTGGGACTTTTCCGGGATGTTCTGTACTTCACAAAGTGGGTATCTATTGCAGACAGCTTGAAGACTCATATGGGTATACGATAATATTCAGTAAAGACGATGTGGTGTCAAATGGGCCGTATTGCACATGATACGAGAGTGGAGGTTAACAAGCAGTACATACTTACCTCATTTAATTGGCTAGGGACAGAAAAGGGCTATAGGAGTGAGCAAGATTTATAAGACATTCTGCTAAGAAATAACTGTTGAGAGTGTGATATTTATTGGTGGTTAGCATGAAAACAAGGTTCATGTTTCTTAAGAACTGCCCTGCTTTTGGAACAGGTTTCCAACACCTGAGATACTGCTAACATGTTATTTTCTGACTTTTATCAGGGCAAAAAGTGGACATATCTGGCCCGTCCTGCCACCAGGAGATGACACACATGGATTTTCTGGGGTTTGCTGTTCCTTGCTTTTGGATCTCCAGAAGTGCCTCATTCGCTTCATCCAGATCCCCTCTACAAATCTGTCTGAGATGTTGCGCTTCTGTCAGCTTCTGCCGAGTCAGCTGTCCCTACGTTGTTGCCTTGCTGTCACTGTTGGTAATGGAAAAGAAAGCTCGCGTACAAACAATGCTGCGAAACACCCAAGGGAAACAATTCTACCTCATGCACAGACTATTCTTCCCACAGTGTTCAGCCGTGTGCCTTCAACGGACACTTTTTTTTGCAGTTGCATATTATCTACAGCCAGTTAAAAATGGGTTACTGCAATAGCTGTGGAAAATCCCTACGGCACCAGGAGCAGAAATCAGGGCCTTTGCATGAAAGACGCCTCAATCCCAAGAAGCGAACCGTACTTCAAACAACATTGCACTCTGGCAACATTCCTTCTTAACATACTGCCCGGCGGCAGTCCGAGCCAGGCGAGGGTACTGCTACAGGGACCGCCCATGACATTTCGGGCTCAATCTCCAAGCCCGCGAGCTACCTTTCCTTCACCCACAGCTTTCCTCCACCTCGGCCTCTGCCCAAGGCGCTCGCTCTCTGCTGGCGGGGGGACGGGGACCGGCCGGGATGGCCCACGGGCTCAGCAGAGCAGCCGGGCTGGCGAGCAGCTCTCCGCTGGCTGGAGGACCAGGCGGACCAAGTGCCCTGGAGAAGGCTACCGGGAGAAGGTCCTTGAGGGACCGCACGCATCGGAGCCCTTACCGACATGGGCGCCTGCAGACGCAGGGGCGACTGGACGCCTCGGCCTCATGGGCAGCTTTAAGGCACATGTGGGGAAATGTACTTTGTGTCCCCTGCTGGAATTTTATAAGGTATTACGTACCCCACTCCAGCTAATTAGCTTTTGTAGCTTTGACGGATGGATTGATTCAGCAGTTAAACAGAGATAAATTAACTGTCTATCTAAACAGAGTTTAAGTGAGGAGGGAATTCTGATTAGAATGTTATTTCATGCAGTACTGCTCTTCTTTCTCAGCAAATACTGAACACCGCCAGCATCCCTTAGCGAGGGAGCCCCCGGAGCTAACGCCAGTCCGGACCCGCGGAGCTCTCAAGGAATGTAGCCAGCCTGCGGGCCTTTAGGGGCCGTATTTGGGTCACTATGCACTTGGTACAAACCAATGGTGCCGCAATGATTTCTACAGATTGGAGAACTGTCTACAGAATTTAATTTCCTCTGACTTCCAGGAGCATCTGAACTGTATTTTGTTCTGAAACCCATTACAATGCCCAAAATCCAGCAAAAATTTTGATTTTCTATTCGCTCTAAAGGACTTCTCTGTTAAAATGCCTTTTTTTTTGTCCTGACGTGAGAAATACCTATACATGTTTTTAAAAGGTGTAATTGCAGAACTAATATAAAAATCTTTAACAACTGTGATAAGGGCTTAGAGAAAGATAGGTTTTGTTAAAATTGCATGTATCATTGAAGTACCTTAACATGCAAGTAGTTTAAAAAAATAAATACAGCCATCATCTAAACATGTTAAACAAACATGCATTGAGCTAGATGAATTTTTGGTCATTTCATGTAAATATTAACTTTTAAAGCTTTCCAACTGACAAAATTAAGGCAACAGAGAATGCCACTTTACTCGCATCCTCATACACTCAACAGTCCTGGAACGGAACCAATAGGGGAAAAGAAACAAAAACAAGCAAATGCCATGTAAAAAATAGTGCTTAACATTTCTGCAGGCATGGCCAATGAAAGCTGGCACGAGGATGAACTTCCCCGGATGCCTCACCTCTTCAGTAAGAGTAATGTGCTAGCACCGCAACGGCTGGCCAACTCCTAAACTTACCCTCAGCCAACGGTTGTCTCTTCACTCGAGTGCTAGAACGCGTGTGCCCAATATTCAGGTCACGAAGCAGAAAAAAGTGCCCTGTTTTACATTAAAAATGTAAAAAAGACTGATGAAGAGAGTAATCAAGCAGCCTCTAGGCAGAACAAAATGAAGGTTTTTCTGGTCTCATCCTAAAATACTCTGACTTTTTTGAGCCAACGTATCTGAAAAGTCTTCTTCCCTGACCTTGCTCAACTGTGGTTGTCCAATTTTGCCAGGTAGCTGCTCCATGGTGGAGGAGGAATAAGATCTTTTTGTGGTCAAAAATGTGATTCATACCCTGTTGCCCAGATGAGCGTCTCACACAGACTGCGTTTGGTCATCTCTTTCTGTTCGCCTGTCTTCAGTCCAGCACAGAAGCCGCTTTCTCCATGGGCCAGTGTGTAACAACCTGTTGGGTCCAGTCTGTCTAGCGCACGTGCTGAGGCCCAGCTCTACCAAATGCTAATGGCACCTTCCCCCCAACTCCACGAGCCTTTTTACCGCCTCTCAGTAGGAGGCACTGACATTTGGTTGCTGTTGCTTCTGCTCGGTAAACGCCACCCAGCTTTCTTCTATACCCCTGGTGCTCTGGAGGGAGGAATGCTCAGAGAGGTGATTGTGCCCCCAAAAGAGATAAGCAGGTGAAAATAAAACAGAAAGGGACATCTCTGTTTCATACAAAGCACATTTCTTTTTGTATGTTTTTTTTAACTTCAAGAACCTTAATGAGGCTTGGTCACACCAAGGAGAGCCAAGGGTATGAGATTTTTCTTTTCTGTTGAAGAGGCTGTAGATACATTAAAACTAATTACTCCTTGTTTTATGCTCCAGTAGGATGAGAAATTCCATTTAAGTTAGGATAGGAATTAATGCCAGTGGACAACTTCTTCTACCGTGTATAAAGACAGACTCAGGCAGCATTCAGTGGCCGAGCTCTCGGGAGCAATCCCATCGCCCCAACCTCAGCGCTGCTACACCGTGTTAGTCTGCACCATCAGGTGCCATCGCGGCTCAGGGGGGACGTGCCCTCGCTGCCCGCCGCAGCATCTCCCAGGCTTTTAATCAAAAGCCGAGGGCCCAACCAGCTTGCTGACTGCCGTTCCGTTCACACTCGGGAGGCAATGGTGCACCAACGTGCCTCCAGACTATTTTGCAGATCACCTGACTAGATGAGCCCGAGCCCTAAATACGCAAATCTAACAGGTGTTTAATAAGAGACTCGCTTCTTTCTCTATAGGAAAGAAACTACCGATGACAGCCTTTACTGCAGAAACACAGTATTCCATAAATATGCTGAAACAGGCGAGTGAACGTTCCGTTGGGCCACCATTCGTGGCCCCAGCACGGCCAAGCTCCAGGAGCTTTCGTATCCTGAGAAAACCCCACTTTGTGTACTTTCTGCGCCTCACCTATGCAGCAAGGACAGTCACGATTTCTGATAAACAAAAGCGATAGAATCTTATCCCAAGGTCCTCGCAAAACAACACGAAAGATTAATTGCAAATCAATACAGCGATAAGGCACCGTGGAAGCTGCAGAAGCAGCGCCCCGCGCCGGCCGCCGGCAGCGCAGCACTGCGCGGGGCAGGGGCGGCTCCCAGGGTCTGCTGGCGACCGTCACCTCGCCCTCCTGGGCCCGCTTTGGCTGGGGGGTTTCGGTGAGGCTGAAGCTTTCAAAACGCCGTCTATTTTCCCGTAACCTGCTTTTTTCAACATTGCTTTAAAAAGAGAAAAAAAGAGGTGTGTCGATCGCTTTTTTTGTCTGCAATAGAAACCAGCACAACATCAGTCATTTCAGTCGCCTCCTCGGCTGCGGCACTTGGACAAAGATTGTCTGTTACTAGTCGACTGGGATTCACGTGGAAACCCTAGATAAAACTTGTGTTACCGCTGTCTCGTGCTATTGCACCAGGCGCACGTGCACACGAAAGGCACAGCGCCCGGTGACCACCGTCACATCCCGCATCTCCACGAACCTCCCGGAGAGCGCAGGCAGGTCCGAGCATCAGTCCCAGCGCTGCCAAATGGAACCGCTTTCATTCGTAGGGAGATTTGAAAGAGATATTTTCAGTTTGCAAAGTACTTCCAAGCTCCGAGTGCAAATTATTATCATTAATAGGATATTTCAGCCCATCTGGGTAAACTGTGCAAACGGCAGCAATATCACCCAGGGCTTCTCATGTTTATGCACTTCAAGCAGATCACCTTACTCTCTGTAAGCAAATAAGTATGTCTTTATATCACATCTGACTTTTTTTTTGTCTTTCTGAAGCTCTTTAGCCTTTTGTTATTATTTTAACTGTTTATTTCTTTAACAGCTCATTATTTTCAGTGGGCTCCTGTGTCTCATTACACACAGTTCAGTTTTAAGAGGAAATTTGTCCTTTGTACAGGTTTATTCTGCCTAAAAACGTAATCATGTTTCCTACTCCACTGATAGTCGTCTATATAAAGACTATTCTGTGCTTTATGTTAAAATCCTCTTGTACGAAATGTTTTTACTTCTTTGAAGTGAAACAGAGAAAGTCACAAATATCTCCAGAAAATATTCTTGATCTGTTCTAATTTAACCTATGTGCAAGAATTTTCATTCAATAAGACTAGCTTGGGGAAAAAAAAAAATCCTTTCATCGCTTATGCTGCCAGTGTTATTTCTACAGAACAGAAGAACTCTATCTGCATCACAAAATTTAATCACCTTCCTAGGTCTCAAGAGACCCCGAGACAAATGGTCATAGAATTAAAAGCAGAGAAGGTTTGTACGGACAGACAGCATGCAGGTAGGAGAGATCTGAAATTTCAGCTGCATATGTGCACCGCAGAAATCTTCTGGCGTTCACAAAATGATGCAAAGAAGCTGATGAAAACAGACTTTTGTGGCAGCTTCATTACTGCATCATCCAGTCTAACCAGAAGTTCAGCTGGAACATACATTATTTGCGTTCTTTCTGCTTTTTCTTTGGCCTAAACTAGAGCCAGGCATCGCAGAGATGTTCCCAAACATCTCCTCCCATATCCTACTGTTTGACTCTGGGGTCATTTCATTCAGGAGGGGAAGTTTGGCAGGATTAGTTTTTCAGAAGGCGTCGATCTCTCTCTCCTGCAGGTTCCTGCACTTCCAATATACTTAAGTCAGAGATCCCTTTTGGTTACGCGTGGCACAAGGAATTCGAATCATCTCTGGGCTCAGCCATAGGCAGCGTGACGGCACAAAGCCCCTCAAATCGAATTCTTGCTCAAGTCCACGAGAGGGGTATGTCCTGTGACCTGCCTCTGCCTCGCTTGCTCTGTAAAGCGGCGATCGCAGCTGGGAAGATGGCTGTGTTCAAGGCACAGCCTCCTGGCCACAGGCTTTGCTGAAGGGATGTGATTGCACCAACTCTGCCAGTGCAGGTGATGCAGCACGCAGCGAACCTCTGCTGACACACAGCGCCTCGGCCGCAGCACAGATAACAGGGCACTTAAAAAAAAAAAAAAAAAAAAAAAAAGAGGCAGAAAAACCAGAGAAGATGCAACTAGAGATGTGAGAGGGGATCCTCACTTCTGCCTGGCACTCTGCTTTCCTTCCAGGTGCCAAAAGATGGATGTCCCACTTGCATAGCCACGGGAGACACCTTCCCAGCAGGTCACCCCGCGAGCAGCACAGCCGGCCCCCCTCCCGCCACAACCGCGTCCCGCTGCAGAACCTAAACAACTCCCTGGCCCGAAGGCGACAGCGCTGCCAGCCCAGCCAGGGTAGCGCTGCGTCACAACGCCGATTTCTTAAGGCGTAAGTCACTGACGGGGTGCATCGCAGGTGAGGAACCCCAGGGAGCGGCAAACGCCGACCTACAGCAACGCGCACAGGTCCACCACCCTGCCCGTCGCCTGCGTGTAAGGGAGTAGCGGTCATCCCCATCTTCGGTGCCTGATGACTTCACTACTCACCAAACTGTTCACAAGCACGAGCTTAACAAGTACATTAACTTACTCAGCACTGCTATCTCATCTGGTTTAAGTTAGGAATACACATAAAGACACCCACCTATGGGGAAGCGGAAGCATCTGACAAATTTATGTATTGCACCATGGGTGTTTCTTTTCAGAACAAGTTGTTAAAAAACTAAAATTCGTGGGCCGTTTTTTCTTTGCCTCGCTGTTACAAACCCCGAGGCCTTCAGGTTTCGTTTGCTACTCGAGTCACTCGAATTCGCTGGTTGGCGCAGCGCCCAACACAGGGGCTCTCCCGGCCAGAGGTGAGCAGTGCGTACCTTTGCCAGTGAATGCTGAAGTTCCCGAAGCATGCAATAATCAATGCGCTTTTGTGAGCTGAGATTTTGAGGGATCGAGAAGAGAAGATAACGCTGTGCAGCGCTCTTGCAGAAATCACCGTTCAGTAGGACTCCTCCTAGTAAGGCTCTGACCCGGGGAAAGGCTGGGGGGTGGTTCCAGTTTTAGGGTCTCTATGAGTTTAACAGACCCATCAAATCCAGTATGGGTTTGGTTTTTTTTTTTTGTTTTTTTTTTTTTGGAGGGGAGGGTGGAATTCGCTTCACAAAATAATGAGTTCTATTATTTCAGCTACCGGAGAGCCTCGGTAGGCCGTAGCAACGCTCGGACACCATCATTGCTGGCTCCCGGGCAGCGGAGGATGGTTTTCACAGGCTGTGTCCACCCCCAGCAGGCAGCACCCAGCCGCGGGGGTGTGAAGTCAACAGCGACTCCGAGGATTAGCTGGAGGCACCTCTTTTCCCTACAGCTGTGCCACAGTCGGCGTCACACAGCGTCATTAGCGACGCGCGCTTTGCTTTTACCCATCTCTCTCCTTTCGCGACCAGTTCCCACAGGTGTGGGGCGTTCGGTTCGCACCACTGGTTAAAGTAACAGCTCAACCAGTACACTCCCACAAAAGAAAACTGGTTAAAAAAAGAAAAACAGTACTCAAAGAATTTGGGAAGCTGATTTTCAGCCCAATCAAACTGGAGAGAGAAAGGGGGGCTTGGGAGGGCAAGAGGGAGGAAAAAAAAGCCAAGCTCTGGAACCACTGAATTACCCTTAATTCTAGGAGCCCGGCCAACACAGCATACGAATGATTGCACAGACAGTTCCAAAAATGACACATACACTCTCTCCCTGGCTCACTCGTGGCAAACCCCACAGCAGCAATGAGTCCTTTTTTTTTTTTTTTTTTTCCTTAATGCCCCAGAATTCCCATGAAAGCAGCGAAAGGAGCCAAAGCAAGAGGAGCTAAGGTGGTCAAACATTGCAGTAGCGCCCTATATTTAAACACTTCTACGAGCCCTTCAGTTACCGAATGTGATTCCAGGCAGAGGCAGCCCTTTGCCCAATACTTTCTTTCAAAATAGAAGCCCAGAAAAGGCTATGACCTGTTGGTCCCACTAACCTCTTTTTTTTTTTTTTTTTTTTTTCTTTTTTTTCATTTAACATGCCTTTTCAGATATTCAGCTTCTTACAAAGGAGGTAAGTCTCTCTCTGGTGTTTTTTTGGAAGGAAAATGTGGCATGCACCTATTTTGTTTCATTCTGTGCCAGGACCTATAAAGTTACTGTGGGCTGCAACTCCTGCCAAGTTCTAAAGGTGACAGGGCAATGGGCACCCAAAGGACGCTTCTATCAATGCCCTTTTATTTCCCTCTCTTTCCCCTTCCACCGAACTTTTTTTTTTCTAATAGAATTACTCTTATCTGCAAGTGATTTAAACTCTAAGGTTTACAGAAGATTTAAAGAGTGCGAACACAGTTGGAATGTTTTAAACTAACAGTACAAGTTGCATTTTAAGAAAATAATTAACTCCCAGGGGAGATGCGGTTCTTGGAGTAATGACAGATTCAAGGCTGGCTTTCCCTATATGGAGTTTCCAAATAATAAAATATCTTCGGTTCCCTACTGGTGTCAGATGAGAACCTGTTAGTGTGCTAGTTGCTAGTGGACTGTCATGGGTTTGGGGTTTTTTTTTTTGATTTTTTTTTTTTTCCAGTGGGCCCATTAGCGTTTTAAAGACACAGTACACAGTAGGTAATCTTGCATGCAAAGCTTTAGCAAAAAACATTGTAAATGCATTGAGTTTATGTGCTTACAACCTTTCCCCATCCCTTCTTCTTGCTGGAAAAAAAAAAAAAAAAAAACAAAACCCACTTTCCTCTTTTTTTTGCAATCCTGGGTTCTTATTGTCGCTGTTCTTGCTGAGGGCTTCTCATGGCCCCAGGCAAGCTGTAGAGGAGACCGGCACACGGCCCCCAGCTCCGTCTAACACAAACCTCTCCCACGGCAACGCGGCGCAGCCACCTGACCAGGTACAAGGACAGATGCAGACCCTCCAGCCAAGGAGGCTGCTGCAGCCGGGGCCCAGATGGACAGCATTTAGCTGTCAGCGTTAGAAGTCTGGGCACAAGAAGAGAGTTACTTGACCAGTCACTGGCTGTGGCTGGGTCCAAACCCCGAGGCCTTTGCCCTGACATCATACAAAATCCCCAAAGCTTTGGCCTTTGAGGTGAAATAAAAGTATTGCTCTGCGAATACCTAATAATATCCTTTACTGAAACCAAATAATGTGCTTTAATCCTTTGGCCATGCAAACCCTGGCATTTTGATTGGATAAATGTTCGGTTGAGCTCTGGGGGTTTGATGAAGGGAATGGACCAGCCAATTCGCGGAGAGAGAACATATCGGAGAGCTGTAACACTCCCAGCAGGTATGGGGAGAAGAGGAGTGGTTTTGACGTTTGTTCTATTTGCAATTAATAGTTGTCTTACAGGTATCTTTCGAGTATTTTGCAAAGAACATGAATCTGAGTGATGAATCCTGTGATGCAAAACTCATTTAGCAAGATACTCTCAGAGGAAGGGGCAAAATGGAAAGGCAGGCAGCGCTGCTGCTCTTTGTCCTGCACGAGGTCCAGTACTGTGTATTAAAAGTTTATTTTTTTTTTTAAAGGTGACAGGTCATTATTGGAGGAAAGCAGTATTCAGGCTGACAATATTGTCTTTTGCTGATGCGGACAACAAAAATCTCGTGGCTGTAACCTCAAATTCTTTTCCATCCAAGAGGTAGGGCTGTCACCTCTTTCACTGCTTAGGAATTATTCACATAACTTAGAACAGCTCCTCAGGCCCAATCCCATGAAAAAGCAGTCTGAATCCTCCTCCACGTTACTGGAGAGGCCATGTGGTTGATGAGCTACAGACCTTCACAGCCTGGGGGTGGGGGGGACATGCAGTACCCCCGTGACCAAGAAAGTGAAGACCTTCTTTCAGACTCAAACGATTATATCTTGTGGCTCATCCTGCCCTCGGAGCTCCCTTGGGGCTCCTCTCTACCTTTACTTTCTCTCCCAATATATTGCCATGCATTTTCCAAGAGAT
Organism: Vanellus vanellus; assembly: GCF_965231255.1. Lineage (NCBI taxonomy): Eukaryota > Metazoa > Chordata > Aves > Charadriiformes > Charadriidae > Vanellus > Vanellus vanellus. Next base: position 8,901,151 of record NC_138925.1, on the reverse strand, counting down.
GCTGCACTTTGCCCTGAGATATCTGGTTCGCAGCTCTCTGGGGATGAGATACGCTTGGCCAACACTATCCATCAGCCCCAACTGCACTCCTGTTAAGAAGCAAGATCCAGCAAAGACTAACTCATCGTCAGAGCAGCACTCAGCTACTTTAGTAGTGCCTTAACCAGAAAAGATCCTCCGTAGGACACTTCACCACCACAGAGGGAAGTCAATGAATTATAATAGTAAGGGTGGCAGTAAAAAATTAAGACCATAACCAAGACTCCACTGCTAGCACAAACAGCTTCACCCAGGAATTAGGCTCACACACTTTGGCAGGTTGAACTGGACCACCAGAGTTTCCTCTGTGTCTTCAGTCGATGCTCAAAGGTCCCGTCACAGGCCAACTCTTTACACCCTCCCCGGCCACTTCCATTCCCTTTGCTACAGCCGTCCCCCAGCACCCTCCTACAGCCTATGCAATGTAAGGGCTCAGCAGCACTAATTAGACCTCATCTAAGTATGTCTCTGATTCATTAGAAATGCTACGTAATAATTAATCCACAATACCCCAGGCTGCTGCTTAGCTTGTCCGAGCAGCACCCCCTCCTCATGGCACCTCTGTGGCTTTTTTGGCCCCCTCTTTCTAATTCGTGCCTAATTAAGTCCACGTAAATCAGCATTTCAAAGTGGGCACCGCAGATTTCATCACACATGCAAGAGATGCTTCTGTATCAGCCAGTCAGAAATGGATGAAGAAGACATGTTGTTAGTAAAAGCAGCCTCTGACATAAAGTAAAGTAAATAAATCCATTCTTCCAGGGTGTGAAAAAATAGGTTTGCACCATTGGAAGAACTAGTTTTCTGGTGAGGTTTCCAAAATCTTGCCCTCTTTCTAAGCACTAATGCCACAAATACCTTTACCTCAACCAGGATGCTCAATCAAGCGTGGAAATTACATTTTACATATATTTAGCTTAATGACTTTTTAAATTTTATTCCATGCCTTCAAAAAAAGCTGTGATCTGACATGTTGGGTAAAACTTAAGGTTGCTTCTTATTTCATCTATGACGCATCCCCCATTCATTTTTGAAATATGGTTGTGCGGGCACAATACTTAAGCGAAATATGGTGGCCTATCAGATTAGTGAGGGATGGCACAAAGGCTTAGATAAAGATGACAATGACTATAAAAACCAGGATGGTTGAAAGATAACAAGAAGATTCACTGTTCACAGAGATTCACGGATCCTGAAACGATGCAGGTGTTACAGAGCTACATTTAGGAATGCACTATAGCATACACAAGAGTCCATGCCTTCTCTTTGCAAAGTATATATACACACATACTTAATGTTTACTATACACACAAGATTCTCAACTGGAATATATTAAACCTTTTTCTATGATGTATACAAGTTATATCTCATGTCACGTATACTCATGTCATTTATTTTCCCCAATGAAAAAAATCAGATGGTCACATTCTACGATTTAAGTGTGCGTGTCATAGTTTCATAATATTTTGTTATGAAGTTCATAAAATGCAACAGCAGTAGCATGTCTAACTCAAGACTTAGGTTAAAAGAGCCACCTGGATTGATGAGTGTCAGCCCCGTTCAAGTTGTGCACAGCTAGCCTCGGAAGGTTTAAGGCTCTAGCACCACACAGATGCGTGCCTGTTCCCAAATACGCTCTTCAGCCTCTCAGGGATAGTGCTTTCCGCAGATTTAATTACTTGCAAAACCTTTGGTCATTAACACCCAACCTAAATTCTATTGCAGGTCACAGGCTATTAAAAAAATAAAGTGTCCATGCTCCCTAAACAATGATTTGTTTAACTGTAGCTTTGATTAAACCTGAAGCCACAACAACGCGGGAATCCTACGGCTAACGTACTCACCCTGTTACTCTATCTGCTAGAAACTCTTACGAGGTAATTATTTCTTCCCAAGTTCTTGTATGACACTTCATGATACTGTTAGCCATCCCTCGGGCCACTGAATTTCGGTGTGTGTATATACGGGCCAAAACACTTCATCGCCACGATGAAACGTACCCCTGTGATGTGCCAGCACAGCACCGAAACCCCGCTCAAAGACAGCGAGCGTTGCTTTTGGAGAGGTTTCCATACTGATGCGCTGTATGAGGTAGGACTTCAGCCAGACAGAACCAGCTCCTACTGAATACCGAGCCATTGAAAAAAAAGGACAACGTGAGCCGTCTGACTCTTCTTAATTATCAGCGTTGCAGACCCCAGAAGGCAGCCGTGCTCTCTGCAAGTCTGTCAGAGAGCTTCTGCATCGGCCTGAGGAGATTCCCTGTTGGTGGTGTGGCTACAGCACAAACTCCATGGATGGAGGTAGACCTTTGTTACCTTTTACCTTGGTCTGCAATGGGCTCCTTTAGGGACACGGTGCAGCTGCTGCTCCCGTATTTTCTACGGTTTCTTCGCCAGCCCGGCTGAAGGCAACGCAAGACCCAGGTCTGGCTCTCCCGGGATGGAGCCGGCTGGAGAATGACACAGAACTAAATCTGAGTGCATGTACTCACAAAGGGAGAGCCCTCTCGGGCTCCCTGCAGGAGGGATATTTTATTGCTTTCATAATATTTTCCGGGTTTTGAAACACAAACCACATGTGGAATATTTTTTTCAGAATTTACACATTGCACTTGCTGGAGAGCGTTCATTCTAGCACCCACAGCCCCAGACCTTTCTAAAAAACAGCGAGGGAGTAGAACAAAATGCACCAAAGCCTGCTGTCACAGCTCTTGGGCAGCCCTGCTGCTGAAGGTCAAAATCACTGGGGGCACTCCTCGCCTACTTTGATTTTACAGGGCAATAAAATGTGAATTTGGATTATCTTGTCATCAGGGAAATCAGGACAGAAGCTTGACAGCTTGCTGGCCGTGGAAGGGGAGAAAGTAAACAGTTCGAAATGCTCTAAGCCAAGTGCACTGAGGGTGTAAACCTCTCAAAATTAGTTCGGTTCCACCACAGATTAGTTTGGCCACACACAGAACAGACCGTGAAGCTCCAGGAGCTCCCGATTGGGACTGACCTGCAGGCGGATCACCAGTGTTCGACTCCAACCCGCTTTAGCTTCTTAAAGCTAATAACAAGTTAGTTCATTTGCTTTTGTTCTCAGCCTTCCTCGGTCTCTGGGCCAGTTACTCCTTTTCCTTTAAACCACAATTACATCATCTCCTTCAGGACTTTCAATTCCCTGGTGCGTCCCCTTTCATCACGACACTTCCCTGCGAATCACCCGGTCATTGTGTTTGGGAGACAGAAGGAAAGGTGGTTGCGGGTTTGCTTTTTGTGCGTGCACATCCAGGGGGAATAGCGAAGGTCTTACCTGCTTTGCTTGGTTACTAAGCTGTTAATTATTCTGTGATGCAATGGTTTTAAGTTTCTGATCGGAGTAGCCTAGGTGAGAGAGCTTGACACTCTCCAGATTCATCGCTACCTGTTGCCTTTCCAGCATTTGTCACTCTGGGGAAAGGGACCACGCTCTAGCTTTGCCCCCGGAGCAGATGTCTCTCTTGCCTTCCCCTGTGAAGATGTCCAAGCTGCTGGAATGCAAACCGGCGAATTTACAAAAGAGTTGCCTTTGCTAGGTGTTGGGCCGGTGGGCTCCCGGCTGCCATGACCACACAGGGCTACACTTGGCAGGCAGCTCGCCCCATAAAAGTCTTTAAGAGGGACATTTTCACAAAAGGTGAAATAACCATGAAGGTGGGTTATTTTCGGTTAATACAGCATTTCAGAGAAACGCTTTAAGCTCTAAGCTCCTGGCCACCTGAGCAGCTCGGGGAGGGCTCACGGACCAGGGCTCAGCGTACTACACGAAGATGCTCGGCAGATTATTCATCACTGTCCACTACGTACAGTGCTTGGTGCCTTCTTTAAAGGACCTCTAGCAGATGTTTGAGGAGTTATGGTCACGTCCATGCTCCTATTGCACAAACTTAAGCTATTGATCACTTCAAAATGAAGCGGAGGCTAAAGGCAAATAGGCAAAACGTGCATCAGTGCAGAAAATTCTGCCCTGCTTTTGGGAGCTGCGAATAAGCCGGAATCTACAACTGCTGTGCATGCTTGCGTAATGCAAAGCGACGGTTTAATCACAGTGAGGATAGTCACTGAAATACAGTCACCCATCTTTTGCAAAGAATTAATTTTCAACTAAAAATCTGAAAGTTGATGGAAAATATGTATTCTACTTATTTACAAGGTTAAGCATTGGTTTTTTTTTTTTCGCAGCAGATAGAATCTGGACGTTATTAGACAAACCCCACACCTCAGAGGAGAGGCTTCTCTGAACCTGAATCTTCCTCTACACAACTACCAGCAACTCTCAGCAGTTGGGAACTTGAGGCCAGCCTCGCAACTTTTGAGTATTGCCCCAGAAGATAACAGGAAGATTCCCAAATTTTTAAAGCTAAAAATAAATGCAAGGATTTTCAAAAGCAGCCAGGAGCCTAGGTCTCCTTGGAACCCTTTGTATCATCCCTTCTGGAAAACCGTGTTTACTGGATGTTACGGGTGTTGTAAAAACAAAGGAATTATCCTGTGCCTCGGGGGCAATCACAGCCAATCGTGCTCATATTCACATCCAATTTGCTGCCAAGCAATTTACAGATCAGTGGGACCTACACATGGAAGAACCTCTGTTTGTAAATCATGTCCTATAAGTGAAGGCCAATTCCCTCGTGTGAAATCAATGGGAATTAGACACCCAAGTGCTTTTGCAAATCCTGTTAAGTAGCTATTGCATCCATAGGTTCCCTTTAAAATCCATCTCTCTCCACTTGAGTCTAATGGGTGTTGAATCAAGCGCTTGATGCTTTCTGACTTTTCCCTCACTACTTCTGTCCCGTGAGTACCCACATGTATCACGATCCGCGCATCACAGTCCAAAGAAAATACATCTCCTCGCCATAAGAGTTGCGGTGCTTTTATGCAGAGACACGGTGGGAACTCTCCTGGAACTTTTACAAGCGGCGCGAGAAGGGCAGTGCGTCACCCAGCCCCTCCCTGCCACTTTTTTTTTTTGCTGGTGGCGAATACATTAATAGAGAATGCCATATTTTTATTATGGAAAATGCCGATATTGGATGTTTAACGAGAACCCAAAATATTGGGGAGTTATGTTTGTCGTTACACATTTTAACGAGCATATTCTCCATGAAGGAGCTCTGTGTCCCCCAGGCAGGATACAGTCCACACCGCGCTGCGCCTTGCTTTGATTAGGACTCGTTTTAATGGAATAACAGGTTAAAAATGCACATAAAACTCACATAAAGGGCCTACATTTGTGTGCCAGGGCTACTCTAACCTGACGCTTTTGCAGCCACCTCTCTTCACTCTCGTTTCCTTACAAGAAAAAGAGTAGCTGGTGCGTTTGTTTCAACCCCTGTGGTGTTGCAGCATCGCCAAGTATGCTTCAATTGTTGTCAGAGGCATACCGAGACCTCCGCAGTGTGAGAACTTTCCCTGACAGATGAACAGCATCATCTAGGGGCCAGAGATCAGCACTGGGAATCACACACGCGTGGCCAGGGAAGCTCGTGGAGATCCGTAAGAAGAATTGCTCCTGCACGCGCCAGTCCATCATGCGAGAGGTCCACCGCTCTACTCTTATTTGAAGAAACACACAATGCAATGTCTTATATCAAGAAAACGAAATGCAATTGAGCTGGTTCGGTACTACAAGTCACCTTTACTTTGGGCATTTTCCAGCTGGGTGCAGTCTCCCAGACCACAGAAAACAACCCAGAGCGCCTCTGCCCTCTGAGCGGGAGGGATGCACGGCAGCCTTGTCCAGAGGTTGCACAATCACGATAGCAGCATGACAGAACTTGCTTAAAAAACCTCCAGAGATGTGGCTAATGTGACTATAAGACATCCAAACGGGAGCTGCCTTACCCCGTGCCTGCTCAGCCCGCACGCCGCTGGCCCTTGCTCCTCAAGGGTTGCCGTCTAAACCACCAGGGCACAGTCTGGGAGAAAAGGCCTTCGCGGTAGTAAATATAATCCCCCCTGCACACACACACACTGAAGTTGCTAGAGAAATCCCGCCCCTGATGCCAGTATAGTGCCAAATCTGGCTGAGCACATGAGGCGGAGCATGTCATGGCCATCAGCCCTCTCAGCAGTAGACCTACTCCTCATTTGCCTATTTAAATCACTGTCTCCTGCAAGACGCAATTCGACTCTTAAATCAACAGATTTCCATAAGGATGTAAAACATCTCTATAACAATGATAATTCTAAACCACTTTACGTCCAGAGGGAAGTGACATTCACTGGATGAATGAAAATTGTAAAAACAAATAAATAAATGATCCCATCCCCAGGGGACAATTACAGTCAATTGCTCTTGTACTCGCATCCAATTTGCTGCCAAGCAATTAAGACTATCAGGATTTACACGTGGAAGGATCCCTGTGAGGCAAGAATGTCCTAAACGACGGCCAACGTTCTTGCATGAAATTATGATCTGTAACTGAAATTCTCCGAGAACGGCCATGCAGCAGATAGCCATAGACCAACAACTTCCGCGAACTTCTGATTACAAACATCCTCTTGTCACAGCTATGTAACAACATTAGCTGTTTGTTTGCCGTCATCGATTTAAGCTACCATATTAGTAAGTGCTTTTATCACAATAATATAATGAAAAATGGGATTTCCTTGTCTCCTAAGAGTAGGGACAAAGGAGCTATTTGCGTTTTGCTGGGTAGATGAATGTTCACACTTTTGGAAAACAAAAGCCTAAAAGGAACTTGGCACTCATTACTTCGGATACAGCTTTAAGTGGCAGGGGTAAAGACTAGAGCATGTTTAACATTGAACAGATGAAGCAGATGCATACCCCACGTGGGATACAGGACTCAAACAGGCCCGGTTAATTGATGTGTCATGTAACGCGGCTTCCAAAAAATACATAATCAGAGCTCCAAGCCAAACACGGCTATTTCAATAGTTACTTTTAAGGACTTAAAAATAGGCGCGCTCTGCTAGACACTCAGCTAGAGGCAGAAAGAGAAGAAACCACACAAAGAAGGGAGCGGGGCTCCCGCTTAAAGCCAAGCCCAAGTGTAAATGCTTTGTTGAACAGGGGCTAACGGAAGAGAAGCCACTAGAACGCGGCGGCTGCCAGGCACGAGTCGGTCAGGTTCTTCCTTACGGATTTCCAGCGTGCGCTGGCTCAGCCACCGCACGGCGGAGGTGGGCGCTTCAGCCGCTCTAGGAGGGCAACGGACCGAAAAGACATACTGGACAAAGGAAAATGAAACAGAAGAGTGTTTAACGTACATAAACCCACTCCAACAGAAAACAAATGAATGATGAAAGACTGGAGGTCCCGACAGTCCATGTTCTCAAACGTGGAGTTTGGGGCAATCCCTGGCTATTATTTTCACAATACCTTGCATTCATTACTTTATTTAAAAATGGTGTACTGTGTCTGGAAAACAGGAAGTAAGCCATAAATCTCTAGTTTAAAAGCCATCTGAAGCCTGTGGACCAGATATGTTCTCAATCAGTAGTCAGGCAGTAAATAAACATTTATATACAGCAACTGCTCTCAACCAGCCTGACCTCCGGCTATTACAGGGCACATAAAGAGGAAATTTGTTTAGTCCCGTAAAAGCCCAGGCAATATATCAATAGATTATTAAAAATGGAAACAATGTAGGCTAATGGATTATATTGATTTTAATAAACATAAGTATATGGGATTCAAAGATAAGAGTCAGATATGACATCCTTCCAAGCTCACCTTTAGGGATATCTCCTAAAATTAGCAAAACTGGGTCTGTCAAGAATATAAGTGACTGCTATTTTTTGCTTTGCGACTTGACGTATTTTGGGCTGAAGGACTTAAATTGGAGGGTTTGCATTTTTATTTCTGCCTGTGAACCATGAACGCAGTCAAAAAATAAAACCTGTATATCTTTTAGTGTCATTTGCTGTACAAAAAAAAAGTCAAGCAATTGCAGGCTATCCTCAGGCACACTAGATGAAAGTACACCGATGCTACTGGGTTTGTTGTTTTTTGGGTTTTTTTTGTTTGTTTGTTTTTTAAGGAGGATTGCTCACTCTTGCTGCAGCCACTATTGGTGGCAGACCCTGAAGCCTGAACCCGCTGTGTTCTGGAGGCCTGGCAGGATGCTCGGGCAGTCCTAGTGCCATCCTCCAACCACCTCCGAGTCTCAAGCCAGAGAATTACATTTGTGCTTGCAGCAGTTCCGACAACGCCAAACCCCAGCCATCCTGCAAGTCAGTCTGATCCTTATAATGTGTCTGTATCTTTGAAATAAGCTGGCACGTGGCCCGAATATGCGGATGGTCATCAGACTCCTCTGATATCTGTCCACTGCTTGGGTATACTTTCCCTCTGCTATTCTGCTGAGCAGCAGGCTTTCCTTTGAAGAGATCCTTTCCATTTGCCCACCATGACTGCTTCCCTTCCATTTGACCTGGGAGTTCAGCAGTTGCATTGTTTTGGAAAATAATAATAAAAAAAAAAAATTAACTTTAGGAGAAAGTCTGTGGAAGAATTAAATTTGTCAGTCAGGCGTTGTCGGGGATGAGGGAACAGAGAGGCTTACCAAAAAAATAGGCAAAGGCAGCTCTGCAGATCAAATTGCATTAGCAACTGTGACATAACTGGTTGTGGGATGAAGGGAGCTATGAAGTCTATTAACATACTCTAAATGTCAGGGTAGGGAAACAGTGTGTTCTGTATGATAATTGGGTCAATGTGATTACAAGTTTAATCTATCTCAGCAATTATAACCAGACTAAATTAAAGCAACCCTTGGTGCTAAAGAACAAAACCACGGACAAAAGTCTAAGCTGTTTTTCCATTTGGAGGAAAAGTTTTCCATCAGCAGCAAGGCATAAGTGTGTACACCCCGGAGATTTAACAGTTCAGAAGACCTAAATTCACACTTCCCTTAAAGATGATACAAAGCCAATTCAAGTCCCCAACGGTGAACATCCTTAAAACTTGGAGTAACTCAGCACTACCCTTTGTGGAAGGTTAGGACACCTTCCTGATTCGTAGTAAGAACACGTGTCATGCATTTTATCATACCAATCAAATGCTACTTGAAAGCAAATAGATGCAGGGCTGACCTCAAACACCTTAGAGTTTGGATGTATACCCAGAAGTTGAACACTTCGGAGTGAGCCATCTGAACTCCCACAGTTGGTGACATCACAAAGAATAGTAAGAAATTACTTATCTTGCTGCCTGCAAGTAAAAAATGGAAAATAAAGGAACAAGCCAAAATCAGTTCCTTTCATTAAATTGCTAGAGGTAAGAAAGTTGTCCAAAGGACAGGCATGAACCGCTGTCCTCGTCTGTGCTTTACTTTCCATTTCTTTCCTTGCAAAAGAAGGGATTAAAAGCAGGTGAGCATAGGGGACCATCCATTTACTTGAAACATCTGGATTCCCCCCACAAACAAAATTCAGTGTCATACTTGTTTGTGGTTTTTTTTTTTGTCCTAAATACAAACCAAAGGCTGAAGTCTTTATTTAGTGTCAATTGTTTTCTAAAGAAGAATACAAGATTAAACTTACAGTAAATTTCTACCGCTGCTCATTAGCTCCCAACGGTAGAAATAACACCCTTGCAAAATCCTGAATACCTCACAAATTACAGTAATCTGCAATTATAAACTACAGTGTTAATGAGGTTTGATTGCCTGTTATTTGTGATGCCACCTATAAATGCCACTTACATTTTACAGCATATTGAAGTTAACAATCTGTTTTGAGAAGATCACTAATAGTCAAATGGACTTTTATGAACACCTTATGTGATTTCAATTTGTTACCTAGAAACCAAACGTGGCCACAAAGCATTTATCCCCACCATAGAACTGCATCTATTTGATTCTTCCCGTCACTATGATTTCCCTTCTGATACTGATCTTTATGCAAGAGGGCCGGCTTTCTTAATTAAGGAGAGTAGCATCTGAATTTTTATGCTTGGCCTTTAATCAACAGTATTTTGGTAAGTTGCTAAGAGGACTAATTGTGTCATTCATATACTTAAGGGATAACGTGCCTTGCAGAGCAGTACAGAAGGCAATAAACAGCTTTTACAAGAGATTAAACGCCCAAGCACAGCTAAAGCATTTAGATAACTGCAAAAGCCATTTATTGACAGTGCTCTGATGCCAAAACCCACTTGTCTTATACAGTTCTCCTCATTAAAAAGCAGCAAAAAGCCCTCACAGCCATTGCTCTTCTTCCTTCCTAAGAGTCGTCTGTGCTTTTGTCCCAGAGATATTTCTTCAGAAAGTCTAAGTAACTTTTTGGGTGGCTTGCTTAAGAATGAAACCAAAGAAAAGCTCCAAGGATGACTTTCAGAGATGCATTATTTTCAGAGAGTGGATTCAATTTCCTTAGCAGGGGAAATCTTGGACTGATTGACTTGAATTGAATCTGGATTTGTGCTTCTTTTCTCAGTAGCACTGATACAATCAATCAGAACGGACCTGGAACGTACCTACCAAGCAATATTTGGGGTGCTTGGGGAACCAATGAACCAAACTGTACAGGGTTTTTTGGAGATACTAAAAAAAAAGTTGGCAAATTATGAAGACAAGCTGCTCTAGAAAGGAGGAAATGAAGTACTGGAAAAATTAAAAGTCTAGTTCAACTTATATATTTCATCATGCTTGACTCTCAGCAGTTGATGGCAATTAAAATCCGATGGCTAAATGCAGCTCACTGCACCCAACCGCGCAGGGGTCACAAATCACAGCCCGAACATTGCAAGAAGCAGTTTCACAGTTGTGAATCCCTCAAACTCTGTGCTTCCCCAGGCACCACCTAACGCTGCTGAGGGTACAGAGGTCAGTGAAGTCATTCAAACAGCTTGAACATCTGTAGTATCACACCAGCATGGAGGTGGGTACCCAAGACTACTAGGGACCGGTTCCTTTAGGGTGTCATGAACTAAGACTAAAGCAGAGAAAATTAATTTCATCCCCATCTCAAGAGCTCTGAGCAAAAATGTACGTATTTATTTTTTAATGCTTCTGGATTTCCAGTCAACAACCTTTAAAACTGACAATTAAACAATCTTTAGACAACCACAAGAGCTCAGTATAAACTGTTACCAGTGTCATCTCTTCTGGTGTTATTTTCTAACTCAAAGGTTCCTTTCCGAGTTGGAAGCAGGAGAGCTAACGCAGAAAAGGATGTCTGAAGTTAAGAGCAGAGAAAGAAAAAGAAACCATTTGTGCCAGTGTGTGATTGTCTGTGTCTCACAACAGGTAATTCCCAGTAAACACTCAAAAAGCAAGTCCAGGCCAAGCACTACTCGTAGGCACATTCAGCACTGACATAACTGCCAGAGATGTCCAGAGCAGACTGTTTTGAGAAACCAGGGAAGTCAGGAACCAGGCTGCCTGGGTTTTACCCCTCAGCTCGGGCTGCCCCGAGCTCCACTTTCCATCAGCTCTCGGAAGCGGCAGAGCAGCACGTGCCTGTGCCCCGCTCTCACAGCACCTGACACCCCGCCAGCTACACACGCACACGGAGGGGAAAAACCATCACGGTGCTGATTCCTATGAAAGAAAATATCTCCTACAGCTCGTGGACACTCACCGGTTTCAGATAACAAAGACATTCAGTTTCGTGTTTGCTGGTGGCCCACACAAGAGGTCATTTACAGACAGTCCAAAAGACTAAGCAAGGGATACGATTTATAGAATCACAGAATGGTTTGGGCTGGGGGGGGGCTTAAAGCTCATCCAGTCCCCCCCTGCCCTGGGCAGGGCCACCCCCCCCAGCCCAGGTTGCTCCAAGCCCCGTCCAACCCGGCCTTGAGCACCTCCAGGGATGGGGCAGCCACAGCTCCTCGGGGCACCCTGCGCCAGGGGCTCACCGCCCCCACAGCAAAGCATTTCTTCCTCATATCTCATCTAAATCTCCCCTCTTCCAGTTTGAAGCCATTCCCCCTCATCCTTCAATTTAGCTCCTCCTATTAGTAAAACACCTTGCCACAGGTAGAGCTACAAAAGGAAAAGTCTGTCTTGCCGCTGCCAGCCCCCGACGGGGAGTGGGTGCACGCCTGCTGGCGAGGAACCGCGTGGGCAGACACAAGCTCATCCCGCCTCTGCTTCCAGGTGGGGAGATGCAAACTGATCCGAGAGCCGCACGCTCAGGTCAGCTCGTTCCTGAGCCAACAGCCCTCAGCGCTCGGCACGGCGGAGGGCGCAGGACGGCGGCACACAGACCACGGCTATCCCCGAGATGGGCCACATCACGGACGTGGCCCGAGACGCCGGGGACTTTTAACTCTACACAACTCTACAGCGTATTCTGCATCGTACGGGACGCAGTCCGCACCTGGTCAGGCAGAGGAAGGAGCATGTTTGCGTCATGATGCAATTTCTCTTTCCTTAATTCAATACCTCCCAGGGGAATGAGTTATTCCTGCAGCGACGCTGCTCGTGTAAGGCTGCGGGAGGCGGAGGATTGTGTGGATTCACCCGCTCTGCAGAGCCCAGAGCTTCCCGTGCCCACCTCCCCAGCCACATTCTCAGGCCCACCACCGGCTGCCTCCACTCCTATATAAGGCAGAGGAAATATTTGAGAGACGCTCAAGTAAATGGATTTCTTAATTTTTCTTCCACAAAACCGATCCACATTTACCTTTCAGACCTCTGGGACATCTTTGTATCTTTAACAGGTTCCTGCTAGTATGCCGCATCCAGGAGAAGAGAATTAATGCATCCCCTGCACAAGTTAAGCACATAAACTGTCACAAAATATTAAGACAGATTTGAAGCTATTAGAATAAACCCCACTCCGTAAACAGACTTTAAATACGGGCAACCAAGATAACAGTAAAACAAAAGGACACATTAAAGTTATATCCCTTTAAAAAAATTAAACAAATCAGTTTTATAGTGATAGGCACTTCAGAAAGCTTATGTTTGGAAGTCTAAGGGCAAGTCAATAAGGCATAGCTAATTGGAGAACAAATTGACATTCATAAGCTGGCATTTAGCACGACCACGGTAAACAAGGTAATAGACAGTTAATGCAGCGGACAAGGGCGGTGAACAGAAGCGATCCAGGTTGAATAATGGAAAAGGACCAATTGAGCAAATTCGAAGTGCAAACATTCCGATTTCAGCCTGCTTAGCAGGGATCACCGACAAGCTCGCAGCTATAATAGGCTTATTTGGGTTGTTGTCTTTAAAAAATGAGTGCGTCGACCAAAAAATAAAAAAAAAAAAAAAAAAGAAAAGAAATCTACATAATGGCAAATGAATCCGGGTTACTAAGTGCACATAGTGATAAGGTTCAGGTGGGTAAATACTGATGGCTGCTTAGCACTGATAGAGGTCTAGAATAACAGCAAGCAATCAGCGCGCGATTGGCCAGTGCGTTACTTAATGGTGCATTATCTTAATATAAAAATTACAAGGAGTCAAAACCCAAAGGAGGTACTGGAGTTAAGCTCTTCCTTACCCAGAGGCCTCCTGCTCTTGAAAGGTGCTGCTTTCTGTGGCGCGGAGACAAGGAGTAGGGCTGGGGGGTTGGAGACCTCTTTCTCATCCGGTCACAGATATTAGCACAGAAAGGCTCGTTAGGATTGTATAGTTTAATATTTTGCCAAATGCACGTCCTGAACTCTCCTAATGCTCCTGGCTTACTTCACTCCTTCTGGATGAATCAGTGCATAAACCTCAGCACCACATCCACACTGAGGGGAAGGGTTTTTCATAGACCATGGACTCACCACAGGCCTTAAATTACTGTGACACCGCTATTACACAGACTAAAATGCCACAATCCGATCATGACAAGTTCTTTTGGGCCTTTCCTTTAAAACTGATGGGAGGGTTTGAGAATGTTGAATGGAACAAGCAGAGAAGCGATATTTTCTTGCCTTTCACCTGACTGGTGGCACATCTTTATTTAAGTCTAGGAAGGAGGAAGCAAGGAGGACAGGAGATACGAGATAGGGAGAGCCACCGCTGGACGTACAGAGCCGAGTTTAATTCTCTCACTCCAGGCCTTCAAACATAGAGACTATGTTCTTTCTAAGTGGTTACAAGTAAAAAAAAAAAAAATTTGGTAATCAGAAAATTTTTGATTTCTCAGCAAGAATCATCTCTACCATATGTCACCAGAACTTGGTCAGAAAGTCAGGGTCTGATTTCAGAAGTGTAAGTGAAGTTTTTTTTTGTCAAAAATTCAGTCAAGTTTGATGTTCAAGGATATTTGACCAGCTTACGGATTTTGTGCATTCTCTCCCAGTACAGTCATACAAGGGGCTCTTTACATAATTATTTATAGCTGCTCTTGTGCACCTTCCATTCTAATTGCATGCCCATTAAACATCTTTCTTTCCAGCATTATTCAGATAATAGCAAAGAATTCCCCCCCCCCCCCCAAGAGGTGCTAGGCTGTGCCCAAGGTCTTCGCACAGCCCAGCCCAGCCGGAAGGACCAAGAGCAGACCCCCCGCCCCATGCAGGATGTGCATGATTTTTATCGTCTAGCATCTAAGATCGGGTTACTCCTTAGCCAGACTTCCTTATCCTATGCCCTTAAGTTAAGCAACCACCGCTGCAACAGTTAATACTAACAATTTACATGGCGTCTCAGGCATTTTGTCTAAAATTAATGAAGTCCAGCCATTACCAATTAACATCATGCTCTTTACTCCCCTCCTCTGAAATCGATTAATGTTACCCCAGCGCTTAAAGGCTTCCATCCGCCTGTGAACCAGTCCGTTTGCCATCCTGGAGTTTGGATCAAAAAGACAGCTAACGCGTGCTGTACCACTTCCAACTTTCGTCGGGGTTTCCTGCGTGCTTGCAGGGAGAAGACCACTTTGCCGAGGGTTGGTAATGATCCCCATATGCCACCTGAGAAGGCCACGAGCTCTGCTTCAACTCCCTTCCATCTATCAGCTCCTCTCAACGCCCTTGGCCAAGAGACTCTTGGAGCGCTCGAGGAGTGATTTCTTTTGTTAGAGGCTCCGGCTTTGTTTCGTTCATTGATCAATCTAGAGCTGCCAATTGAGGGCTGGGCGTGATTTTCTGCAGACAGTTATCTGTGGTTACCTTGTCCCACAGAGACATCTTTTGGAGCCTTTCTCGATCAAGACGTTTCCTCTCAACCCTGAATTCTAGACCTCGAATTCAAGGCAACCCTAACACAGATGACAAGCAACAACGCTGCTGAATGTAAACTATTTTTAGTATCTTTCTATGTTCCAGATTTTTTAAGCCCAGTTTTGAATCCCTTTAACTCTGATTTCAATTACTTTATGATCTTCAGTACAGTTCTCCCAGTTTCCACCAGAATTATTTTTTTGGGGGGTTGGGGTTTTCTTTGTTGGGGGTTTTGTTTTGTTTTTTGTTTGTTTGTTTTTTAAACCTGACAAACTTCCTTGTCGTCCTCCCTGCTACAGATTGTATAAAACCGTCTTCCCCAATGCCAGTGCTCTTCAGAAACTTGGATCCCATCCAATCCCAATTTAGCCCTCAAAGACTCTTAAGTACACCAACAAGACACTTTTTGTCATCAAAGAAATATTCTTGTGTTCAGACAGTCCTCAAAATAGATCTGGGAAGATTTTTAGATATGTCTATATTAGGGGTGGCTAAACCAGAGTGGATATAATAAGCAGCAGCTTTTTGCAACTGAATAGGCAGCTTCCCCCCTACATCCCCCCCCCCCAAGCAATTCGTAGCCGGATTTGGGATATTGGGATATGCGAGGAGCAGTGTGGAAGCCGCATCACTAACAAAAAGAAAGGCTTTTGCAGTGCTGGAGGCTGTTAGATGGGTTTCCTCTATGCGTACGCATGAAAGAGCGTGTGAGAGGGAGGATCTCCCGGACGGCGTGCTTCCCGACAGACTCCACTGTATATTAATGATAACCTCATTTATTTTTGCGGGTATACAGTGTGCTTGTAAGGCTAACATTGATAGCTCTCCGAGTCTCTTAAAGGCTGCAAATTAACTAACTACACACAACTAAATTACAGAAACGCAGTTGTGAAGGATGCTTTCTCTAAAGCATTGACTCATGTAATTGATGACAATGGTTTCCTTTTTAACTGGTTGCTGCTACATATAGTGGGAGGCAGCATGAATTGCATATCCTCTATTGCTAAGTGACAGCTAAGATTAAGCAGATGCTCACTAGGGTATTATGCCTTATGCAAACAAATGATAATTTCCTTCATAAGCAACCTGACTCATAAGGAATTATGTATGTGTGGGCTGTGCCATCTATTCTGAATTTCTTCCCCACCAGACAGGACACCCAGGGACTCTCATTTACCTCTCTCTGCAACTCAAGGAGGACCTTGCTGAAGCTAATGAGGTTGTACCTGGGTGAAGGCGGTAAGGGGAACAAATTCTGTGGTCCTGGCATGGGAAAAGCTAAAGATCTGCATCCAGAATATCCTACTGGAAAGTCACAATCTCATGAAAGGATGGCAGTGACCACGTGGCTTTTGCACACTGAATATGCAACTCTTTGTCCACTATAAGGAGACAAACTGGCCTCGAATAAGGACATAACAAAGGACCTGACAGGAGGTCATGACAAGCACAAACCTGCATCTCCAAAGACCACAGTCCTACTCTGTTCCCACACCACAGCCTTCTCCAGCATCATTTGGCAAATTGCTCAGTTTGAGTTCGGCACATGCATTTAAGCATTTGACTGCATATGTGCATGTCATAATTTGCAGCAGATTTCTCACCCATTTGCTTTCACCACTGTGGTTCCAACTGAGCTAAATAATTCTGAGGATTCGGACCTCAGTTGTAGCTGGTGAAGTGGAGCCAACAGCACTCTTCTACCCAACAGCTTGTGATATCAGTTGGTACCTGCAGGGTTTGCACATGCTGGTGCGACACTGAAACTGGATTGCACTAAAGGCTAGGCAGAAAGATGAACAGCCCCAGTACGGTAGTGGGACCTTTGAGAACTCTCGCGTATTGGTGTCTCAGAAGGTACCCGAGAACTGCATAAGTAAGCTTGGAAAAGTTTCAGGAGAAGGACCAGCACAGGCCATGTGGAGCCTTCAGAATGATTATGCTCATTAAAAACTGATATTAGAAGCGTTTGGTTAAAGAGCAGCACATCCATTAAGCTGCTGTTTACCTGTTTTATAAGAGTCACTCCCACAACCACAACATTTTCATCATGAGCAGCAAATATTTAAAGCTAAATAAAATACCCAGGTCACACAATGTAGCTCCAGGCTAAGTGGTATTTGGACAAGTTCATCTTTGAGGTACAATACATGTGTGTGAATAAACTTAAAACAAGGAAAAATTAGGTTTAATGATTTTAAATTAGAGAGTCTTCCTCATAGGCTGTGTATTTCCAGAACATTAAGAGATTATTCCTCTTTTCCCCTTTCAAATCCTGGTTTTGAGGACCATCTGCCGCAGTTGGGCCAGCCCTCCCCTCCAGCCTTGGCAAAGCAAGTTCAAGGTGCCCACAAAATTTGGCACAACTGCCTTCTGGTGGCTCCCCTACCATTTGACATACCACCATGCATGAAGATGTACCCTTGAAATGAGAGCTATTTCCATTACAATCAGCTGCTACAACTGGACTACGTGCCATAGTGCAGCACCAAAGAAACAGCAATTTATTACTGGAGATTCTCAGCACCAGCTTTCCAAGAGGCCTCTCTCATGTAAGACCTAAACAGCAAACAACTTCCCAGTGGTCATCCTCAGCCAAGCAGAGGAAAAACACAGGCCACCGCAGTGATGGAGCCAACGCAGCTATTAAACCTTCCCTTCGTATGCCCCACACCTTCATCAACACCTTGGACTGGAAAAACCAATCACAGCCTTATCGACACCAGCACAGAGCTCCTTCCCTCGGAGCCTGGTGGTGTTCAGCACGTGATCAACCCCATTGATTTCCCCGCACACTGACGCTCTCCCAGATCAAGTCCCCGGTCATTACATGGCACTAGCTGAGAAGGGACAACCACGCTTTCCTCCCCAGAAGGCAGCAAGCTCTCTGCAGGAACGTTGCTTCTGTTGCCACGGCAGAGATGCTCCAGATGAGCCCCAGGCCGAGGGTGCTGTCCTTCGCCCCATTCGCTGTGCAGTATTTCCGCATGAAATCCAGACTCGGTTTCATAGGATAATTGTAATGGTTTGGGTTGGAAGGGACCTTGAAGACCACCCAGTGCCCCCCCCTGCCCTGGGCAGGGCCACCCCCCCCCAGCCAGGTTGCTCCCAGCCCCGTCCAACCCGGCCTTGAGCACCTCCAGGGATGGGGCAGCCACAGCTCCTCGGGGCACCCTGCGCCAGGGGCTCACCGCCCGCACGGGGAAACATTTCTTCCTGATATCTCATCTAACTCTCCCCTCTTCCAGTGTAAAACCGTTCCCCCTCATCCTACCGCTCCCCTCCCTGACCCAGAGTCCCTCCCCGCCTGGTCGCACTGCCTGCCCTCGTGCCAGCGGGCGGGAAGCCCCCAGACTGTGACAAAAAGCCTCTCCCCCAAAGAATTTCCAATTTAGAAAACCTCCAGACAGGCTTCTGTCCGAGGGCAGACACGCTGCCCGTGCTTTAGGCATTAACAAGTTTATAAAGACAGTTGCAGCACAACAGACATCACACTTAACGAGAGGCTGTTTGCTCAGGGGGTAAGAAGCAGAAAGGCAACTGTTAGTAAAGAAGTAAGTGTACTGGGATATAAAAGATCTTGAAGTTTATTTTACCCAGAGTTAAAGTAAGGACTGCATAGGGGTAGTTCATTGTTCTGTTTTCATAAAGTCATTTAAGTAGCAAATGGCCCCTGAAACTGATACTATGATTTGAGTCATGTTGGAAGACATATTGAATTAATGATGCAGGTGTGGGTTGTTGTTCCAAAAAACTTTTTTATAGCAACAGTGGGAGAGGAGAAAGGGGGGAGGGGGGGGGGGGGAGGGAGGGAGGAGGGGAGTTAAATGAAAAGATTTGGTCTATGTTATGTTTTTCTAATATTTGAATTTTAGCTAAGATTACTCTTTCTCCTCTCTTTAATATATTGTTTTAAATAAAAAATGCTAATAAATCTTGAGAGAAATATGTCATAGTGGAGTTTAAAAACTGTAGTGCAATATATAACAGTTCATAAAATATTCTATTCAAATAGCCAAAATTGTAGTGCATTTGGACCAGAAGTAGTTAACTGCAGGAACAGCATTTTATTAGCTACTAAAATTAAGAAAGAGTACTGCTGTTTCACAGCCAGATAATTAAGTACCGTTTTCTCTTTTTTAATACTATAAAATTAAACTTCCTGTTTAAATGGCCTGGTGGGGACTGTAGGCAAAGGGTCGTCTGATGAGCCCTCCGGGCAAATCCAGAAACACAACATAGCACTTATTCACACAAGACTTTAACAGGGTGGAAAACACCGATTGAGGAAAAAAATGCTGCAGTAAGCGAAAAATTGCAGGTAATAAATCAGAGATCCATTTTTTCACATCATTTTGGCTAATCCATTAAATCTCAGAGCAAAGGAATCTATCAGAAACAGAAGCCACTGCCTTCACTTCTGCGTCTCCAAATGTTATTAAAACTGTACAAGCAGTGAAAGAACTCAATTAAACCCAGCGCACTGATGAGATGTTCCAGTCACGCCCGGCCCACCAACTTCTCCTGGCTCCTCTCCGGTTAGTGACGGTTCTGCTAACTCTGTTCTTTAGAAGGATTACACTCTAGCGCTTCATCAGTGCAAAAGCTTTCTCTATGTTGTTTCACAATGCGATTTTTTCCCCCCACTCGGTCCCTCTCTCAATGTCTACCCCGAATTAATCGTTAGTAGCAGAGTAATGCCCAGGCTAACAGCCTACAGTAGGTGCGCTTCTTCCACCCCGCACTCTTCTCCTGCTATGAATCCATATGCTGTGAGAGAGTTATTCTTGTTTTGCCTGAGAAACACGTGCTGTAAAGAGAATTACCCCAACTTTGCAAATACGAACATGAATTCTGACAGTCTGCAATTAAACACGGAATTTACGCTATGCGGCAGGCTGTTAAATGAAAGATTGCTGTACAAAGCAGGCAGGAGTCTCGCCGCTAGCTACTCGGCCTCTGTTGCTGTCTATTATGGGGTTGGCTTTACTGGTTCACATCTCACTCACAACCCACAGCAGCGCACGTTCCCGCCGGCGTACGCCAGCAGCGTCTCCCTGGGAGCAGCATCCGTCCGCACTCAGGGACCGGGTCTCAGCAAACGGGTCTTCTGCCCCTCAGACCTTCACGTGAACACCGACCAACTGTCAAATTTACCGCTCAAGTTGCGGTTCGTTTTCTATCCAAAGCTGGAGAGGTTAAAAATCACCCATGAAGGCTCCCCGAGTAATAAAACATCGTCTTCAGTTTTACCAAACACAAGTGCAACTGCTGTTGGTCTGCTCAAATATCTTCTGTTTTGTCCAAACCCACATACTAATAAAATGCTTCCATATACCACAAAATTACCAAAAGAAATAATAATGTTATGGTTATGGCTCTTTGTTGGGATATGGGAGATCCAAGACCATTCCTTCCTTTGCAGATGACGTCCCTTGGACTCTATGCAAACCACTCCGCGGGAATTCATCCCCACCACATGTTAGCAGCCAGATAACCAGGTGCTTGGTCTAAACTACTCACTAAACTACTTAAATCACTCCTCAGCCTATGGGGAGAGAGATTAATCTTAAAAAAAAAAATAAATAATTCAAGATTCAGGGTTGATTGCCCCTCAGTTTGGGTCAACTTAAACGCACATTACTGCTATTTCCCTGCTCCGGAGCACACAGACCCGTGGAGCCACGACTCCGGGCACAGACTTTGCTGCTGTCCGGGACCATCCTCCACACGCAGCCCACAAGTGTGAGCTTACGGTAGTTGTGTGGAAACCACACACTCCCCCCAAGAGAGACTTTCACACCACCTCATAGGAGGGGAAGATCAGGTCTGTGCAGGAGAGGGAGTTCCAATTCAGAAAGAATTCTGGGATTTTAAAATTCATGGATTTCTAGATGAGAGCATAACTCCAAAATACCAAAATCATTTAAGCAATTCAAAGCCCGGGTTGGCTGAAATATTACATCAAAACATTACTTTAGTTTCAAATTTGTAATACTATATGTTCCTTCTGTACTATAAAAAATACAAACATTTTAGAAGAAATCACTGGAAATCCATAGTGACACTTGATAATGGTATGAACATGGTCTGCTTTATTCTACTAGAGCTTCATGCTTACGTTTTTCTTCTGAAACAGAAATTCAGGAAAATTTGGCTTAGCTTTACGAAGCTTTGTGATGTAATGTGGTTTTCACAACATTTCTATCTAGTACCAGAGCATCACATTTTGTTTGGAAAAAAAAAAAAAAAAAATTGCAGAACATGAGATTTGTTTTGCTCAGCTTTCATCACTGATTGTAAGCTACTGCTGCCTCCCTGGGAGCTCAACACTGCCGAAATCTCGAGCGCCTAAAGGAGTGGGTTGGTTGGGTTCTGTTGTGTGGGGAGGGGTTGGTTTTTTTTTGTATTCTTGGGAGGAAAAACTCCCAACAACAACAACAGACAGAAAAGAACAGGAGATAGTTTGTGTCAGTCTTCTTTGTTGTGTTTCCCCACGGCTTCCTGAAATCTGGGTAAGACTCAGCTGGCCAAGCATCACTTAATTCCATCATGAGACCCAGTGGACAATTTTTATGTCACCTCACTTGAAAGCGCTAATGAAGAACGCCAGCCGGCATTCTGCCAGTTCTGCCCCCAGCGCAACTGTTCACTCAGCAAAACAACAACATTTCAAACAGGCTCAACTTGTCCCATTGGCAAGCTTCCTCCTGGAAGGAATCTATTTCCAGATTCACAAATAAACAAAGCAAAGACAAAACAAATCACTATGCTTTCAGTGCTTCATCCCCCACACTGAAAACAACAGTGGAGAGGACACTTCTCCTGCGGGGAATCTTTAACAGTATCCCAACTTATTTTCCTGGTTTAACTTTAGGTGCATGTTTTTGGCCGTTCCCAAGTGTCCCGCTTCACCGGCCCCAACTGTCCGTAGGACACAGTAGCCATGAAACTTTTTTGAAGGCTTTGCTTGCAAAATCCTTCTGTGCATTATGGTAACGTAACACCACATTTTCATAGCGAAATACGTTTCAAACCTTAAAAGAGAAAATAAAGTCTTTTATGTTGCTATTAAGTTTGAGTAAAGCCTGGTTATCAGATTTCCACCCTCTGTTCTTCTGGGGCCGGCGCATCAGATTGCTGCCCAGATAAGGCGGCGGAGCTGCGGGAGCTCCTCCCCGCGCACGGTGCTGAGGGCGCTCTCCGGGAGAGACCAAACACGTGAACCACCACGTCGCAGTGAAAAGTGCTTTGCATTATAGCAACAATAAACCGCTTCTAGAAGTAAAGTCACACTGTGTAATGTTTAGTCTCATCTAATCTAATATTGGCTGCTAATGGGCTCTGATCTTGCTCGTGTCCGTAAGGAATTCATTCCGATTGGTCAAGTGTCGGGATTAGCTTTTGCATTTCATTTGGAGCGCTCAACACTTGATACCCCAGTAGGTCGGTATGAGCTCCTTTTAAAATCAAATATCAAGACCTGAAAATACAGGAGTTATAAACTAATATTTTTTTCCTATTTATGTCCTATTAACTTTTAAAATGATAACAAGCATATAAAAAGATGGACAAGAACACTCATTAAGGGGTAAATGTTTAGAAAAAGGCATGCTTAAGTTCTTCTGGAATTTTTATTTATTTATAAAATGTGTCAGAACACGGAATAAATATTAACCCTATGTTAAGAAGGTCTGTGAGAGAAAGTAAGTAGCAGAATACCTTTCAGATCACGGTTTGCAGAATTGCAGAGCTTTAGACAAGATGAAAAAACACTGCATCAAGGAAAAATAATTTAGGTTTGTTGCTTGCATCCAAAGGAGCATCCTACCATTACAGGTGCCAATGATATCAATGAACAGGACTGCATCAGATTTTACTCTTCCACAACTTTTTATACATTCATGTCATTCTACACTCGGGTAATTTTTCCCCTCTTTGATTCACGTGGTTCTCAGCAATATTTAACTTTGCCAAACTGCAACGCTACGCACAACACTGAACATATAAGTTGGCGATAGTCATCAAGTTCAGAAACACAGACCAGCTTTTCGATACAATAGGTCGTGTGGCAATATGTATAGCACTGGAAACGCAGTATCGTGAAAATTGCAACAACAGATCATAGACCAAAAGTGTAATAGAAGTAGAAAACACGATCCCCTTTAATCCCTTCATTCTATCAGACTAATTTTGAATTAGGTGATCTAGAACTGTGACCGGTTTGATTTAAACAATAGATTAACAGCAGAAGAAAGTATCTCTCTTGAGATCGGTACGTATTTTACAAATGTTTTCAGTATTGCGTCTCTTCCTCTTCTCCCCTTTTCCATAGTTGTAAGGAATGTTCTTTTCATATAAGAGTTCCCTGTAAATTGTTTTCTCTCGCCATTCCCATGTACAGCAGGTAGCACAGCAAAATGGCCTTCGGACTAAACCGCGCGGCGCTCGGGAGCGCTCCCCGAGCAGACGGACTGGGCTGAGGTTTGGTCAGCTACTGGAAGCTCGGGCCAGCTCCGCTCAAAGTTTCTTTTAAATACAGGAACTGTTCAGACAGACTTTCAGTGAACCTGAGATAAATTTCAGGCCCCCAAACCACACAGGCACCCGTGGGCTGGGCGAGTTTCAGGGTTCATTAGTGAAAGACCTAAGAAATGGCAACTCGCATGAGGTCCCCAAAATCTGACCCAATCTCCCCCCCACCACACGCCACTCCAGCCGCTACCTGCCCAGGTGAAACCTATTTTTCACCTTTTTAAAATTCATTTTTATTGCGCAGCCCCACTCCCTTCAGCCGCACTCTTTTCGGACTGCCAGGCCAACAGCACAGTAATCTCCGCATGAGACTCCCTAATTGGCAGCAGAGCACTGGCCCAGCCAACATCTGCAGCTGGTTTCGGTGATAATAAATCAGGGGTGGGGGGTTTCAGCGTGGCAAGCCGCCAAGGAGCTTTCCTTTCCCCACTTAGCCAAGAAATGGGGAAGACAACAGGGAGGACTGGGGCAGCTCCGGTGTGCAGAGGTGGTTAGGAAGAGAAAACCCAACCGGCTGCTCCTACCACCGGCCATCTGCCTCCACATGGACTTGCAGCTTTCCAAGGAACAAGCTGGACCCCGTCACACAGGCCAGGCAGTAAATGCCTTTCTTCCACCACCGAGCAGTAACTTCTCCCGGAAGCCTCAAAAATATCAAATATGGTAACAAGGGCACGAATGGGGGAGAAATTGCTTCCCAGAAGTGAGGGGTTCCTACCCCAGTCCTAAGAGGATTTCAGAGCTGCCCGAGTTCACAGTTGTTCTGTGATCACCAAACACTCACTGAAAACACTCCTGCAGACATGTTTACAATCCTCAGACTGGGTGCTGGGACCCAAACGCTGGATTTCTCCAGATGCCTGCAGTACTGACAGCTCGAGGCGGTCCTCTGCTCAAAAACCCAGGTGAAACAGAAACCGTGGATGTGAGATAATCCCACTTCTGAATGGGGGAATTCAGACTAGGAAAAAAATAAAATCATCGAAGGCTTTAAGAGTTGTCTGAAACAACTAATAAACTGAAAATTGTAGATGGCAGAACAGAACTGTTAATGTAAGTGCTGCTGAGCCTGTCCGGCTGATCCGTGCAGCACAGGTTTATACTAAGTTTTGGGGCAAGTGTTGTTTTGTTGTGGTTTTTTTTTGTTTGTTTGTTTTTTTAAATCGGATTGCTCAGGTATTGAGCGAGGCAGAAGAGGCCGGCTGCAAAGGCCGAGGCACAGAGCTCCACTTACTGCACGTTCACCTCCGCACCCCGGCGATACTCTCGCAGGGAGAAAAACCCCTTCAAAGAACACATTTTTAATTAAAACAATTTGGTTACGGCGATGCCAAACAACAAGCCACAACTTCCATTTATTGGAAGTGTAAGTATCCAGGCTGGTACTCTCTCTCTTGTTGCAGCAGAGCCCCCTCCACAGTGCCAGGGGCAGAGAGAAGCCCCCGCGGTCCCCTCGTGGGGACAGGCCAGCAGAGGTGACACCCTGCGGCAAAGCCCTGCGGTGGCCTCCGTGGTTTCCCCTTGCTCCTGCTACCAGGAGCGTTTCCCCGAGCTCCGAAAGCTGAGATGCCCCAAGGTGCCCTGGCTGCTCCCAGCAAGAAAATTTACTCTCCCTCAGCCCCCCAACGAGGGGGGAGAAACTGGAAAAGAAGCACTGAGTGATTTTGAGCCTTCCCCAAGAGCAGGTTAAGCTTTGAGGTGTATCTTACCTGCACTTGGGTAAGACCAGCTGATATCCACTCAGTCCTCCTGAACTCCCAAGAGCGGTGGTTTGTGTTGTGCCAGAGCAGCAAGAAGAGTGGTTTCAGCCGCAGGTGAAAGACCTCAGTTCGCAGCGCGGTGAGAACAGCCCTCCCATTTCAGAAGTCCTCTCCATTCAACGAGCATAAATGGCAGACTCTACCTTTCAGGGCGGCTGGTGCCACATCAATTCATTTCAGCAAATGATTTCTACCAATAGTCTTCATACTAATACTTCCATCCCCAGAGCCAACCAGTGACCTGACCCTCAAGGCTGCCTTCACACCAACCTTATATTTACTCTCCAACACCTTCTGCAGCTGTGGGCATTTAGGGCATTTTGCAATCTTCACTCACAGACCCACCCATCCCATCTCGGCCTTTCCTTCAGCCTTAGCACCTTGCCACCTCCTGTTGTTGAAGGTCCCCCTACCAAGTACCGCTCCCTACCACGTTTTCATGCTGCTATTGTAAGAGTTGTCCTCCGTAGTAAATGTCCACCTCATTTACAAGGTCACAGTTATCGTTAGTCTGAATCCAGTTTTGCCAGTAACAAACTACACCTCTGTACTGCAAAATCACTGAAGAATGTTGAAGAGTGATCCAGTTATGGGAGGATTTGGTCCTTTAAAAGCAGCAATGATAATTAGCACAATTAAGAATGCATCTGCCGCTACCCGCAATGCCACCTTCCACAACTGTAAACAATCAGGTATTACACTACTTGGAAGTAGTGATTCACGTTTGCAAAAATAGTATCTGGCAGGAAGTATTTCTTGAGCTTATTTAAGCTCTAAAAATCTATGGAAGGAGCTGTGCATGATATGCTGTTTGAAGGCATTTCTAATTTAAATTAACGACCTGAAGGATATCTCCAGGCAATAATGATCTTATTGTACTAAATCCTGCAATAGCTGAAATGAATTATAAATTCCTCTAACTGATTTAGTGGTTAACATTCTGAATCATAGCTAACCAATGCAATGCTTTCTGAGTTCCAGCATCAGATTAGATGAAACTATATAGGCTGTCTTCAACCTCCCTGGCTGGTTTGGAACACTCAGTGAAAAATGTTCTCCCCCTGAGTCAGTGGAAAGCAGAGCAGCCCCGGAGGTGATAAGCCCAGACTTCTGGGAAGGCAACCGCATGTCATCCGGGCACCTCATTTCCAACACTTCGCTTGACAGAGATGTTGGGGTGTCCAAGAAGCAGAGGAACTGCCTTGTGGACACCAAGAAGGAAGGCGAGCTCACCATCAAGATGAGACCCGCTCCCCACAAAGACAACTGGGGAATTGTCGCTGACTTTATAAAAAGCACGGTTGGGCTAAACCAGAAACTCTTGAAAATTTGCATCGCACGCGCCATTTGCTGACGGTGAGAATCATTCTTGCTCTGGTGATGATTTGCACATTTGTAAGTCCGTATGTCACATGTATGCAGAACACAGTAAAAAAATAAGATGGATAAAATTTCCCTTTGAAAAGGCATAGAACTACATTGCCCCTGAAAAAAAAAAGTGCTTTCAGCAGCTGAGAAAAGTAGTCTGTTATTTTACTTGTGGGCCAAACTGCGCATGAAGCAGTTGGTCAGGACTTGCATTTCGTACTGGTTTCATAGACGTTATTATGAGTATACGTGTCTTCCTCACTATATAATCTAAGGCATTTACATATAGCTTGGAACAGCCTATTTTATATATCATCTGCATTTTTCTCAAATTTTGCCATTTCTTATTGTGTCCAAGATGCAGTAAACAAGGCGTTTACTCCAAACACAGCCCTATTTTAAGCTCTAAAGATATTATTAGTACTAGGTTTTTTGCTCTGTTATGAACGTAAAGTACGTACCAAGCTGTAAAATGTGACTTACTAAAAGTATTAGCAAATCCACAACCCGTCTCAAGCGAAATCTCAACAGGTTTATTGTTGTGATACCTGACTGGGAGGAAGTCAGTGTTTTCAACTCTGTTTCCTTTAGAGCCGAGCAGGTTTGTTTGAACCCCTAATTCAAAACACAGCTTTGACTTTCCCAGCCCACATGGCGAAAAAGCCACTGGTGTGAGCGTAAGTAAATCACCAGTACTTAATAATTAATTATTAACAAGAACCTTGGAGAAGTGGAACTATATCTCTGGCGACGGTCATCCTTATGAGACATTTCAACAGTGAGTAACGACGTCTCCGCACACCTCCGCATCCTCACGCCAGCAGCGAGCGCGCAACACAGTTGCTACAATTGTCATTGTTCTTTTCGCTATTTTCCCTCCTTGTGCCTAACAGCATAATTCGGCATGGAATCAAGTCAATACTTGGAGACACCAGGATGCCATGTAGCAGCCGCGCAACATAAAAATCTTCCCGTCTTGTAAACGGCTAATTTATTTCCCTTGTTCCTCTCCTTCCCAGTGTATATTTTATTATTTTAAGGCACTTTTCTCAGGGACAAACTTTGCCTCCCATTATTTCTAGCTTGTACCCAGTGTTGAAAGCCTGAAAAAAAATGATAAATTAAATGAGAAGGAAATGTTTAAGGGTTCCTATTCATAACAAAAATACTTAAGGCAGCTCGGGCCATGAATCTTCCACAAGCAAGTTGAGATATACATAAAGAACCCGATTCAGAAAAGAAGTGTGGAGGACTTTCATGGATGCCTGCTGTTCAGTGGATTTATGGGGGTAGAAGCAGGTATGTGGGTAGAGTCCAGGCAAGTAATTAGTTCCTTGCAGAACTCAGATATGGAGTTGGCTTTTTCCAATTGTTCAAAGGCTTTTACCCGAACAGTGGGTTAGCAATAAGCAGGTCTGCTTTCACATTGTCCGGCGTCTGCTTGTTCTGTGGCCGAACACCGCGCTGAACTAGTTGCCCCTTGTGTGTGAAGATTAATGAATGATCGAGTCCTGTTTTTTTGTCAGCGGAGACACGTGCATCTAATTAAAGGATTCAGAAATCTGGCAGAAACGTCCCATGGTGTTTTTCAAAGCCACCCAAAGTTTTTGTTTGGTTTAATTTTCCAGTTATGCCCAGTTAATAGGGATTAGCTTAAAAACCTCATTTACCTTTTTCTGTGTGTGTCAGCTCTTGAGTTAACATAGTGGGGAAACTGCTAGATCCATAAATCCTGCGGATTTAAATCATGTGTTTACCCACAGAGCAGGAATAGGCCTGGACTATGGCAGAGAGGTGCCCCTGTCACCATGTCTCGCTCTGACAGAGGACCACCGTTTGGGTCCGGCTCCCATGGTCCGTCCTTCCAACAAACGTCGGCTCCTGCCAACAAACCAAAGTTCTGGGATTCTTAGTCCTGGAACCTACAAGCTGCACCAGGACCACCCATTTCTCATAAACACACGAAACCGCGCAGAAATTCTACAAGAACTGGTCAGATACAGCCAGAAATGTTTAAACTGCCTTTTACAGGCTGGAGAAGATTCTTTCTACGGGTAGGCCTCCATGTAAGAGGAAGGTCCTGCTCACGGCCCTCCCCACAACAAGCCCTGCCACGAAGGGAAGCTCCCTTCCCTTTGCGCGTTTCCTGGCAAAATAAGAGAATAGTACATTACTGTGGATGGTTCGCTCTGAACTGCTGCAAAATACGTCTAAATCCTACTTCTGTTCGTTAGACAGCAGAGTCAGAGCGCTGGTCTGCCGGGCTGGGTGTGCTGGATAACCAGACCTGGAAATGAACTAAGTGCACGTTAATCAGCCCGCGTCTGGACCTGCGGTGGCGGGGAATAAAACAATGTTTAAGCCTGCATAAAATGGTGGAACGTAGTCATCCTTAATTTGAACCGCCTCCACGTTCCGCTGTGCTGAGCACCAAGACCGTCATGTATAATATCTCCTAACATCCAAATTTGCCTGGACTTTCAATTATCCAGACAATAATGAAAACATGTTGGTGAGGCGAGCATCGGGTTACAATCACAAATTCTTACTTCAATAACAGCCATAAACCAGAGACCTAAAGCATGTTTTTTGCTTTTTTTCCAAACATTAGCAACTCATCTGATACTTAGTCCAAGGATCCAGTTTCCTGCAAGCTGACGACATGTGAGACCACAACCCTGAGGCTGATATTAAATTATACATATATACATATATAAATATACAGAAAGAAAACCTGTGAAATTACAGACACAGATGTGTTATTGGTGTCATAATTTTTTTCCATTAAACACCGTATTAGGTTTATCCCCTTTCTATACTTGAAAATCTTCACATATAAAAGATGAATAGCAACTTCTCAAGGGGATCCTTGTGGTTTAACCTTGTTACAGGAGGTCAAATGCAACATACAAACTATATTGGTACAAAGATGACTGTAAAATGGAATTAGCCTTTTGCTCTCTGTTCAAATGGAAAGGAAGCAAACTTTCACATTTCTGAACCGCTCCCGCTTCAGAACCCCAAAAGGGACTTGTGCACGCCGGTCTCAGAGAAGCCTGAAGAGCACATTTTGTAGAGAAAGAACTAACAACGCGACGCCCAGATCCTGACTGGCATGATACTACACTTCTGAAATACAGAACCAAAATAATTTAGGGTTGAAGTAGTCCAGATTCCTGCACCTTCTCACTGCTGACCCCCAACTTCAGTAACTCGCTTCTAGCACACACATACAACTAAGCTGCTCAGCGAGTATGGGTACAAGCTTCTCTGACAGCTCTCTGGTCTTCTGTGTCACAGGAAGATGAGAAACCTTTAAATTTAAAAAAAAAAAAAAAGAAGAAAAAATTACCATAAGAAACAGAGGTGGTGAGAAGGGATGTTGGAAAGGGAACTCAACTTTCTGCCCTTTCTTGGCCACTCTGCCAGCCCTGCGTTCTCCCCACACATAGCCCGGGAATGTGAATCTTCATTTGTACCCATTCCATTTTCTAAAACAAGCTCGTGCTCTGAGCCCGCATTCCAGTACTGCCAGCTCTTCCATAGCTACAATGATTCCATGACTTCATAAAAGCGGACTCCAACACAACAGAATAATTCCTCCAGCATCCAGGGTACTTTTTTCTTGACCCATACCCTCTTGCCCCCGGTGGCAATACACTTCCACGGACCTCACCAGAAGGGTTAGTGCTGCCTGCTGGTGGAGAGGAGCCTGTGCCCCAGATGCGGCTCTTTTCCAGTACGAGAACTGTTCCGTTTTCTAGCTCTGTTCTTCACGTAGCCGGGTTAGGGGCTTGGCATGAGCAACAGCTATGCGACTGAAATAAGGGTGGGAGAGAGCGCAGCAATGCTGCCACCAGTCTGTGAGACAGCTGGGCAGTGTACTAACTCCTGAGACACTGTTCTTCACGAGACTCTTAGGTCCAGCCTAGAAGGGCACATCCAAAGGTTCCCTCTCACTTTCCTATGGCCCATTTCAGACCTCACACAACCGCAACTCCTCCCACCCTCCCAAGACTCTCCACGCAAAGGGCTGAGACAGCACTGCATTGCAACGGCAAGAAAATTCCCGGCCCAAGTCATGCAGCTCCAGCTCATGGAAGTTCCTCCCCACGCAACCACCGGACACTGAAGCAAATCTCTCCAAACCTCTCTCGCTACAGGATCAGGCAGTTAACAGAGCCAAGGAAGCTCTTTGGGTTCCTAGAGGAATGGCAAAGCCGAAGCTCCCGCAGCTCGGAGCCTCCACAGCAGGAGGAGCATCAGCAGGAGGCAGCAGGTACAGCCCCGGCCGGCTTTATCAGAGCTTCAGCAGCCACCCCCAGCCGCCTTCCCCAGGCTTTCCCAGCCGGCAAACAACCTGCACCCCACCCGGGCCACCTCCCCTTCACTAATTAGCAGAGAAGGTTAATTCCTCCTCGGCTAGTTTAAAGTACAATGCACAGTGCAGAACAGCTAGGCCCATGTTGGATTCACAAATTTCCACCCTGGCTCTGTTAAAACAACGTTGATAACACTATCGCTAGGAGGGAAGCACCGCTATGGGGCTCGGGATGTTACTGATCCGCTAAAACCTGGGAGCCGTTACCCAAGGGCACTGCAGGGCTTCGGTGCAATGAGGGCTGAGAACCTCCACCCCGGCAGTTGATCAGGTTTTCCCGTTAGTTTGGTGGCTGCTGTGAGATATTGCAAATAAGGAGCGTACCCTATAGCAAGAACACCTCACAAGTAGCCGAGCACAGAATGTAATTCCCACCACAATAATTAATACCCCCAGATAATTATGATAGAGACCCTATGAGGTGGCATCCAATGAGAAATGTCAAATCATTACTTTCTCATGGTGCCCTTGGTAGCATATCCATTGGGTTTTCATGCGGGAAAACTCCCTTCTCCTCCAGATGCTTAGCAGGCAAGACATCTGCACGCCTTATGAATTTTACAGTCATATGAACAGAAACACAAAGCACAAGAACTTCCAAAGGAAGACACCAGCAGCAACACAATAAAGATCTTCATTATTTTTCCTTGACATTTTCATGACAGAAGTCATGTAGAACATAAAAAAAGCATAAGGCATGTTTACTGGATGTTTTATAGTTCAATAAAACATAAATAAACAGCTTTTTAGATCAAAGCTACATAAATAAGGAAGCTCTGTGGCTTCTGAGACCAAACTAATATATCACATAATCTGAAGTTGAAAGAAATACTCCTGGCACTCCAGCTTTACTCCGGAGGAATCCCACCTTAAAGGCATAGTGCCTAACTTACATCTGACTTCCTATTTTTTAAGTATTTTAACAAACAAGTACAACTGAGGTATCTTGGAATTCGATGATCTGCAAGGTCCCTTCCAACCTAAACCATTCTATGATGTTGGGTTTTAGAGCACCGCCATCTGCCTTGTGAAGCCTTCTGTGATTTTTAGGTTCTATAAATAAACTAATAAAAAAAAGGAGCAAACGGTAGCGTTTCCGGGAGAGCTTAGGGTTGATTTTCTGCATGTACGATACCAGTGCCCGCACCGAGCTCATGGCCAGCGACCAGCGCCAGTCGGAAAGATCCAGCTTTCCTGGAAGTTAGCGGAAAGGCTGCTCTTGGTATCGGTCAGCTTCGGATCAAATTGTGGCGGTTCGGAGCAGCATCAGTCGCTCTAAATACCGCACATAAAGAAAAGAAGAGTTCTCTCTAAACTTTCACCCTCCTCGGGGGTATATGCATTCCTCCCCACCCTTTTCTTTCTGTTGGATGCAAACCTGACCCTACAGACAGAAGAACGACCGGACTCAGGAACCTCACCGGTTTTACTCGCTCTGGTCTTGCTACGCACGTGCGAGTATTTGCAGGGCTGTGATTGCACGCGATGCCATCAACCCTTGAAAATATGTATGCAGACCAGTGTCTGGCTCAGTTATCTGCAAGCCCAAAGCCTAATGTAGTTTGGTCGCCATCCTGATAAACATTTCTATGTCAGTTCAAAAGAACAGCCCACGATGTCAGACATGTGGACTTTTTATTAGGGCCATACTTTGGTTTGCGCCAGAATAAACTCAGTGCATACCTGCACACATATTCCAGGATCTTGTGTGGTTTGCTTTTCCATTCCTGCCAGAAACTGTGTGGATTATGGCTTTTAAGCATTATTGACGATCATGCCTCAGGCTGTTTCCTGGTCTGCATTTTAGATTGTGTCCTTTGCACGGCCATAGGCTTTTGCAGTTATTTTGGTCCTAATATGGAGTGGTGAGAACTGAAAATACCACACAGAGTTCATCTGGGTATGCATTTATTAATCTAATGCCAGGGTATGGCTGGCCACTCCTAAAGATAGCCATACGTCCATCAAGACCAGGGCATCCTTTAAACAGAACGAAACCAAAGCAAAACCTTCCACGTAGGCACCTTCATGCAGGTGTGTGCCATGTCCTCCTGCAACCATCCCAGAGCGATCGCGTCCCCACATGGTTGGGAGCACGGAGAGGCTCAGGGTCCAACTGCTGACCCTGCAGGTGAAAACCCTTTGCTGGTCCTTGTGGTGGAAAGGCATTGCCGGTGGACAGGCACCCACCAGAGCACAGGGGTTTGCTGTCCTGCTGCCCTCCACGCTGGGGGACGCAGAGTATTCCAGAGCAGCCAACAAAGTCTGGTCAACCCTGACAGCTCAGCTTAAAGGCATCAAGGAAGCCCCACTGGGGGGGACCATGGGGAGCAGGCCACGTGGAGCAGATGATGGGGAGCAGACCATGGGGACTTGGGGAGGTGACCCTCAGCAGCTCAGCCAAGCCGGTTGGCAGGTGGAGACTCACCACTCTTTTACAGGGACGAAAAAAGTCTCTCTTTGCTAAGGATCCTCACCTGGGCTTGAGGTGCCACCCGGGTGTTAGCATGGCCCACGATGACACAAACCCGCCCCCGTGGTAGTTTCTCAGTAATTCAAACGCGCCCGTGGCCCAGCAGCAAACCTCGCTGAGGTCCAGGATCCGTTCCAGCCTCAAGGATTCCCAGGTCACGCTCGCTCAAGTGTACGAATGGAAACAGCGTTTTCCTGCCTGCCTTTGTGGTGACTGTGCCCAGCACCTGAAGGCCAGGCTGTGCTTTTTCTGCCTCACACATCATCACCCTCCGCCTGAATTAACTGGCAAGACTGGTGATGATGCGTGAGGCCAAACAGAATCCAGCCTGAGCTGCCAGGGATGCCTTGGCGCTGCGGTGCTGACAGGGCTGGAAAAAAACGACAAGCAGATCTTAGAAAGTTGGATCCTGAATCACTCGAATGAGCCTGAGCTGCGGGACGGGGCCCCAGAGATGCTCAGGCTGGGAAGCACAGAGGGATGAAGGACGACCGCACCCCAAAAGTGCCGGCTGCGGGTGCGGGCTGTCCTCCTCGGAGCGAGGGCACGGGAGGGTTCCTCACCTGCCCTCGGCCCCCTCCACTGCCGCCGTGGTGTCAGGGCTGAAGCGGGAGAGGCGGGTGGAGCGGCCCTGCCTTCCGTCGGCATTTGATTACTCTCCGTCCTGCTTTGTCTTCCGGAGCGAGCTCTGGGCTGAGACGGCCAGCGCGGCCCCGCAGCAGCTCTGCCCGGGAATACGCGTGGCCTCTCAGAGAAAACACAGTGGGGCAGATAACGCGGGAGAAGGAGGAGACTTCCACCCTCACCTTTGGCGTCCCTGAGCCAGACCGCTCCGCTGTAGCAGAAAGCGTCCGGTCCAACAGCAGGGAGAAGGGACACCCTTGTGCACCAACGTCCCGCAGCGCTGCGGACAGGCCAGGTCGTCCCTCCGCACACTGGAGTGGGTAATTTTATACCAAATGTGCTTGTCTAAAAATATCTCACTTCTGTGTTTTTTGACCATATGCCCAGGATCATGAAAATTTTTCCGTAGGAAAAAAAAAAGCTGAAAAAAAGCCTTAAACCCATAACATCTTGGAATGATTTGACCACTTTCTTCTTAGGACATTCTCTCCTTTTTATAACATGATGGGGTTTCTCCTGAATTTAAAACATCGATTTGGCCTAACATGAGGAGAGTGCTCATTCTTCCAAACCGTAAAGATCAGAGACTATAAACTGTTGTTTCTTAAATGTTTCACGGCAAAAGGCATTCAAAGCATAACATTAACACAAAGTTTTTCTGTAAAACAATCTGGGAAGTGTAATCTCTGTAAGAGGTTTTTTATGCACCATGGCTAATTGTTCCTGACAGTATGATTTTACATCAGGCATTTTTTGTAAATTCAACACCATTCAAACTTTATGGCAGGTAATATTCCTTACAACTGCTGAAATCTTGACCATGTCTAAATTACTGTTGCAGAATGATGTTTTGGTGTTGGTGTTTTTTTTTTTTAACTATGGAATATTTGGAGCAAATTCTCTCCCGTCTCACAGCTTGTACCACTACAGACAACTTTCTGAAATTCTTCTGCAGCAGAGTTCCTCGCTGAGTCAGGAGGAGCTTTTCACACCTTTGGTAGACATCAAAGAGCAAAGTGCATTGCGGTGGGCCAACGTTTTGTGCTCTGCCTGGTGCTGCTGGAGTCATGCGGTCCCACCAGGCTTGTGGTCATCCTCGCGGCAGAAGGGACGGAGGAGGGTGGGGACATTGCCAGCCTTTGAGGCTGAACATGTGACTCCTTAAAATTCAAGTTCTGAAACCATTTTAAATCATAGAATCATAGAATATTTTGGGTTGGAAGGGACCTTTAAAGGCCATCAAGTCCAACTCCCCTGCCATGACCAGGGATGTCTTTGACTAGATCAGGTTGCTCAGAGCCCCGTCCAACCTGACCTGGAATGTTTCCAGGGATGGGGTATCCACCACCTCTCTGGGCAACCTGGGCCAGTGTCTCTGTTTGAAATGTCATGATTGTACGGAGCCTGATTCAGGATTGCTTCACGTTTGCCTTCACCTACACTCAGCTGAGCATGTCAATGTGAATCAGATGGTGGGTTTTCCAAGTAGTTATTTGTCCTACAAGCAAAATTTGTATTTTATAAGAGAACCTGAAACATGGAGCAGAGAGGTGAGAAAATGCGCATGGACTGATGAGTTTCTGCAGAGCTTTGCTCAAGCCCAGACGGTGCTATGAGCATCATGTGGTTCAGCCTCTCGTCCCCAGATATAACTTGTAACTGCACAACCTGACACCCCGTGGAGGAATTTCACTCCTTTACCAACCACAGAGGAGGATTCCCCTCCTGAGTTGGGTGCCACACGCCAGGCCCCGTGACAGGCACCCGCAGCCTTAGACTCCAGATTTCCTGAGCTTTGCTCTCACAGTGGTGTTTAGCAGCTGAAACTACAGGCCAGGTCTCAGAGTCCAGAACCAACTAAAACAAAAGAATCACCAGAACCAACTAAAACAAAAGAATCACCAGAACAGTTTTACTTGGTCAAAAATCCCTGCCCATGCTTTAAATCAGCGCCACAACTACCGGGCAGACTGCTCTGAACCGTAAATCCACCACTCCTTTCTCTACTTAGGGTTTGCAGACATTTCTCGTCTGGATATTTGATTGGAAAAAAATGCCAAATAAAAGTTAACCATCTGAAATACACATTGTGGGGCTCATGGGATAAAAAGATGCACAAATGTGCTGCGTGCCCGGCATTCAACACAGGGACTGCAGCATTCAGAGATGCACCAAGTTACAAAAGCTCTGGGGTTTACTGGAGTAAATGTTTTGGGGAAAAAAAAAAAAGAGAAGAAAATTTTGGGAAAAAAAAAGAGAAGCGGTCCTCTATGTTCTTTTCTCTTTCGTCCCCCCACAGCAGGAGCGCATTAATATACCCGCACCGTGCTTCATACTGAGGGTAAGGTTTAAAAAGCTGATACATAAGGAATAGTCACTTTCTGAGTATTTCTTACAAGAAATTCTTCAAACCCACAAAATGTAATCTGGAGAAGGTTGGTCCTTCGCTGGCAAAATCCTCACCCCGCATCACTCGCGGACATGGTGGGCTACTACAAGGAGAGCTGTTTCTCCTGCTATGAAAACGACAGGTTTTTGTGCTGTCTCTCTCACCATCGCCGTCCTATTCCCCACAGACTTTACTCTCATCCACGTCCCAGGGGTCAGCTTATGCAGAAATTGGGACGGTGGTCCAACCTGCTTTGCCAGGCTGAATTACTCGTGTATGAGCTCTGATTCATACGCGCGCACACACACACGTGAAAAAACTCCTTTCGTCCAACTCACTATACCTTATAAAATATGGGTTATAAAAACTTTATGGAGCCTGTTCCTCCGAGGGGCTCATTCCAAAGCGCAGTACGCAAAACCCAGCTCTTTTATAGCGTGGCAGAAAGAGGGCTCAGTCTATGCGGAGCGCCTCGTATGAACCAGAAACAGGATTGGGCCTCCACATGGACCACACAGCCTTGACCGAGTTGCTTCGAGGGCAGCAAATGAATTTGGGTCTGAAGTAAATTGTCAAGTGAGAAAACACTAGTCCTTTCTACTAGAAATTCCTCCTCACCCCACCTACGCACAGTTCCACCAGGAAGCTCACAAAGAAGGTGGCTGCATAAAGCCCGGGCCTTCTACCGCGGGCTCCACAGAGGACCGGCATTGCCAGAAAATCACGGGCAACCTTAGGCTAGAGACAAAGGTCTTCATCTAAAGTGACTTCACTCAGCTATGATTCACTCGCAGCTAAGAAGAAAGCTTACTGGGCATTACTGGGCGTAAATGGATGGGTCTCCTAAATGCCCACAGTGTGATATTTATGAAAATAAGAGACTGAATCAGGTTCAATACTGTGAACGTATAAAACATTTAATGTGGCGCCTCGGACCAAATCAAAATACTTTCCAGTTTTTCTCTCCATCCGGCCCCTAAACACTTCAACTGGGGTTTCATCTGCTGCTGCGCTCTATCTGTACCGTCTCTTTGTTCTATCTGAAACTCACTCGCCACATGCCCTTTAAGCCCTTCCCGAGGACAATGACCTCGATCTGCTAGAGAGACCACGCTGCCCCCTCTGCTTTCCAGTTTTGGTACCAACTTTGCTTCAGCCATCGCCCTACACCGCCTTTCTGAAGATAAAACAACCGGGACACAGGAGCTGTTTCTGCAGATGCAGTCGCTTCTAAAATGCCACCAACTGATTCTGAAATTCTTTGAAAATCTGTATTATCTGAACACCGCCTGAGAGACTCATTACTGGCTTATGCCTTGGATTATTCTTGGATAACTGAGGCATTTATTTCTTAAAAGAACAAAACTTGGGTCCTATTCTACAGGCAAACCAGTTCTAGGGAGCAAAGCTCTCCTCACATATGATTTAATCTCACCGCTTTCCACGGGACTTCAGCTTCCGCTTGACTTTGCTGGGGAAGGTTGCGCATAGGCACCAGGTAAAGTATTTCAAACTGAACTGTGACAAAAACTAGAGAACGCCAACCGCCGCCTTCAGCATCAGCCTTCTATGGTATCTGTAAACATCAAGCAATCTTGTGGTCACTTCTTCAGGGCAACAGTAGGGACAAGTTACATAGAGTTGTAAACGTTGCTGAATTCATGTGCTGTTCTGGTCACTTTCGCTCAATGTTTATTTTTCTTGCACTGAAAGTCCATTTAAACCCAGTGTTGCCGCGTTTCCCAGTGGCTGAAGCCCATCCTGTGCGTCGCTGCGGCCTCTGCGCCATCCCCCTTCCCGCCTCGTCTCCCGCAACCTGACGTGGGAAGCGCAGCGCTTTCCTCTGCCGATCTTAAAGGACCTGTCACTATAGCGACATACTCGGGATTCTGTGCCACTATTATACTGAATAAGATTAATGATAATAAAGAAAACCACTGATAACAGTATTACAGAGACTCTCACACTATATGTAGCTGTACTCTCATCATTCCTGAACCAGATTCCTAATTTAGGTGATCTGGACTAGTTCTCCCTCAGATTTATTTTACACTTGTTCAGCAAATCGGTTTTCTTGGTGCGGGGTTGAATTATTCATTATACTTTTTTCTAGGATGGAGAAGTTACTAAAAGGTTTCTTTCTTCTATAAAGCATTTTCGTGTTGGAGTATTAATTTTTAAAGTCTCCTGTAAATCCACAGTACTTTGCAGTTGTTTGCCTGGCGTTTTTCAAGTTTATCATTAAAGCTCGTGAGTGTGCATGCACGCGCATATACAGAAAGTTATACAAACAGATGCTCACATATTTAGTCCTTACCTTCCTCTTCTGATACCCGCTCCCCATGCATAGTGTGTCAACCTTCCAACGTATGTTTAGCTCTATCCTTGTTGAGAAACACAACTGAAAGTCTGCAAAGCTGGAGGTGGACAAGGACTCTCTCTAATTTAAGCACTGAACTCCTTTTCAATAGAAGAAGTAGTCCTTTATGAGTCCAGAGGTCCGTCCTCCATCATGATTGGATGAATGCTCTGCCGCTATGTAAGCTCCTGGCCTGAAAATATCTCCATCATCTCCATCTCCATCTCCATCTCCATCTCCATCATCTCTCTCTCTCTCTCTCTCTCTCTCTCTACGTCTGCCTCTGTCTCCATCTCCATCTCCATCTCCATCTCCATCTCCATCTCCATCTCCATCTCCATCTCCATCTCCATCTCCATCTCCATCATCTCTCTCTCTCTCTCTCTCTCTCTCTCTCTCTCCGTCTGCCTCTGTCTCCATCTCCATCTCCATCTCCATCTCCATCTCCATCTCCATCTCCATCTCCATCTCCGTCTCCGTCTCCATCTCCATCTCCATCTCCATCTCCATCTCCATCTCTGTCTCTGTCTTCGTCGCCGTCACTGTCTGTCTCTCTGTCTTGTTAGGGGAACAAAGCTTCCCCCACATCTCAGACAATGTTCCGCCAGGACGGACACACTGTACTTTCTGCAGAAGATTACTGAAATTCATCCTGCACCGCTAACACCAGAATAGAAGAAGGGAATTTCTTAAGCAACTTTTTAATTCAGTCTCACTGGAACAGGTACATCACAGGTAACATTTTAAAAGTGCCACCAAACATGCGTGTGCCCCGTGCGTTAGCAACACCTATTCCCAAAGGTACTCCCAAAGCCACAGCAGCGCAGCGCGTGCGGGAGCGGCGGAGCCAGCGACGTCTGCGCTGCCGGGCCCGGGGCTCTGCAAACTTCGGGGAACTCGAGCAGCTCATCCGTTTATGTCACCGGGCCAGAGTTCCCCTGGCACCTCGTTTGTAAAGTGGCTACTATGATTTCTGGTGTTGTACCGTAAAATACAGCATTGCCGTTGCGTGCAATATTAAGGCAGTACTGGCTTCTCGGTCAGGGATCAGCCAGGCTCTACGGCAGCACGCGAACGCCCTGTTTCTCCTCTCTGCTCATTCTGCTTTGTATGCCCAGCTCAGCTGGGAAATGGGGTATTTTAAAAGTTTCAGCAGCTCCATGAGGTCACCGTAGCTACAGAAAGCTGTAAAAACTGCCTGGGTTGATGGTTCAAGCAGCCACAGGTCTTTTTCATTACAGAACAGATATAACCCTATGAAATTATTATAATAATAACATCATTTATTTCAACAGGACTGAAGCAAAAAAGCTTTATGATGGTGTTTTATATGCAACATGTGCACTATAAATATTTCCATAAAAACATGCATTAAAATATAAAGTTGGCAAAAAGAAATCAAAAGTCAGGAGGAAAAAAAAAAATCCAGTTAAACAAGCATTAAACCATAAGCCATGGAATAGCGAATAATGAGCCCCCGCCAGTCATGGCAAGAGGCCTTTCCTTCTCTGGTTTCAGCGACTTCCAAACGCAAAGGTACGAGCCCAGCTAGCCACGGAGAAGTCCCTGATAAACTCACCCGCCGCACTTCCCTACTCTGTCACCCTCCTTGCGACTGTGAAAATGCTCTTTCCTTTCCTTTCCTCAGCTGCCAGTACGGGCCGTCAGCCCTCTGCCTGCAGGGAAGTCCCCAGCCAACGTCACGGCTTCCCGGCACTCGGGGCTGCGAACGCCTACAGTGAGAAACGGGTCTTCGCGCACCGGAGGATGTTCTCACGCTTGCGCCGCTCTCGGGAGTGGGGGACGGGACGTACCGGGAGGGACTGGCCCAAGGGCTCGGGCAGAGCCCGTGGCTGAAGCAGAAGCTGGACCTGGACCTCTTGAGACCCATCATGGAGCCAACCCAAGACCATCAAGGGCTGTTCTCTGCGTGCGCCTGGCAAGGCAGCCTTGGCCTGCGCTCAGGGCTCTGGCCCTGCGAGGTGCTCCTTGCACTTGTGCGTCACACACCACCTGTTACGATGCTGAAAGAAATACTCTGTCTTTATGGTCCCTACGAGGCAAAAAAGCCCTGCGCCTACGGCTCTCTCCTGCTCTCTCTCCCCCTCTTAAAAAACAGTTTAAGGGGTCACAGATATTGGTCCCTTCCGGCTTCAAACATGATGAAGGTATGTAGAGGAGCTGTGCATCTTCTGCTGGCTGCACCCGCCAAGGGCCTCTCGGGTACCAGCCCCGGGTCTAAGCGGTTCCACCGTAGCTGGGAGAGTTGGCGCTTTGGCTGCCAAAACCCGGCAGGCGTTGTTTACACCCGCGAACACCCTCACAACAAAATTCTGCTTCCCAGGCCAATTCTGCTGCAATACATCATCCCCGAGCTAACTTGTCAGATTGGTTTGTCTACAAATATGTTCACACTTGGAAATATCTCCCTTCTGCGAACAGCAATCCATTAAACATGCATCCCTCTGTTTTCCCCATCTTGCACTCTCTACATAAAATAAGTTCTCTTCTTTTGTCCTCAGTAAATGCCTATTCCACATTTTTGCATGTTTTAAATATTCACGCATATGAAAGAAGCTGTAAAAACATTGCATGGCTTATTTATTATTTAGTATACACACTTTTTCCTGCAGAATACTAAAACAAAAAACATTTTAGTCAATTTTTTTTTTTTTCATTTCCTTTGTATTTTATTTCCATTACTCTGCTCGTTAAAGTTTAAAAACTGCTTTGTTTCTTGACAGTGGGGATTTATATGTCTTTCTTTCAGGGAATACATTTGTACCTGCCGACATGACGGCGGAGGTGGGGGTGAGATGCTGCGGGAGCTTCTGGCTTGTCACGTAAGGGGCCAGTGTGCATCGAGAAATGCGGAGCCGCGCGAGCGCGGTTGCCGGAGGTGCTCAGAGCTTTCAGCTACGAGTACTAACACATACTAACCTCCGACTTTAAAAGAGCTCCGAGTTCAGATGCGAAGCCTACAGCTATTGAAGGACAAACAGAAGGGCATTTTACTGCTGACAATAAAATCTCCAGGGTAAATATCGCCACATGTCAATCTTTCCACAAGAGTCACTGGATTCACAGATTTTAAGGCCGTCTCAAAGAGATGACTCAGGATGACCTCTTGAACAGCACAAACCAAAGAACGTCACGCAGTAATTTCTGCATCAAACCCTCAGCAACTGTTTGGGTTGTGGCATCTCTTCTGGAATGAGACATCAATCTGGATCTGCAAGAGATGGAGCGTTCGCCATGTCCCTCAGGAGGCGATTCCAACGGTAAATTATCTTCAGCCTCAGACATGTGCACTCTCGTTTGTGTTATTTTCACACTGCTGGAACGCTACACAAATATCTCATTCACTCCAGGAACGACTTGTGCAGAAAAGCCCTGCTGCAGCTGAATCTGGCATCAGACAGTGAAGGTAACTTTTTCAAGCGTTCCCTCTCTGGCAGCAACCGAATAACCCACCAACACTCTAAAGCACGTCGGAACAGTGACACACCACCAGAGAAAGACATTTTCCGCAGATGCGTACAGCAGACCGAGGAATGCAAGCGACCTCGTGTCGCCGTCCCCGGCCACGGCCACCTGCGTCGCTGGCTCGGGGCGCTCCCCCGGCTCTGCCCGTGCTGCCGGCGGCGCTGCTGGAGGGTGCGGGCAGCTCAGCGGCGTTGGGCACCGCTCCACCAGGAGCTGGATGGAAACCAAGCTCTCCCTTCATACAGGTCACCCACCAGACGTTAACTACCAACCTGGTCCGGATTCAGCTCACTGGCTGCACCTCGGAACTGCTGCCGGAAAAAAAAAAGTTACTTTTTTTTTTTGAAAAAAAAAATAAAAAAATTCGTTGCTCCTGGAATCCGACGGTTGTATGCATGTTCCGTGTGACAGGCTTTAGCACTCCTATGACACATAGCGAAAGGCATTTCAGGAGGAGATAGGCAACACAGCTAGTTTTAGCATATTTATAT
The DNA here is from genome assembly GCF_965231255.1 of Vanellus vanellus. Taxonomy (NCBI): domain Eukaryota; kingdom Metazoa; phylum Chordata; class Aves; order Charadriiformes; family Charadriidae; genus Vanellus; species Vanellus vanellus. The sequence goes on along the minus strand of NC_138925.1, from coordinate 8,858,135 downwards.
GCTATTTTATAACACAGAAGTTAAACAGCACATTGTAAAGCACCTAGTACTTTATATGTGCTACACAAACACTACATTATTATGTATTGTAGAATAAAATCTTCTCTTGCCAGGGAGCTGTACTGGATGTTATTTCATTCTGGGGTTTTTTGCACCATTCCCCTCTGCAGAATTTGAGTATCCTTTCTCTGCCTGACTTTGAGGCGTACACACGTATCTGCACACACAGTGCACAACTGGAAATGTTAAAACCTTGCTCACTCCCCCAGAAAGCAGCTAATTATTTTTCCTCATCTCTCCTATGAGGAGAGGCTGCGAGAGTTGGGGCTGTTCAGCCTGGAGAAGAGAAGGCTCCGGGGAGACCTTATTGCGGCCTTCCAGTCCCTAACGGGGGCCTACAGGAGAGCTGGGGAAGGACTTTTTACTGGGGCATGTAGGAATAGGACAAGGGGGAATGGCTTTAAACTGGAAGAGGGCAGGTTCAGATTGAACATTGGGAAGAAGTTTTTCCCTGTGAGGGTGGTGCGGCACTGGCACAGGTTGCCCAGAGAGGCTCTTGAGGCCCCATCCCTGGAGGTGTTCAAGGCCAGGCTGGACATGGCCTTGGGCAACCTGGGCTGGTGGGAGGTGTCCCTGCCTATGGCAGGGGGGTTGGAACTCGATCATCTTCAAGGTCCTTTCCAACCTAAACCATTCTATGATTCCAGACATAAAGGAACCCCATCACATCAGGCGATTCAGCTGTACTGATATGAAGCCGATCTGAGAGAAGCAGCTCCAGGTCCCTAACCTTTCCGTGGGCTGAACCAGGCCACACCTGACCTCACTGACTTGAGGAATGCCATCATTAAATCCATGGAGCTGAGCCTGAAATGAAGGAGAATGTTCCTTATGGCCACATCCCGCGTTCAAAGAACAACAGGCATTTTCTGGGACATATTCCTCACTTTTGACTTCCTAATTTACCTTGAGCTGTTGACTAAGACATTCTCAGGATTCTTCACGCTAACACGACGCTCCCAAACCACGGCAGAACTCTTTACATTGTTCAATGTTAATGGCAACCATGCACCTGATTACTTCGGGACTGTGTAATTAGGCGTTTAATTAGTGCAGAGGGTTATTCAGAAGGTGGGATGTCAGGAACTCTGGGCACCGCTGCCAGTGGCTGTTCCTGCAGGAGCCGGACGCCCCCCGCGCTCCCCCATGCTCGCAGCCACAGTGGAAGGAGGACCCTTCTCTCACCAACTGCCCACCGAAGCGTTCCACTGAGGCTACGCAGACCAAAGCACGTGTAAGCGACTGTGGCCCAAACCTGGAGCCACTGAAGCCCCGCTTTGGTCCCAGGGTCGTTAGCTAAGGAGAAGCGCCGGCCACCCCGCTGCCTGCTGTGCGCACCGTGAACTCCGGGGCGCTGAGGCAAGGGCTCTTTCTAATTACGGGTTTGCAGTCCCCCAGTGTAATAATAACGAAGCGCTTTCTCGTTCTCAATGCAAAGAGCGCTAAAATGTTGAAATGTTGCTCTGTGTGTGCGTGAGTGTGTGCACGTGAGTGTGGTTTGAGCACTAAAGACTCTATAGGGAAAGAAGGACAGGGTAATACTGGGAGACAGAAAGAACAGAAAAACACAAAGAACAGGATTCTGGAACATTTCAGTATCCTGTTGACTCACAAGATTGGAGCAGACAGGTACAGCCCAAAGACAGCATGATCTAAACGTGGGCCAAGCTCTAACACACAGCAGGAATGTCTAATTTTAGTCTGTCCAGTTTTGGCAATGTCACCTTTAATTGCACGGCTCATTTGAATTGTAAAACACCTTTAAAAGCTAACTAGTAAAAGGAAATAGGCCATATTTTCTTGACTAACAGTCATATTCAATTTTAACTGCAACAAAATTGGTTTTAAACAGTTAATGCACATTAGGACTTGGGTTACCAGAGAGGGAACGCGGCCTGCAAACACGCACGCAGATGGTTCAGTCCTTTAATTAAGCCCGCTTCCACAGCGCTTTGTGGCAGCGCTTCCCCAAACTTTTCTGCGTGACCCACAACTTACTGCTGCGGGTTTTCCCCCGCTAACAAGTTGCAGACTGCTGCCCGGTGTGCGCCGCAGTGACCCGCGCTGCAGATTTTCACACGCAGGACCCTGCACGATGCTCTCGTCCGCCCGCGCAGCGAGAGCGCCGGACCCATTCCACCTGCCCCGGCACCCGCAAGCGGCGGCTTTCCACGGCACCGGGGGTCGGGCACGGCCACGCCGCGGTGAGGAGCGTCCTTTATGAGCCCAACGTCCAAAAAACCCCACAGGCCTCAACAGGTACACAAACACGTTGTGCCGTCAAAAATTTGGATAATGAGTAAAACCTGTTTAGGAAGCAGGTTGTCGTGCCAGTTCGGGGGTTGAAAAAAAGAAAAAAGCAAAACTGTTTTAGCAGAAAAGAAGATTTTCTGGAAAGCCGGGCTGAAGCTAACAGGCAGTTTTTCATCAGGTTCGGTGGGGCAGGACTTTATCTCACATTGAGTACACGGTGCAATTTTCAAAATTTGTGATTTTGTGAATGAAGCCCAAGAAAGCACCTGGTGAATACGCCCGGGAAGACGTCCGGAGCAAACTGCTCATGGTCAGCAGAGGAAAGGAAAATATTGGGAAGTGCATTTAAATAATACTCACATTTGTGAAATAATTAGCCACCATCCTGGAAGCACAGATGTGAGGACTGGACTACTTCGTTACGCCTTCCAGTCTTGATTAGCCAGAACCCAATTCAGAACCAGTTTTCTCAAAGCACCCTCTGGTTCTGCGCTAGAAGGGCTACAATCGGAGACCCGCAATTGCAGGAAAAGTGCTGTACGGCTTTTGCAAGAGCAAAATCCTGCTGAGCCAGTGATGGAGGTGAATATTTAAGGACTTTGCCACTAGCAGAACCTGTGCTGCCACCTGAAACATACTTGACAAAGAGTGCTTTTTTGTTGCTGCTGATTGTGCTGCACACATAAACTATGGAATCTTCCCGGAGAAATAGCTCTCTGCCTCCCTCTAGAGAGATCTGTATGGTATTCACAAGCGTAAAACTCATTTTTCTGCTTTTGTTAGCAGGTAGTCAGCGGGCTTTTAACTTGCTCTTTAGGTCTTCCTAAAAATTTTTAAGCCACCAGCACAAACGGGGCTGATAACGCAGCAGTTGAGCCCCTCCATCGTATTTGGTGCCGCACAGCCCACCCCTGTCGCAGGGAGGGTCTCTTCTCAGGGCCCCACGGCGTGTGCCCAAAGCACCACGGCGCTGACAGCCGCCAGCACAGCCAGGGCCCCGCTGCACTCCCGCAACAAACCGTGGCTGTCCCTCGATACGAAGGGCTTCAACTCCCTATCAGGCAGCCCACTTTCTATAAATGTATTTGGTTATTCTGCGCTATACTCGTGTTTTTCTCGGTCCTGGCCACTCGCTGCCTTGCCACCCCAGCCACGCTGCTGCTCCATCACCACACACCCGCTTGCTGCTCTGCGGGGTGAGCCCTCGCTCCCCACTGCCGGGGAACCGCGCCAATAGCTTGGAAACCGGTGTGAGCTGTAAGCAAAAGTCCTTTCTGAGGCCCTCCCGCAACACTGAGAACGCTTTAAATGGGAGAGGCTGTGGCAGCAGCGGTGCAACCAGGAAAACGTGAAAGTCGGCCGCGTTCCCTCTGCAGCACCCAAGAGAAGGAGCGCCAGGAAGCGTTCCGCAGGCTGGCTGCGCCTTGGCAAAGCCCTCGCCATCAACAAGCCGAGGAGGAAGAGGAGGCGATAGGGAAGGGGCTTGCTCCCGCTTCCTAAACCCTCTTCTTGCTCCTCCGGCGCAGCTGCGCCAACTCAGTAAACCCAGGGAAGGGCTCGCTGCGTGTGCAGGGCGAGGGGCTCGCTCCACCTGACCCTGCCTTGTCACGGCTTTGGGTCAAAACCCAAATACTCTAAAAATAAAAAAAGAAATCTGCGCCAATGATGGCCCATAAAAATCAGTGACCGATTTAAGAACTCTGGCAGGGTAAAGAAAGAAAAACAAGCGAGTTTCCCAGGTCAATGTCCTGCCAAAATTTAAGCAGAAGCTGGTGCAAGTATTTTCTGTGGGGGTGTTGCGGGGGTACCCGCATGAGTGTGAAAGGGACACACACTGAGAGCCGGGGACGAGTCCCACAGCAGACAGGATACATGCAGAAGAACTGATCTCTATCTGCACCTGGAAGAAACGGCTCTATACAGCTTGAATTTGTGGCTAATATTTTACATGGGGCTCGCGCCTCTCTGATATCTAAAATCAAGGCAGGGCTGCATCCCTGCGGGAGACGGATTTACATTAAGAACGGTAACCGATCCTGCAGTTGCACCTGAAAAGGCATTTTTACGGGCCCAGTTGGCTTGCACGGCTACCACGGTAGGTACCTGGGAGCCCGTTTCTGGCAGAGCGCGGCAGCGCTGGAACGGGCAGTAGGTTCAAAGCGGGTGGTGATTCCTTCCGTTCCCGATCGGAGACCCAGCAGGTGCCCCGCAGAGGTGGCCGCCCGCCCGCCCGCCCTCGGCTGCTCCCCATCAACACCTCCCTGGCGGGCACCAGACGGCAACGCATGAAGCTCACAAAAGAATTGGTAACCAAAAATATCACCTCGTATTCTCTTCGGTCCTCATTTCACAAGGTTTTTAAGGACACATCTAAATTTAATCTTCAGAACTCTGAAATGATCCCAGTGGACCTATTTACACGTTAAAGGTTATGCATACATCTACATCTTACAAAAAACATGTACATCTTGAATGCGTTTCTTATTTGAACAATTCTTTCTAATAACTTTAATAAACAACGCCTGATCTGGGGCTTTCTTAGAATTTTTATTTTGTTTTGCTTTGAACATCCTTAATACTTGAAATCTGAAGTCTTCTCTCGAGACACAGGTGTCACATTTTTCCTCCCCATAATGTATCACTTCCCCTCTGAGGTGTCCAAAACTTGATGCAAGATCTTAGGCGGACTAAATTCTATTCTTTCCCCTTAAGCCTAACGAGTCATTAAAAAAGGCAAGTGGGAAATAGCATGGCAATTAAAAACAGAATATGGAGGAAAATATTCAAGTAATGCATCCTTGGACTGTAATTTAGAGAATTTATTAGTCATAAAACCTTGATGAGTTATTCTTATGACAAAACCTGTAATAATAAGAAAAAAATGATAAAAATAACGAACACATTTGTATGACAGCAATTGTAGCAAGTATAGGGAATGACAGAACCCTCCTTTGGAAGGATTTAGCTTCATAATTACAATCATATGGATATCTTTTAATGCCATTGTTTCCGTAATATATTGTTAATTTTGTCTTGGAAACCTTTCCACTGAAACTACTTGCATTTAATCTTTCAAAAATAAACACGCCTCTTGTCTTCTGTGAAGCAAACTGCTGGGAGTTGTGCAAAAAAGTTCCATAAGAAAACCAGAGAGTGATGTGATGAGTCTGGTAGTAGGTTTTGGAGCAATCCCTGTCTGTGGATGGGGTTTGCAGAGGTCTACAAACGTGATTTATGTATTTGGGTGGGACTGCAAAATTAAGCAGTTTCATCTATGCGGGAAGGGCACTGTAAGGGTGTCTAAACAAAAGCAGGCAGATGGCTGATGTGAGTCCCTGTGAAAATAAATAATGGGGGTTCATCCAGCAAATGAAATCTCCCCTCTTCAATGACGGTCCCACCAGGAGCAGCCAGGGCTGCAGGATCAGACCTTTAAGTGCTGAGGACAGATTTACACATCGGCAAAGTCGAGCCTTCGGTACCCCAACTGCTGTCCTCGTTCCCCAGCACAAGAGTAGCTGTCGGCAGCGCGCAGGCAGACGGCTGGGGCCGGCGTCGCCAATGCCAATCCTGCGTTCGCAGAAACGCAGCCGGCCAAACTCCAAGCTCCGTTTCAGTTTCTCGGTGGCGGTACCCACCGAGGCGGAGGTGTTGTCTTTCAAACCTGCACAAGAGAGACGGGAGCCTGGCTGAGCCGAGGGCAGGACGGGGACGAGCCTCTGGAAGGGCTTACGTGCCTTTGTGCGGTATCTGGGGTCACCGCGTTTGAAATACCGCAGGAAGCAGGAAAAGAAAGATTTGAATTAGCCCCTGCAGGTTGAATTTCAGAATTAGAAACCAGATCCTCCTGAAATCCCACCTGCAAACAAACACTAAGCACAGCCGGTTCTGGGACTAAGATTTAGTGTATCGCTTCTACCTGAACTGCCACCCCTCCTGCACCTCCTCCCCGGTACATTTCTTTATGCATCTCCCCAGGAGACAGACTCCGTGTCTGATCCATGTTTCAACAGGGAACAGTCCACAAGCAAACAAAAAAATAACAAGCAATAAAGAGAGGGACCCGCAGCAGTGTGTAGTCAATAATACATGCCGCCGCTTCGCCCAGCTAAGTGACAGTGTTTCTCCATCGCGTGTGTCAAGGCTCATTTCGTTCCCCGAGCAGGCGGTGTCCTGACAGGCGGGTGAGTAACACCTATGTGGTACTTGATGTATTTAATGGGTGTCTATGAGCTGGTGGGAAGCTGGGGTCCTCCCAGAACCGTATGATCTCTGCCAGAAATAAACGTCAGTTGGAATGGAAGGGCTCTGATAGGCACAATCTGTTAGCAGCAAATTGAACTGTCACCCTTGTATGTCATGTTCATTTGGCTGATTAAGGAGATATTAATCTACTGTCATTGTTACAGTATCTGTCATCCTGGGGGAAAAAAAAACCCAAGGATATGCAGGCAGCTTTTCTGGATATATATATACAGACAGAGAGGGGAAAGCAGAGGTGCGCAGAATACAAATGAAACTCTAATCTGCCATAAATACTGAACCAACTACCACTGACTACAGACGCACGTAGAGAGCAAACAATGGGTCCCGCTTCAGGTAGCGCTGGAGCTGGGTTTTGGCGAGGTTTGACTACCCCTCCAAGGCAGTAAGACGAATTCTGTGCGGTCACGCTTTGCCTCCTCAGAACACAAACACGTTTAGCCGTCTGTATAATGGGTACAATAAGGGGTTACGATAAGCAGTCTCTGATACCACATTTTGTTGTTTCAGGGAGCAACATCAAACACCTTCATTGCTATCTTTGGTAAAGGAGTGGAGAGACACCAATTATTTTTGCTGAGTGGCTTCAAGGGAGGAAGCTCCTGAAATGGTGAACAAGCCTCGCGTTAAAGCCTTTCTGTCCCTCAAACACCAGGACCTGTTGCTGAAATACACGGCGCTGAATGCACATCAAACATACCCAGAGCAAACTTACTGTCATTCAGCAACACTGCAAAACCCAATCTCAGCCCGTCTGCCGGACAGTCTCTTCCCTTCTTCTACCTCTTTGTGCCTTTCTTACCTGTCTGTCTCCATTTCCCCCGCTGAGGCAACTCCTACGTCCCGTTCTCAGCACCATCCTTTCCACCATTTTACCTGAAGAGAGACCAACATTGAGCTAGATTACTACTTTGAAAGTAAAGGTCAGACCGCACACAATCTGAAGATGCCCCGTCTGCTACAGAATAACAGTGCACTGAATGCGGTCTGAGGATTAAGCGCAAAATGCCTCCAATTTGGGGTCATTATGAATAGCGTTGACTTCCAGCAGCACATAGCTAATAAGAGTGAACACTGACTACAGATCTCCTCAGAGAAAATCATAAAGGAACAAATTCAGGTCTAACGTACATAGATTCAACTCCCGCTGTCTTTCACTTGGAAACTCTGGTAAATAAATTTAAACTTCTGGGCGGATTCAGATGGAGATAGTTCAGGGTCTCACTGTCAGTGCCGGTTAGCAGAATCCTTTAATGAGAGGCAGGCTGCCACAGCTTTTATTTAAGAGCACAGCTGCCATTAAAACAGGATTTTAATGAACATGCACACACAAAATCTTGTCTGCATAGGTTCTTACTCATTTTTGTAGCGGGAACATTAATACAACCTGAAAAGCTCAAGAATACATCATCAACAATAAGCTGCTAGTTCCACGTTTTTTCGGATGAGGAAATGTACGCTAACCCCCTCCGCCTCCCCTTACTTTTGCAACAGTCTTCATAGCTTATGTTTGAATCAATAACTATTTTAATATGGGGAGTTTAGAAAAGTTTGATTCAAATTCCTTTGACACAGTTCCATCAACATCCAGTTATAGAGCCATTCTGCATATGACTCATTAAATATTTAAAAGATTCCTATTATTGAATTAACTATTTATTGATTTATAATTTAAAAGATTTATGCTTGGCCATTAAAAAAAATTCCAAGCTGACTTTCACTTAAAGAGATGTCAGGTGCCATTTGCTGCTAGTGAATGTCTAATGTACCCTTTTCACCCCTAGAGTGAAGAAAGGACAATTACTCAAGGACCTCTGGTTCAATATTCATACTGTTTAGATGCTGAGGTCTGTGGTTGCTTTTTTTTCCTGCGGCATTAGGTCATGCTCAGCAGCGTCTATCCATCCCACAAAATCTCAGCCTCCATGGAAATGCACAGCTTGTAGTTTCTCTCCTGTTACATTTATTGATTTGCATCCTGGATGAATTTTGCAAGCCTTAGGAGACCTCCTGGTTATATTCCTGCGGCAACGATGCTCTTGCTGAGGTCACAAATGCAAAAGGATAAACACAGAGATATATACAGGCACAGTCGATCCTTCTCTTTTATCACTGCTCTTACAGAGCCGGATTCACAAACCTTTCCAGATTGGGAGCCTTACCTGTGAGCTCTACTGAATTGGGACCACCGAAATTAAAATAGACGCTGAGCACTGTAACATTAACTCCCAACTTTAAATCCAACACTTATCAAGCTATTGCTTTGCTCTTTCTGTAAGGAACCGGAGTAAAAAATATTAATATATTGCCTTTATTTAGCACCTTTAATCTGAGGCTCACAAACTGCTTTACCAACATTAATTATTTAAATCTGGAAGAGCCCCTGAGGGGTGTCTATTATTATAATACTCCTGTTACAAATGAGTAAACTGATGCACAGGAAGGTTAAGTGACTTGCTGAAGGCCACACAAAGAGTCCACGCCAGAGCCAGCTAAAGTCTTTCAAAGCGAAGAAAATGGGGATAGAGCAGAATAAATGCACTGTCTGCCCTAACTGTCGAAACTGAAGATATTTCCAAATACAGACAGAAATACTGCTTGGATCTAAAGGAATAAAAGAAACACAAAACATGGGAATGCCTTTTTTTCTGTACACAGCTAGTAAGGGTCTGCTTCAGATAATGATCTCTCACTGTTTGTTTTACTTCTGACTTTGGGGACCTAAGTTTTAGTGATACACATTTTTCTACAACCCATTCTTGGCTCTATATCAAAACCACACAGAGTAATTAGCACAGGTCTGTCAGGCAAAACTATAGCAGAGTAATGCATTACTCTGCTAGAAATTGTTGCTCCGGTTTCTCCAATCTGTGAATTATAAACAAAAATCTCTGTGACTTGAAAAGGCTGCTTGCTCTAAGTCGCAACTATTTCAAGTCTGCCCTACAGCTTTCCTTATGGTATTGCTGGGGGTTAGGGATTAACCCGAGAAAAACAGTTTTTTGAATATCAGACACAAAACTGTAATAAACGGAATTAAAATTGATATAATAAGGAAAAAAAGAGGGTATTATGGAGCCAGAGAAAAGAAAGCTCACTCCAGTGTGACATGGGAGAAGATTTAAACAAATATATTTACACACAGGTGTATATGTGTATATATATTTGTCTTGTCTTTATTCCTCATAAATGGGCATTGGAAAGTAACACTTGGGCTCTGGTAAAGGTACAGAAGGTCAGCTCAAATTAGAAAGAAGAAAGGTGAGGCTCAGACTAGTGAGCAGCATATTTATTCATTAGCAGTGAAATCTAGATATGTCATTTCAGCCACAGCTGTTCAGATCACTGCTTTGGGATGCACGCCCCAATACTCTGTCCCCGCTCCACTGCAGAATCCCCGCTGGCCACGGACGAGTCACTGGCAGAACAGACTTTGCCACTCAGATCTCCTTGGATTAGCCTGCAAGGTCCCCGCTGAACGCAGACAAATTCTGTGCAGTTCCACCCTTTTCTTTCTCTGCTGCAAAATGGGAACAGCAGTTCCCACCGAGAAGCGCATCTGACCTTGATTGGTTTATAGATGTGCACTTTCCGTAAATGAAAGGAGCTGCATATGCCCAATATGCGACTGCACAAAATAGATCATGACTGGCCACAGCTGTCAGACTTTTGTTTCCTTTTTTTTCTTTTACGGGTGATGGAGCCAGAGCAATGCTGTCTGCTGTGGCATTTCTTTCCCAAGCTGTGGCTTAGAGCTGTTCACAACACAGGCTTACAAGTCTTCTTCTGACCACTCAGAAAACGATAGGCAGTGATTTCTTTTAAGCACTGACATCCCCACTTGGGAAGAGGTTTGTTCTAGAGCTGCCATTGCCTATGAAGTGCTCGGCGGGGCGTGGGGGACAGGGTTGGCAGGGCTGGGAAGCTGTGACCCGGCTCCCAGCAGAGTCCTCCTCACCTGGTGCCCAGCACGATCTGAAAAAGTGTGAGCAGACAGCTCTGGTATGAGTACAGGAAGGGATGAAGATTTGCCCCTCCAGGGACAACGCTGACAGACAGGCTCTTTATCGGCTCCGTCACTTGTAATGGACTGGAAACTGAAAAGTCCACGACAAGGAGTCAAAACCAGTGTCCGCCTCTCTGTGCAGAGCAGGAACTCTCAGGCAGTCAAAGATAAACCATCTGCCCTGCCAGCCCCAATTAGAAGCCGCATGCTCACAACTTGTTGGCTGTCCAAAGCAGGGGAAGGCACAGCAAATGGATTCCCACTGGAATTTCCATAAACCCTTGGCCATTCAGTCAGTTCCACCGGCTGTCACAGCACCTTGTCCTCCAGAGCCATACATGGAGCAGCCTGGCCAACGAAACCACCAACACTGAGCAACAGTTTTTAAATGTGAATGACACGCATACCAGAGCCAGACTAGAGCTATGTGCAGTTTAGACGTCTGTACAAGTTTCAGATGCTTCTCAGAACTTCTCTGACAAATCTGATCTGATCAGGAAATAGGCTCCTTCCCTCTGCTTTTCAGATGACCCTGTTACCAATGTTCTCAAGCTGCAGGCATGTTACCAACGATGCTCAGGCAATATCAGTGCTGTCCATACCCCTCAGGGAACACCATCGCTAATGGGAAGTGCTTCCTCCTGCTCGTAGGCTTTGCTCGACCTAGGATCCAGAAGTCACCGCCTAGGTAAAGGTAAGGTGAAGTTGTGAGTACGTAACCCAATCTTTGGCAACATAGATCATTGCAGAAAACTTGCATCTGAACATTGAACAGCCCAAAATACTTGTTCTGTAATTTATAGCTGGGCCAAAACAATTTGCCCTCATTTGCAAGTTTTTTAATATTAATCCTAGATAGCCATCACAGCAACAAACACAATGTGTCATGTTTCATCTTAAAATCAAATCCTGAATTTCATGGTACAATATACAATGCTTACTTATACATATGCAATCACACAGAATAGTCAGGAACATATGCAGGGAGTAGTAGCTATGTTGCTTTGATATTTAAGTACCTGCGAATTACAACATTGCTATGTAAATCCATGCATGCACAGACAGGCAGACTGGAAAGGATACATACATGAATAGGCTAATTCAAAATGAGTGGAGGCAAAATGAATTATTCACTCAAGGTTTTTTATCTGCATTATTCACAGGATGCATTGGAACGCAATTATCCACTTGGTCAGTAGACTTCTGCCCAAAGTTTACTATGTTGGACTCGCTGAAGAGACAAAAAAGGTTATTTCACAAATTGAGGTTCAACCCAGTTCTGCGTTTAACAGTAATCACTGCGCACCAAGATTAATAGAACATCATTCAGTGAGTGAGAAAGCAAGTTATGATGAAGAAGCTGTTGAAACAGGAAACAGTTGATTTCCCAGGAGTACCGTAAATCCACCTCTGATGTCCTTTCAAATTCTCTGTTATTGCTGCAAAAATTTTAAACACCGGTAAGAGGGTGAAACGGCTGACACACTCATTTACCATGAGAAGAATTGTGTTCTGGGCTTGCCTTCGCAAACTGGTTCAATGTGCTTAGCAGATACATCAAAAAAGAGAGACCTCCTCGGAGGGGCTTTGGAATGCGTGATGGCACCCGGGGATCAGCCGCAGTTCAGCACCTCCCTGCCTTTGTTTTGCCCCACCGTTACCACTTAGCACCCTCTTGCTCTCCCACAGCGTTCTTCCCCTTCAGCATCTTATTTTGGGGTCTCCAAACTTTCACGTGCTGATAATGTCGTGAGCCGCGAGGACCCTGGTAGAGGCCTCGCGGGGTACTTCTGTGCTGTACATTCCCTTCTAACATTCTAGCAACAGCATGCCATAAATCTTTGCGAGGCACGCAGCAATCCGGCCAAGAGAACTCTAATACCATAGGATTTATTTTATTTTATTCTGTTTATTTTAAGTTGACTAATTTTATACTAAATTAGGTCTAATGCTGTTCTGGGTATTTTGCCAACCTTTAAATTGAGCCACCCAAGAAGAGAAGGCCAGGTACCATCTCACAGTGAGATGCCAGCATCGTTTGGCTGAAAATCAGTTAAAGGTAGACCCAGAAAACAGGAGATAATACTACATAGAGTTCTTTATTTGTTTAAAAATCTACTGATTCTCCGCACGTGTTGTGATCCATAATTAAGAGCCACTGCAGCTGTCATCAGCACAGTAGCCCATCAAAACACTCAAGAAAATATGATTTTCACAATTCAGACGCTCCATTCCCTCAGTGCAGGGAATCTGGGTTCAATTTTCAGCTCTGTTACAGATGCACCACCTTTCTGTAGACGAGTCACTCTCTCTGTGACTTAGTTCACCACTCACCAATGCCGCGTGCACAGCCTTCTTTCTCGGCCACGTAACCTATTTATACTGCAAGGTAACACCACGGCAACTGTTTTCCACAATAAGGATCTCCTGACATAAACGCTTCGTCATGACATTAAAAATGACAGTGTTGAGAAACTGATAACCAGCATGTGATTCTTGAAGAGTCACAGAAAGTGGAGGTTACAGTGTCCACACATGGACTTTGTTTGCTATTGTGCTGAGAAACTAATTTTTCAATATCAAAAATTGCCTTTTCTTCCTGTGTGTTGAAGCATTATTAATTTTTAACCTCATTCTTTGTTTTTTCACTAAACAAGAAAGAATAAAATACAGATTTAAATCCTCGGTTTTCTCAACATTTTTGTTTACGTGCTTTCCTCCTTATATGTCACTTCTATTGAAATATTTTTGTGCACGAAAAAAAGTGCACTGAGCTGCTTTCCCGAACAGTATCGGCAAGCCAAAAGCACTACTCATCAAGGAATAAACTCCCTTTCCATGCATCAGACTAATATCCTCCCTGAGAGGATGACAAGCACCTACTGTATTTCGGTGCTTGGGGAAGAGACACTTTTAAAAGCTTCTTTCACAGCCAATGCTTTTGATTCAGTAAATCCGAGTGAACAAGAGAAACGCTTTTTGCCCTTTCCATTTTAGTGCCGTTTGATGGAGATGCCATCGGTTCTCCATATTCAGTGGTCCTTGAGCGCGGCATGAATTCTGGTCCTGGAGCCAGCTGCTTCTGCCATTAAACACAGCCAGTCTGCACCCTCGTTGCTGGAGTTCAAGAACGCAAAACACATTTTAACCAACAGGTCACATTTACCAAATCCTAGCCATGCATGACTTTACTATGTGAACAGCCGATTCTTATGTTTCTTCATCAAGGAGTTTTTCTTCCTGCTTTCTCAGCTGTACAGTGTCTCTGAATTTTTTTTTTGGCTTGAGGTCTCTGCCTAATTATCTGTAACCTTCTGTTCGAAGATCGCTGTCCTGGCCTGATAAAAACCAGTAACTTTGAAAACAAACTGGGTCTTAATTTTCCTTGACAGCCCTTCTTTAAACATGTGGGCAAAGCCCTGGCTTAATTAAATGCACATTCGTATTCCAAACAAATTAAGTACAATTAAGGACTCTGAGTTATGGGTATCTATCACTCGGCGATGTTTTTGTAAAAATTACCACATTTAGATCAAACACAGAGGACCCTTTGCTTAATTGCTTCATTAGGGCCCGATGCAATAGGCTTCATAAATACAGGGTCTGATGTCTCTTTGGGAATTGCCCAAAAGACGGCTCTTAAAGTAATTGCTTCCACATTTCTCCCCGTGCAATGTTCATGTGCTCACTGATGAAAATGGGATGGCTCTCAGACATGTAAGTGAATGCGGGTCCCGTTTTGTCTTCCAGCATCCTGACTCTTGCCCAGCTCTCAGAGGCGGATGGCTTTGGGCCCCCGGTTCTTACCTCTTCAGTTCCGATGAGGAGTTTGACAGCTCAGGCAGGATGAGGCTGTCTGCAGGATGCTGGGAGCACTGTGCTTTTCTCATGTATCACCTACAGATCCCACAGACCGAGGTAAACAGGATGCTTTGGGATTTATTTTTCCAGAAGTTGCTCTGAAACAATAATGAACTTGCAGAAAATATTAGATAGATATGTCTTCAGGTCTTTTACTAGTTTTATCCCTTTAGTTCTTACAAACACAGTTATTATGACCCTTTAAAAAGAAAGTCTATTTACAATGATTGTTTTAGCTGAACACAAACTACTTTTGGTTAAATTAAACTTTCCTTCAAGCATACCTAGAGTGAGGAATCCGGTTAGAGGGAGTCCTGATTTAACCCTCGCTCAGATTATCGCCATTCAGTGCATATGTATAATGTGGATGCAGAAAGGGACCGGGGCACAGTTTTTTTCTGATGAGATGCAGAAAAGAGCAGCAAAAGAAGATATGCCATTCTTTTTGCATTTGTTTTCTGGCTTACTTGACAGACTCAGGAGTCCTGCATTCGAACCGCGGAAGCCAAAATAACTGGTGTGCACCCAGAAGCAACAATAATGATTGCAGCAGAGGTAAGAGGTAGCGGGAGCTACCTTGACAGAACAATGAGAAATGGCATGTCATTCTCAAATGAAATGTTTGCAGCATTTTTGTATTTTTGTTCAAATATTCCTGTTTTTTACTAAGAAAAAAAGCATAACGAAAAGGTTTTTCTCTCAAATTCTTTCTCTTCCAGCTCCCTTTCTATCTATCCTCCCTTTTTTTTTTTTTTTCCATTTGCTCTTGAAAATTGACAGGGAACAGAAAAACAGAAAGAAATAAAAGGGAAAAGGAAATCCATCTTCCCCAAAGAAAATGCTTCCAAGTTTTTATCTCATGCTAAAAATACACAGAAAGACATTGCTTCTTTGATGAACTATTTCAGTTTCTAGAAAAGTGCCGTTTTTTCATTGAGCTCATCACTAGTTGCACAGAACTGCTAGCAATTTAAATCCATGCTAGTGAAAACAGTTGTAGAGGCGCTGAGCTGTTTCATTTATGAATAATATTATTTCAGCATGTTAATGTAATTTCATCTTGGCCGCATTGACAAGATCAGTGTTGACAAAACTGGAGACAGATGCAGCAGAGAAAGTAGCAAACAGGCAACAAAAATAGCACTGCCGCTGTGGCAACAGATCTCCAAACGTGAAGATAAGATAAGGTACACCTCCCATATTGCCCCGCTGAAGGTGATTAAAAATCATACGGAACAGAGTTTTCCATGGCCCATTGTCTCTGGCTGCCTCAGTCAGCTGATGAACTTTTGGGCTGGAGAAGCCCCTCTCCCACAACATCATCTCATTAAGCACCCAGCGGTTGGTAGCTCAGCTGTCTACCACCACCGCGCCACCATCGCTGACCTAACCTAAGGTAGTGTCTGACCATCAGTCCTTTGAGCCTCTCGATCTGCAGATTTGCAGATTTATCCTGCAGATAACAGCAGGATAAGGAACGTAGCAGTCATGAAGAATGTGCTAACAGCTCTTCTGCAAAACAGAAGTCAGCCCGATTTCCACAAGCCGTAAAAGTCCATCAACCTCCAGTGGCCAAAGAACCATAGCTGCTTATTTTCTGACTGCTTTATTCTCCAGACCAATTTTCCTCAATGCTAAAGCAAAAAAATGAACGGCAGATTGTCCAGTTCATGACTGGATGGCTGGCAACAGAAATCCTATTTCCAAACTGACCCCTGCTTTCCAGCATGGCATTCATTAATTCCACAGTCTCACATTTCTAGGAAGATGTCAGTCATGTATGTGATTTTTCTATCAGCTATTAATGCCAGATCACAAGGTGAGAAAGCAGGGGTTTTAATCTCAAGACCCTCAGGAGATGGAGCTGCATACATTTGGTGTGAGCCATGTGTCTGGAAATGTCAAGGACAAATATTTTTAAAGTAAGGAGTGTTCATATCCATGTGTAATCTTAAGTACTACAGAAGTGATCCAAAACATAGCCCTTTTCTCCCTGCTACGATTGTTCGGCTGTAGCAAGCATACAGCTGCTGCTTCACAGGAATTAAGTTTAGATCATCTAACTTGGCACCTCTGCATTTAGGAATTTGCATATTTATACTGAGCAACATTTTAATGCTCTCCTAAAGGCTTTGCCCATGGCAGAGTGTTTAGTTTTCTATTTGTAGAAAGGAAAAGTTTTACTGTAGGAACAGTAGAAGTTCCCTATCTGGTTCCAAAAATTGTTTGTTCCTTCTTTCTAAATATGAGATTAGTTCCTCACTTCTGTGTTTTTTTGTCATTCTGCATTAGGTTATTTTCCCATGGTCTGTAAAATCAGGTACTGAATTAATTACAAAGTCCCTGATTTTACACCTAATTACAGATCCCACCTTCCTAAGAAATGCACAAAATCCCCTTTTCTTTTCATCCTAGCTCAACTAAATGATAACTTTGAGTCCCATTATAATCCAGGTGTCAGACAGCATATAAATATGCTACTGCTGCTGGAACAGAAGTACCTAAATTACTGAGAAATATACAGAAGCCCTATTAAACCATTATTTAGGTATGTATATTTCTATATATGAAGAACTAGCACCGTGCTTCACCTTTTCTCCTACAAGTTCCACTGAAAGTCTAACATTGTGAAAGGTTCCCGTTGAAGAACTAGCACCGTGATTCACCTTTTCTCCTACAAGTTCCACTGAAAGTCTAACATTGTGAAAGGTTCCCTCAAAAGTGTGATGTCAGAAAAGTAGAAAAAAAGACTGACCAAATTTCTCCAAATTTTTTGTAAATTATGGACTTGCTGGTCACCAGTTTGAGAAATGCCACAGTGGAGGGTGGGAACAGAACCCTACCCTGGCAGGTGAACTCTTGCCTGTAGGGCGTAGGGATGCCTGCCACAGGATGGCTACGACGGTAGACTGAAGCGTGACTGCCCCTGTGAATCTTAGTGGGAACACAAGTGAACTGGGCCAACACCAGTTACGTCCAACAACAGAAAACCCTCTGCCTCACCGGCCCATAGCATCATCAACAGCTGAAGAAAACATTCGCATGACACCTATTTCACACGCCACTGCCCATTGCTGCAACCAAGGAATGTTATTTAACTAACGAAGGGTGCTGCAAATAGCTGCTCAGTTGCCCTTCATGTGCTGTCACCAATTTTCTTTCTATGGGCCCACTTATAATCATTCAAGTTCAAGACTAAAGGGCGTAAAAATGGTCAGCCTTCCTCTTGATGTGAACCAGGTGTGTGCTTTTGCGCCTTACCGTGTAAAAAGTGTGAGAGAGAGAGAGAGATCTCTGAAGAGACACTGATGGTGGGCACTCTTTGGAAATCTTTTCCTAGATAGCTGCTCTGTGGCTGGAAATACAGATCTGAGTCTGCTTTTAGCTGCTAACTGCCATATAACATATTAGCCTACTTATTGCATACAGTTACAAACATCTTGTATCTGGAAGCAACAAGGGAGAAGGCTCCTTTATCAAGTCAATCTCAAATCCCATTATGTTCCTCTACAACAGTTTCCGTAAACATTCAGCAATTTTCAGTGTCTGAGTTGCGCAGCTGAAGAGGTGCATAAACAGGCTCCACTGAAATGTGAAGATGACTGATAATGTACTAACATTGAGACCCCTTGCTGTGATTATTACCCCCTGAGTGCTCCTTACAGAATGTGCCTCTTATCTCACACTGACAACGCTAATAGAATATGCATAGCCCTATTAGCATACAAGATAATAGCACCCTGGAGGGGACAGAGCCATAAAACTTTAAGTAGAAATCAAAACAGAAGGAGGAAGAAAAAGGGAACATTGTCACAAGCCAAAAAGAAAAAAAAAAAAAGAGAGCCGTAGGGCAAATTTTGCTGCAGAAAACACACATAGTCATAATTCTTGTGCTAGTCACCATGCAAATGGTAATAGTCTTTAGTCCCATGAATACTATCAGTGCCATGTTTGCTGTGAAACATTAATTGAGATAATGTGCCCCTTTCGGATGCAGCAGGGAGTCGTATGTCAAATTGTACCACAACAAAATTATGGCAGCATCTGCAAGAAATATACAACAGCAATTGCGGTACCTTGCGCTGGGTAAGTCCAACTGGGTCTTGGCCTTGGCGGATGGAGTCGGGGGCAGAGCTGGAGCCCGCGAGGGGAGGCAAGCCGCGGTTGCCGCAGACGACGTGTGTGTATACCTGTAGCTCACCACTTCTCAGCTGCTGCACAGTTAAAAGCTTTGCAGGTTAGACGTGTTATCTCTTGACCCTACTTCAGTCGCTGGATTAAACCTCAAGCAGTTCTTTGAACGCCAAAGCCTTTCTTCAGTCACGTCTGCCCACCGCATTCACATTTGTTCCATGTAACCGTCCATTGTACCAGACCTTTCACTGCTCACCCATAGCTGGCAGCCAGCCATGCATTCATATGCTTTCCATCTTACAGCAATAGCCAAAGTAAATCTTTCAGTGCTTGGCACAAGAGTGTGAATTCAATAAAAAAGGCTTCAAACAAGTTTGAGATGGCTTGTCTCTAAACAAACGAAGAACAGTGAGCTTTTCTAATGCTCATTGTGGTTCAGTTCCTGCCTACAGCTAAATCCAGATAACCCCCAGCAGCACTGACAACCCTGTCTGGTAAAACAGTCACCTGTCAAGTGGGCATGAAAATATCCACACATCTAGGCTCGGAGGGGCTGGAGGGAAGTGACCTGCTTCTTACCGGGAGCTTCAACAGGGGCAATCAAAGGTCCTTGTCGTCTTTTTTGTGAGATGTGAAACTTTCCAATATTAGCGCTGAATGCCCAGGACCCCGGGGTAATCGCTCCACGGAGCGCTCTACGCTTTTTCCTTTACAGAAGGATGGTGTCAGGAGGTAACAAGCACGGGATCCCTGGGGTGCATTTTGAAGCATCATGCAAAGTTTTCTGGGATTCCTCCTAGCATTCACTGGGGTTTCTATAGAGCTAAACTCTTTGTGAAGTGGCTTTGTGTTGCAAAGTTTCGCGGCTTGTGTGAGTCTGCCTCGCTTCATTTTGGTTGATGGTACTTTATGCTGATGGCTTTAGCAATTAGAACAGAGTTGGAAAAGACTTTGGTACAGAAAACCCAGCCATTTTGGAAAAGGAAAGTAGAGTGAAGACTAGAGGAATGATTCCTGAATGTACCTCCATATGTGTCCATGTCTGTTTATGCACACGTACATCCTCTGCATCACAGGCAAAACAGCTCATCTCAAAAACATATAGATTGTAGAGATTGCGGAAGTATTTTGTTTAATGTTCTTTTGTGGTTGATACAAACTCTGGAATAATTTTTCCTTTCTTCCTGAAAAGATAATAAAGCACCAGTCCATGTAGTATAGGAATTAATGTTACCTCATGGGCATCACAGATGTACAGTTCTCATAGGTTATCTCCACCCTAATTTTTCAGACTGACTCTCTGAGTGGTCTTATTAACAGGAATTAAACAAGGAAACGCTACTTCCACAAAAAGGCACCCCAGCATTGGCTAAGACTAATGAGATGCCGGGCTACCTACCCCTGAAGAAACAGCACTTCGTGAACAGCTTCTAAATCTGGGTCCACATGGGATCTGAGGCATGTCTGCAGCACACAGGGATGGCTCCTACCACTCAAGCACAGCTGGGAAATCGCACTGAATGTTGGTCAATGCTTGGCGTATGTGGGAAGAAAATTTTGTATGTTGTGTGATTAGCAATTACCTGGTTTAAATTGCTTTCTGTATGCAAAAAAAAACAATAAAAAATTAAAGATGCAAAAAGTTGGCAGAAAAACTTTAGAAATATTTAACTTTGATAAGGAGAATAAAGCAAAGTTTCTGCACTTTAGAGGAAAGTGAGTAACTTCCATCGCAGCTCCTCTCTGTAACCTTTTGCTATATCTCCTTTCATATCTCTCGCCAGTGGGGCCCAGCCCCTGTATTTGGACCTGGCTGCGCGCACTGAATTGTGCCTCAGTTCAGCAGGGCACCTACACACAGACTTCCTTCTAAAAGTTTAGCCTACTAATGTCAAGGTGGGCACCTCCTGGCTGGAACAGCAGACAACCTCCAAGCAGAAAAATTGTTAGTCGCATATTACTTACATATTCATCCAGAGAAGTAGAGGCAGGGGCTCCAACACAGCAAGGGTTGGCTATGAGGGAGAGAACCGCAGAGCATGTGTGCGCTTCAGAAAGACAAACAGGGAGAGACAGGATTATCAGCCAGCTCATTTCAACAGCAGCAACAGCAGTCATTTAATGCACAAGTAATTATTCCAGAATAAATAAGTATCTATTTTCCCTATACCGAGGCATAACTTTTATTTAGCAGATATTATCTCCAAGGATCCTTAGCAGCCCAGGACACAGCAAAGTAATACCGTGCAGTCTGGATGTTGTTATGTATTTATTAAGTTGTATCAGGGCCCATTTAGTAGCAGCTCTGCAGTTTATCACGTAAATATCGAATGCCAAATACAAAAGAGAAGAAAATAGCAACATAAAAAATTTATCTTTGGGGGGAGGAGAGGGAGAAAGGGAGAGAGAATGGTGCTGATAATGTGATTGTGCCTTCAGCAATAGCGGCTAATATCCTTTTGCAAGGGGCGCGGTGTAAAAATATTCCAGGGCTGGGGGAGGAGAAGTGAGGAGAGGAGAGCCTAGCTGGTGTTTGTTTGTTTTAAAGTGTATTCTGGTTGCAGGCTAGGTCAGCGGGTGGCCAGACTGAGAAAATGAGTCCCCCGGGCTGTAATAATTGTAACTGTCAGGGAAAAGAAGTCAAGGTCTTAGATAGCAGTGGTCTGCTCTGACTTCTGACCATGGAGAAATATATATGAAAACTATTGCCTGGGGCACTATGGGAAGAAACCAAGAGGTTTTAACTCGTGGTGGCTTGTGCTTATGAATTGGAAAACTCATTTTGCACCTTGGTGGTTTGTCTCTTTATGATTCTTTTCATTTGCCATATAAATGAAGCTAGAGGTATTCCTTTTCCTTATGCCCAAATCTGTGATGCAATGAACACCCATTACTAGACTGGCTTTGCATTTCTGACTCCCAAACAGCATGGAGGCTTACAACCGATCTTTTAACAATGGATATGCACAAGGACAGTCTGAATTTGATTATCTCTTGCACTGCACTCATCATTTACCTGAGTGGTCCATAACTGCCTTCAATGGATTAATCCAGAATTAGACATAGGTAACTTCACTGACTCCACCAGAAATATGCCTAGTATAAAAACAGTGCCAGAGAGAGGTAAGAGGTTGAAAAATCTAAATCACACAGGATTAAAACTTGCAAAAAGGAGGGGAAAAATAATAATAATAATAAAAACAAAAACAAAAACAAAAAATCCCAAACAAACCCAAGCCTTGTTTCTACTTTCTTTTTTTTTTCTTATACAGCCATGGACTAGCTACCTAACTGGCTGGGCTTTTTGTGAATCATCAATTTGCCCCTTTATGTAATGAAGTATGGGAGCTCTAATGAAAAGTTTGCTAACAAACCTGAACCCAAAGGGTAACATTTTGGTTGTCCATCAGGCTGGGAGTCTGGAGGCATCCTGCCTCTCTCATTTTGCATTTTTGCACCCCAAACCAAAGGGAGGAGAGACAAAGCTGTGTACAGAGATCTGCTGGTGAGAAAAACTGACATGCATTTCTCTGAATCTTCCCTCCCCACCTTGCCCTCGGACTCCCGTGCACCTTTGTTGCGTTGGCCCTAACTTGAAATCATCCATAAATTGTTGGACAGAGTGAACCGGCTGATTTGGCAGGTACACGCGCAGAGCAGAGGGATATTTCTGAGGAGCGCCTTTGCCTGCACATCTCCTCAACGATCCTGAATGTGTTTCTTACATACCATAAAGGAAAGACAACTGTCCAAAGTGGAAAAGATAATGCAGAATCAATCACATTCACTACTTAAGCTGTGAGGTAGGCAAGCATGCGGCCCAGACACTTCCCTTCTTTTGGCAGGGGTCACCTGAGCACAGGAACAGCTGGAAAGCAATACCGTGACACAGCATTGCAAGGTTTCAAGATCTTGGATGTTGCTTCTATTTTCATGGGGTAAAACCAAAACTATCTGAACAGTTTTGCAAAATTCACTTGTGTCTGGTCACCTGATACGGAGCTTTCAGTCTGTCCCTTTGTCTTTGGCTGGAGAATCCACCCTGATGCTGAGAAGCTTCCTCATCAAAATCCACATCGCCCTGCAAAATGTTCTGGCTTCAATTAAATCTTTTTTTTTCCCCCTGTAAAATGCTTTGTTCAAATATCCCAGCTTCTCTGATAGCCTTCTAATATGAATTAATTAGCAAATATCACTCCTTTAATATGAATTAGTAAGTGGAATTGAAAATATTTATACACATAGCGAGACCCAAATAAACTATATCAACAACAAACAGCAATTAGTCCCAGTTTGATGGTGACAACAGCATGTAAGGTTTTGCTGGTAAAAGAGGATAATTATTGCTGGAATGTGATTTACTTGTTGCAAGTCACCGTAATGGTGAGCTGGATAACTTTTATGGGCCCCATCTGTACTTTACTCACCTTCCTTACAGCCTGTCTGTGTCTTGTGAGGGAAGTACAGTGTGTGTAATGGAGAAAGAGAGAGCAGTAATGTTGATAGTAGGGAACTAAGTCCTGTGGAGCAAAAAGGCATACGTACGAGGAAAGAATATAACAACGGTACTCATGTGTTTCAGCATTACATAAATAGCTCCCCTGCTTTGTCTCCCAGTAGCCCCAAATCTAAGTAATTCATATTTCATTGTTCATCGCATTTTACAGAGAGGCAGCCGAAATAACAGACATGGCTTGTGAAAAGAAGGGCACTAATTTAGGACCCTCTTTAAAGTCCCTTTTCCACTGTAACAAGGCAGTGCTGAGAAGAACGTGGCAGAAGCAGAGACTCAAATACCAAACCAGAAACACCGGCTCCTCTGGCCTGGCCAGAACAACTTTCCCCCTCTTACCCTGCACTAAACCTAGTAAGTTATGCTTGGAAAACGTATATTTTCCAAAATGGCATCCAGTCTCAATGTAAAGATTTCAGGCACAGAAAACCTACCATTTCCATTCCACAGTTGTTCCAGCAGCTAAGGACTGCCACTGAGAAGAATAATTTACCTTATTTGAATTGGTCTCCTCACCAGTGGTCTTTTATCTGGTAACTTGAGGAACTTCAAGACTTTGGCTTCCCTACCTGTGAAGATACTTATACCCAGTAACCCTCTTGGCCCTGGATCTTCATTTTAGCAATAAATATTGGTTCATATGGGCCCATCCCTTGTCCTGGAAGGAGGAGTGTGATCACTGGGTAAGCAAAAAGCACTGGTGCAACTGAAACCCCTGCAACACCTAAAGCTTCCTGCTTTGAAGACAGGAGCAGGAAGCCGGAGTGGAAATCTCAGCTCCTAAGGGACTTTCATGACTTTGAATCTTGCTGAGCCTTCGCTTACTGATGAGCTCACCCTGAAGACGGGCACAGGAATTCGTGGGGCTCCCATGAATTCGTAGTTTTTCGGAAGTGCCAGCTGGCTGCAGTGTTATGTTTGCAGGACGGAGACAAAGGTCCTACACAGGTCCTACCTCTGCAGTGGGCTCTCTTCACGCGTGGGCGACGCGCAGCACCGCGCTACAGCAGAGGGGTTTCAGCAGCTCTACCTGTAGCTCGCCAACGCAGCTTGTGCCCGGACAAGCAAATGATTGCTTGAGCGATTTTCTATTTTAAGGTGAAGGTGGTACATGCGGAAGATCTCAATGTCACTACAAAGCGGGGAGGGAGGCTGTAAGGAGGAGGAAGGCAGAAACCTTCACAACTAATGTCAATTTTCTGCATCAAATATTTTGATAATTAAACAAAGCTGATCAAGAGAGGAAAACAGCATGTCTCCAGAGCTCCGGAAGCAGAGGCCCATTAAATAGAAGAGTCAGAAAGTGCCAGAGGCGGCAGCCTCAGATTAATGGCACTCCAGTAATAGATTTTCCCAGGCACAGTCACACAGGAGACAACTACTGTGTAGCCAGAGCAGCGATGAGGCCGTTAAAGCAACAGTAACATTAAATCACCTGGTACCACAGGGTGAGGGGATGGATGGGAGCGCATCGGCTTCGGCACTGCAGAAGGTGTAAAGCTCAATCTGCTTCCAGGCAAAGGGACGGGATCCCAGTGGTCATTTACAGCAGGGAAAGCAGGCAGCTCGGATGTAGGACGCATATAAAAACAGATAAACAGTAGTTCCAGAAGGATGGCGAGCTGAGCACAAATATCTCCTCCTGAAATGGAGAAGTAGGCGTTCAACACCACAGCATTTGGTTTTGCTGAGACTGACTGTGCTTGTTTTGGTTCAGTTGCTCTTCTTAATTCTTAATACTGGTTTTACCTCTAGTGTTTCTCCACTGACTTTCAGGGTCTTAAAACACCATTTTGAGTTTGTTTCAATGCAGCTAAACTTCAGGAGGGGAACAGGAAGGATGGCAGCAGGGTGGGAAAGCAGCCTAGTTCTCTTATTATCAAGTCAGTTTTATCTCAGCTGTGTTTGAACTGATCCTCCTTGAAATGTCCATCTTGTCTAAAGCATTTCTTTCCATTTTTATAATACAATAATAACAGAAACGAGGGCTTCTTGCAAGCTAGGCTGGCATGGATTAGAGTCCACCGCAAGAGTACTTCACTCCCAGCTGGGATGTATGGAAACCAGATGAAGTGGCTGAAAATCGGAAACAACTTTTAGACGTACTTGAATCCTGATACGATCACATCACAGGGATGGGTTAAATTTATGATCTTATCTAGGATTTTTGTTTGTAATCAATCCCAGACCTACTGGCTATCACTCACTATAAGCTTACGATTTCCCAGTGCTAACAAGGAAAAGTTGGGCCATCAAACTATGAGGGAGTGAAGCCAAGCTATGATATTAGCAGACAGGATCAGAACTGGAATGCAACAACAACAAAAAAACCCCAACCAAAAACCACACTACAAAACAAAAGAAAAATGATAGCCTTCTGCAGCCAGTAAATTTCAGCCTTTGTCTCTTTTGGCCCATGCTCCATACATAAACTACCGTATGTGCATAAAACCCCAGTTTCCAGGCAGAAAGATTTGGGGATAAAAGCTAACAAAACAGAAATTAAAATGGAATACCCTGAAATCAAAGTACAGCTTCAGCATGGAATACAGTTGCTATCCTTAATCATGCATATGCAGTGGGACATGCAGCAAAACGCACCGATTTCCTAGTCTTCTCCCTCTGAGGTTATAGTAATCTCATCACACTGTGCTACTTATTTTGCTGGATTGCCTACCACATTTATCAAGGCAAAGCCTGAACCTCTTGCAGGTGGCTTGGACAGCAAATAGCTAGGAGTATCTATCGAGCAGATTCGACCCTGCTAGCTCGCTCTGCTTACTCGAATGCAACTGAAGAGAAGAACTGCAAACCAGGGATGAAGCCCATGGCACCAGGATCTAGCCAATTCTAGACAATATTAGGCAGTATTCACAATTCCAGCGCCAGCATATGAATAGGGAAATTGCATATATTTGTGCATGATATTTCTTTGTATCATCTCCCATTTTGATTAAGAGAGAGGCCTGTTTTCATACAGTATGAGAGCCAGTGTAAGTCAGGGCGGTAGAACTACTCTTCCCTCATTACCATTCTACTTTCCAGGTTGATCACTGTTGAACGAGGTACTACAAAGCAGTGGGTCTCTTCCATATTTACCCACAGCAGGTCAAACTTGCATCGCTTTGGGGTCTGCCTCATATGCAGCTGTGACAAAGACACACTGGAATTTGGACAACATTTCAATCTAATTACGTCATCAAAGCTTGTTTGAATATGACCATTCAGACGGTAGGAATGGCAGGGCATCAGGAGGGAACACCCAAGTGCAAGCGCATTATTTCAATG
The DNA here is from genome assembly GCF_965231255.1 of Vanellus vanellus. Lineage (NCBI taxonomy): Eukaryota > Metazoa > Chordata > Aves > Charadriiformes > Charadriidae > Vanellus > Vanellus vanellus. The sequence continues at coordinate 8,831,757 of NC_138925.1, read as the reverse complement.
GTTTCCTTTTCTCAGGTTTCCAGATCCATCAGAGCTCTTTGCACACCTTTTCCCGGGGATCCTGGCATCAGTGGCACATTCTGCTACTCTGTTTATCTGTGATGGGCTGAAGAGATATCTCTCACAGGTTAAGCGTAGAAGTTAAAGTGCATCCTCTGTCTTATAATACGTAGATGTGGCAAATTTCCCTAACAGGTAACTGTTGAGCTGCAAATAAGCACATCAGACAGTTGAGAAGGCACTGGGGACATCCCTGCTCAGCACTCTGAACAGCCCTTCATGCAGCGAGGAGCTTCCAGATCCACACTGAATTGCTTTCCTCTCAACTTTGCATGGATTAGCTCTGAGACTAACAGTGTGACAAATCTGTTAATGTTTCAACAGGCAAGTCTTAATTTTGTACATAGCCTTCAGTCATTTTCCATATGGAAATGGAAACGTTTTTCACAAACAGTCTGTTAGTATTTTCAATATAGGCATAAAAAGATTGTTCAAGATGAAAAAGTTTCAACTGGAGGCACGGAGATTGTTTCAAAAATTAGAATTCTTGGGCAGTACCTATGGGTTTTGTAAAGAAAACATTATATCTACTGTATAAATGGACCAGAAAGGTTTAGAGCAGAGGAGGTTTAGCAGCTTGCCTAGGATCAATCCAAGTCGGAATGTAACCTATGAATCCCAAGCTCCAAACCCAATCCAAAGGGGCTTTCTCATAACTACTAGAGCATATTCAAATCTGCATTAGGTCCACGAGCTCACCGTCAACCCTATGCAAGCAGCAGCCTACAGCATAATTAGTCCCCCAAAGCAAACAGAACTGTAAGAGGGAAATAGTTAGGGCCAGGCTCTTTTATTGTGTATAAATCAGATCTATAAATCAAGAGTGACTCAGCTGAAGTTACTGGTGTTGCTCTCCTTTGGAATTAATGGATCAGAATCTGGTCCTCACATTTCACACATTTCTGAGAATCAACATTTGTAACTGTATCAGTAGCCTGGAATGTCTCCTAATTGGCACCAAATGTGAACCAGCTCATTACCTGGGCAAGGCAAATAGCAGGAGAGAGATGTCAGAAACTGAATGTAAAGTACATGCAGACACATAAAGAGCAAACAAGTTTCACGCACAGATAGGAACTGAGGTGTAACAAGCATTAAATAATAGCTATGAAATTTTATGCATGTACATGAATTACAATATTATTTCTTCCAAACTGATGCTCACAGTAAAGGTGTGTGATGTTTCCCTCTCCGTGATGTAAAAGTGACTCATAAAATTAGTACGCAACGGTATTTGTGTTGTGTAAACATCTTGCACATTTGTACTAGTGTATACTGGTGACACTGAGATTTATGTGCACGTAGAATCTTTTGAACCTACTTGACTGCAAATGGCTTACAAACCAGCTGTAGAAATATTGTGTTACCCGTGAGCTCAGTAACTTGCCAATACAGGTGCACACTTCGGGGACGATGTCCCTTGTGCTACCTAATAAAAGATATAGATTGGGATCAGTAAAGGAACTTGAGGAGAAAGACACCCATAACATGCCGAAATCGCAGAGTCAGGCAATCAGGGTGCTTGTTAATCTTCAAAAAAGAAAGTGCTTGAGGATCCTGATGTTTATTCAAGCAAACAAACTTAATAAATCCTGTTAAAATGTTACTAAGAGTTTTCCTGCTCTACTTGAGATTTGTACCCTCCAGTCTGAATGCTGGCTGGGGAAAGGAAGTACTATTAACTAATGCAGAAAATAAATCCTGCTTTATTCACAACAAATGTAACTTCTTGACATTCCCAACGACCACACGCCGTAAGTTGGGATGAAGCCGTGACAACAAGGCCAGAACAGATATGTTCACTTTCTACTGTCGGAATGCTTTGGATCGGGTTCATCATTAAAAGCAGCAACTAAATGGTAATAGCTACCTGTCTACATCTTCCTTTCTGAATTAACCCAGTCCCTGGAGGTGCTTTGAAAAGCACATCCTGAGATTAATTACCCACATCCACTAACCGGTCTTCGCCTGATGATCACATCATGGCGCTTCCTCCAGTGGGTGTCTTGGAGTCCATCCTTTTCTTCAAGACGCCTCCTTGTCTCACTCCTGCCTTTTCTAAACGGAGGAAAGGAAGCCGACGCACCTTTGTCTCCCAAATCCAGCACATGGCAGCAGCAAGAACCGCAGCGCGGTCATGAACCTGAACAGCTCCCCCCCCCCCCCCAACAACCGTTCACACGAATTCCCTGGGATGGAGTGGGGGTGAAGGCGGTCACAGGCGCAGCAAAGAAAGCCGGGATTTGGGTTTTTGTTTGGGGCGCGTAGGTAACCCCAGCCAGGCAGCGCGCAATACAACAGGAGCTACTTAAACCACAGACAAGGTCAAAAGCCGACCTTTCCAAACCGGTCAGCCATGTTGCCTCGCAATGAGCATTAGTACCACATCATTATGTTCTGATAAAACTCAGTTACTCTTCAGCAAAAACCCATAAATCACAAGGCTTCACCCAATCAGGGTTCTGTCACTGTAACTAAACAGTGACTCACAACACGCTGCGTTTCCATTGGCTGTGACAGGGGGATATAAATCTGCCCCCGGCCAATCCCCGGCAGGCGCCAGGGCACGTCAGCACGGGTGACAGCGCGCCCAGGCGCCGCCACGGGGGAGACCCGAACCCCCCCTGCGGCCTGATGAGGGGGAAACCCACAGCACCGGTGGTAGTTGCTGAAGCGTCCCCAATGTCACCGTACGGCGAGATGCTATGCGAGGTATCACCACCGCGAAAGGCCAATTTGGGCTTTGAAAGGTTGTGCGCCGCAGCCCGGCAAAGAGACTCCCTCCTCGCCAGCCCCGCAGGTACTGACGTCCTGCGACCGCGTGGCTGTTTTGTTGGGAAGTCCTAAAACGGGCATCATCCTTTGTGCAGCAGCCTCTGCACGTGCTCCCACGGGATGGTTTGGGTCCCCCAGCCACCCGCCAGGCTTCGTGTGGCACCGCCATGGCGGGGGGCAACGGGGCTGTGCCGGCCGGCGGTCTGCCCAGCCCGGCTGCAGGAGGGACGGTCACACCGGCTCCACAGAGGAGCTGTGGCTCCTCCACAGAGGAGCTGTGGCTATGGCGTGCGGCCGGCAGTCAGTCCATCTGAGGGCAAGTTCCCACGCAGGGAAGAGGCACGAAGGGCTGGATAAAGCTTTTCGGCCATAAGGTGTGTCCTGGATTACGTCTTTCAGCAGTGTGTGAGAAATTAATTTCTTGAGATAATGCCTCGTCCACTGTTAAAATCACAACAAAACCTGAGTTTGGACATCTCCTCTGCTGAATGATAACGGCCTCACCACGTGCTCCACAGGGCGATCCTTCGTAACGCACCAACACCTTTGCAATTCCCTCAGATTTACACCGTGCCAGTGACCTGCTGTGCACGCTGAAAACCACCACTGTGCCCCGAAGGGTCGCGCTCCTGTTTGCTCACCCATCAGTCAGACCTGAACCTGCCAGAACATCAGCTCTTCTTCCGCACGGCGGTTCTCCCCCGCACAGCAGTCTCTGCCCCGACAGAGGGGCACTGCCTGCCCCCAGCCTCTCCCGTGCCCCGTGCCCTTTAACGAGTTTGAACCGCCACACAAGGTCATAGGCTTTCTCTGCCCCTTTCACGCCTTTTCGAGCCTCTGTTCCCACATCCGTGGAAGGGACCTGCCTTTCCCTCCCCGCACACGGAGCAGCTCCCTGCAGCTCCCACCTGCAGCACAGATTCTGAACGATTTCATCAAGTCGCCTCCCCTTCTTCTCAGGAAGAGAACTACTGGAACTCCAGCGACTTAGTTGATCTCTCCTCCTCCCCAGTTTGTCATCCATAACCCAACATTGTACCTCCTTCACAGCTTACAGGAACTAGTTATGAAAGCCTCGCTTCACATTGCTAAGACAGCACTCTATCTCCTGAGCTTTTGTAGATGGGGAAACTGAGGCACAAAGAGAAGAGAACGATCCTTTGCCCTGAGATGATGCAAAAAGAGAGAGCAGAGAGAGGGCTCCCGAGATCTCAGTTGACAATACCCATTTTGGTCCTCTCAGGCTGTCTCGGGGTTTCTCTTCTGGGAGCTCCCATGGAGAGTCTGAGATGAATAAGCTCCACTCATTGAGAATCACCTCTTACGAAGGGTAAAATGCTCTAACTTACAATGCTCTAACTAGGCATTCTGCCTTTGGAGATGGGCAGCTCTGCTTCAAGGGGAAAACTACTGTGTGAATGGGCCCTAAAATTTAATTTACTCTTTAAAAAAAAATCCCAAAACAACCACATTGGCATTTTAAGCAGGACCTTAGTGATTTACAACATGGAGTGGCATTTCAAAAAAAGATAATGTGGGTAATGAATTATTCGCTGATCCAAACGAACAATTGGACATACCTACTTTTCGTGGATTTAATCTTTGCCGAGGCGTTAGCTAGCAAGCATGAAATATCACTTTTCGGAGGCATTCTGTTGCATTTATGCAGTGTACAATTACATTAGGCAGCTTTATGACACATTGACTCGGTCGAGTGTGATGCAATGTAATACAACCAAAGTAATATGAGCTTTTAAATGCAACATGATGGCAAAAATCCATCTCAGATCTGATCTTTGTTTCATTTCAGATGCCAACTGTCATAATTCACAGAGAGTCAAATCCTTCTAGCTTTGCTCACGTGAGCAGCTCTGTCAACGCCAGCGGGATGTGCCCATACCGGCGAGGAAGCAGCATCCGATCGACCCGGGGCAAAAGCATGTCAATGAATTTGTTGCATTAGGTAGGGCACATCCTTTAAACGGGAACGCAAAGAACTATAGATCAGCTGCAGTTCACACAGGGTTAAAAACTGGCACATTCAAAATTAGCACAAAAGGGAACAGTATTTCTGAATTCTATTTTGCCAGGCAGGAGTTTGCTCCCCTCACTATCCTCTGCCCGCACAGAGGAGGCTGTTGCGAATACGCTGGCTTTTGCAAGGAGCCAGTTGGCATTCCCTGATCTATTGCTGCTTAAGAAGCTCATAAGAGAAGATTTTATCCAGATCTTGGTAACAAGCAACACAGGATAATACATTTCAGTGATTTCCTATAAGCAATGCCCTGTATTTGAATGGAAATGGTCGAAGCCAGCACAGGCAGAGGGATAGGATATGAGCTCGTTTCTTTATCCTGTCTCGGCGTTTGTTTTTCCTCCTGTGAGGTATTTCAGCTCTGCACTTCTGCATGACCGGACCCCGCTGTCAGGATCGGACAGTAGACAGAAATGTGTCCGTTTCAATTTTGATTCTGATCCTGGGATATTTCTAACTCTCTCCATATCCTTGATAGATAATGGTTTAATAAGCGATCTGTTTTTTATTTAAAGGGTCGGTAGTAAAACCCAGATCACATTTCTCACTTGGTGGGTTAAAAAACCGCTTACGCTCATTTCTGCAATGTAAAACGACACTATATCAAATCAAACATTTCCAGATGTGGCCAGCTTGTGTATGTAAGTGCAAGAGGAGCGAGCATTTATAGACAAGGTTTCCCAGGTTTTTTTAACAGGATTGGAACCCCACCTACTGGCAAAGACTGTTATAGTAATGTCAAGACAAGAGCCCATACAGCGTTCATTCCTTGCATAGAAACTACACGCCTGCAGTGAGGTTCCTAAACACGTAGTGTGATTTCCATTCAGCCTGAGTATCACTGAAGTCAGTATGAGCACCTCAGTGCTTGGCAATTATAAAACCATATCCTTAAGAGTGCCCCGAATGCCAGTTGCACTGACAGGCACAAGGAAAAGCACAAATATCTCTGAAGAGCTGACTTGTGTTTCCAACACATGGTACTTCAGAAAATTTCAGCTTTAGTAAAGTAATTTTGGTCCTAATTTTGATAATCTAGCTCAAATCAGCCTTACACGCACCTCGTTTAGCTAATGATCCCAGAAGTCCTAAGTACCATATTCTAGTAACGCATAACGATGAAATAAGTGTTATCCCTCTATGTTATGCCACATATGTCAGGTGAAAAATTAAGACAGTTAGAAATCAGAGGGGATGGAAAATTATAATTCTAAATTCCCACACCAGAATTAGACAACTTTGAAAGGAAGAGTTCTTATACTTCACTTAGAATTCGCTAAAAAACACCCCATCACCTCCTGTGTTACAGCTTTCCCATAAAAACAATATGAAGAAACTCATCTTAGAGACCATTTATGCCATCTTAGGTCTTGTTAAAACAGTCCAATCAGCAATATAAAAATTTGAATTTTAACACATTTCAAAGCTGGATAAGTTTTTAAAAAAGAAATAGACAGAAGGCAATATCTAGCACTGGAAATCAATGTTTTAACATTCCCAAATGAGACACTTTCCACTTACAGCCAGCACAACAGAGACCATTCCAACGACAGAAAACCTACACCTCCTGTTGCTTCGTCACTGTCATTTTATTAGCATCAACCCAGAATGTCCCAGGTGTGATTTCACCACAGAGCAAAGCGCTGCAGCATGTCCTCTCAAGAAATCACAAGCTAAGACTGAGGAGAGAGGAAGAAGAGGGTACTACAGAAAAACTTCCAGCCCATTTCCAAAGGGACTCAGAGCTCCCACTGCCTCTCCAGCAGCTGCTGTGCATAATTGGACTGTTCCATATTTTTTTTGAGTGCAGCACAGTCAAAAGCTTTTAAGAGCTGCAGGTATCCTTGGAGATGTGCACAGATCTGTGCAGAGTCCAATAAAACTGGTGGCAGTGGAGTGACAACCCCCTGAAGAAAGGTCCTGGGGAGAGAAGCAACCAGAGGTGGGGGCACGCCTGACGTGAATCTCTTTAGAAACACCCGCTCACAGTGACGAACTGTGCTGGTTCAATACGGGAATCTGCTGTTAGGGGGAAAATGACCCTCTGCTTCTGAATAACACCACCTCCTCTACCACTTATATCCTTGGTAGGAGCTTAAGTCTCGAAAGAAAGCGCACCTGTAATGTTTGCCCCTAAATCCCCACTGCACAACACAAGAAGGCATCCAGTTCTGAAACAAGCTGTGAAGTGGGACCAGCTCCCTGACAGTTCGTTCTTTTGCTCTTACCCCTTATGTAGCAGAGAATCCAGGTCAGAGTCTACCACTGTAATGACACAGGAGGAAAAAGTCCAGATGCTGCCTAAGGAAGAAGAGAGATTGGGCTATTCGTGGTAACTGGCATATGCACCAGGCGTGTCCAAACATGAAGAAAAAAAGAAGTCTCTATCCTGGGCCAAAGTACTGAGACGAAAAAGAGGTTTTCAGGATGTGAGTCAGAAAGTCCTGGAAGAATTTTCCTTGATGAACTAATGATAACAGAAGGATAAGTTAAAGCGTCAAGCAAGCTGGTTAGATAAGGCTGAGGTAGACACATACGCTTCCTGTCCATGAGAAAGGAAAGGAGACGTGCAAACGGAGAGCGAAGCATGCTAGCTTCCAAGGCTTTCTTCTGCATATGGAGAAAACAACTTTTTAAAAAATTGTGTTCCTAGCACATTTGGGCACCGGCATGAAATGGCAAACCGAGGATTGGTTACACCCAGCCAGAAAGACGACTCAGCAGGTACCATCTGCCACCGGGACACTGTAAGTACGGACTGCCAGCCCTGCCCGGCCCCTGCTCCCTATCCCTGCCACCTTCTGGGAGTCCAAGCAGCTGTACTGAACTTATACAGAGGGTTTTTTTGAATAAAAAATAAGTTTGCATCAGCATGGGGTTTGTTTGTTCTGCTATCTTCTGTGATCAAAGAATTGAAACAGCTGCATGTCTCAGCTCACTGGCAATAAAACCTGCAGTTGATCGGCTTTGTCCTAACCCCACAGCTACAGGGAAAGCGCAACCACAGATTTAAAGAGGGGAAAAAGAAAAAAAAGTCGAACACCCAAGCTGCATTTAGCCACACTCCGCATCCTCCTAACCTGCAATCTCTTAAGTGCCACTTACTCAATTAATCCAAGCTCTTCTACTTTAAAAGCAAAGCTGTAACATATTTAAACAGTTTAGAAACTCTACCCAACAAGCTGTGCTCCCTATCTTATTCATCAGCTGCAGGAGTGACCGTGCATTAACTAAGAAAGCACACGATTTGATTAACGCTTCCGCTGCCGCTTTTCTGCTGCTGTTAATTTCTGCTGGAATTCTGCTAAGGCTGAAATTTCTCAGCTTTTTTTAGTAGGGTGGATCTCATCTCAGTAGGGACTGTCTTTTGGACCAGCTCCTAGAACATCCTTGCAGCAGCTATAGTAACTATTTTTATAGGCACGTTTTATTAGGAAAGTATTTTAAATGGCCTTTGAATGCAATTTAGCAGCTGGAAATAAGGCAGTACGCCAGCATCATGTGATCAGACAATCTGTGGAGCACCAACAAGTGCTACCAGAGATCACCAGTACTCTACAGCCCATGCATGAAAGCCCACGATAGAATACACCTGGGACATCCAACAGGCCAGAAGTTGCCCTTAAACTGCAAATGCCCAAGAGGCTGAGCTATGCTATTCCTGGACCCCTTACTAGAAAAGGCCCTACTCCCAGAGACCTAGAGGACATGTTTGGAGCTAAAATAGGTATGGAAATGGTGTTTTGTATTATACAGTGGATGTCAGCGGATCGTAAATATGTGTAAGGACATAAGTAGTACACCTTGCACTTCTGCAACCAGTGAGTGTGTAAAAGGAGTGTGAGTTAGATGCTTAAGGGTTGGTTCTGGACGGATGATCTAGGGTATAAAATGAAGTCACCCGAACACACAGGGCCCAACATACTCATCTTGTGCCATATACCCAGGTGAAGCAGGAAAAGATCTGCTTGCTTATCCACTTTGACTGGGGCTGAGTTTGATTCTGGGCAAAGGCCTTTTTATCTTCCACTTCCGTTCAAGTGTTCCTCTGAGCGTGCACAGGACTCTCTGCTGTCAGACCTAATGAGATCTCTCTTCCCAAATGCTTTTTACGCTTTCTGTACAGCAAACATCTCCTCCAAGAACTAACACGGCACTCCGCAGTGATGCTTAACGTAAGTAATGAAAGCCTGACGGCCAGACTGGGAACCTGTCCCGGGAAGACAGGAGCTGAGGGCTGAGAGTGCTCCCTGGTACCGCAGGCAGGCTGCAGCCCCGGGGTACGGGAGATACACCTCTCCATTGACTCAATACAGAAGATGGGCTCCATTATCTGAGGAGCTGAGGCAGATGACTCCACTGAATGGTTAGAAAATCGCTGAAAGATAAAGTTACCCATAGCAAAGAGCTGTCACAAGCTCCTCGCGCCACAGAGCTTACTGTTTTTTAAAGGATGCATGTATCTCCTGTTCCCACTGGAGCACAGCACGCAACATTTACTAAGACAGACCTGGAGTTTGAAAAGCGCGGAGCACACACGAGGTCCTGTTGCTGCAGCCAGACTCTTCTGCATGGCTACAGCAAGTAACCAGATTGGCATCACTACGATCAATCAGATGACTGAGAAAGTAAAAACAAAGCTTGAAATAGCTGAAGACTCAATTCTAATCTCAAGCCATACTGGCACAGCGTCATGTGGAGTTACTGTGGTTTAAACTCATGCAAATGAGAGTGGAAACTGGCCTCCAGTGCAAGTGCATGCTGAGGGAAAAGACAGCTTTCCTTTTAGACACGACTCCAATTGTAGAGTCTGAGATTCAATTAAGTTTTGCTTTCCTGACATCTCCTTCCAAATAAAGGCTCGGTCTTTGTGCTAGGCATTTTTAAAAATAAAATAAAACAAAATCATACGTTTGGCAGGACCTGGGCATTCCTGCTACTAAATTATTCTGTACTTTATGCAAAATCTCAACGTATTAAAGAGAAGGGGAGTCGCCTCTTTGACCAGTGTCCAACTGTTTAGAACTGTTAAATGTGAGTTTTTGCCCGTGTTTACATGTGGAGTGGAACACGGCCATTCAACCACAAAATGTTCCCAAAGCAAACATCCAAAACCTGGTTGCTGGCAAGGTACGTTGACAGAATCGCCTGAAACCAGTCATTCACAGAATGCCAAAACAACAGATTACCATTGGTATAAAGTACGCAAGGTTATTTTCTTACCTCCTGGGAAGAGGCCATTGCAAGTGACAGGCAACAGCGACTGGCAAAGAGAATGTAGACTCAGGCTTTTTTCATTTGGAGGGAGAAAGGAGACTGGTGGTGTTTCAGATGTGCAGAGAAGCATGCCATTAACACAACAAAGCTAGCACGTGTTGCCAATAGCGTGTATGAACCACCTGAATTAGAGTATACGCATTCTGCTAAGTCGAGACTAGCTAAGCAAGACAGAAATAAAGCAACAGAGGTAAAGGCAAACAGAGACAAAGCAACTCAAGCAGGAGACAGCAGCTCCAGACATTTGTCAGAGGGGAAGGTGAGATCAGGAGGTGACCTGTGTTCCTTCAAAGAGGGCTACATTTTTGCAACAGGGCATATTTTTCTAATCCTGGATAGCGTCACTGTAGCTCTATGCTTATTCAGATAAATGAAAAGTCATACTTGAAGTTGGCACACAACAGAAAGAGCGTAACAACATGCTGGTATCACCCTTCAGGATGTTGTGAGAAGGGAGAAATCTATGAAATAGGGCAAGAAACTACATCCCTGCAAAAAATGTACGTAACAGCTCAGGACACAGCTGGGAAGGATGCTTCCTAAGGAGCATAAGTTTTAGAGCAACATCTAGAGAGTCCATTCCATTTTGCACGGTGCTGAGAGATCTATCCCTCTTGCATTTTCAAAACTTCTTCCAGAGGTGGGTGTTTCTTGTCTTTCTCTTCTCTGGCAAACAGACATGCCCATTCACATCTCCTCTGTTGTGTGCTGTGAGAGCCAAGCCAGTGTCCACAGATCAGATGTGTTTTCCAGCATTTGCCTGCAAATGGTCTGGACTCTTGATCAGGGAGGGGAGCGATGGGATGAGGGGGAACAGTTTTAAACTGAAAGAGGGGAGATTTAGACTAGATATTAGGAAGAAATGCTTTGCTGTGAGAGTGGTGAGCCCCTGGCGCAGGGTGCCCCAAGAAGCTGTGGCTGCCCCATCCCTGGAGGTGCTCAAGGCCAGGTTGGACGAAGCTTAGAGCAACCTGGGCTGGGGGAGGTGTCCCTGCCCAGGGCAGGGGGTGGCACTGGATGAGCTTTAAGTTGCCTTCCAACCTAAACAATTCAATGACTCTATGAATTACGCAATTGCTAACTAACCAACAAATAACAATGTTTCACCATAATGTTTTCTTTTCTCCCACATGTTAACACCTCCCCACCAGCTGAGTGATCCCTGTACGCACCAAATTCTTATTATTCTGCCTGTGCATTCACACCTTGTTGTATGAGCCGCGTTGATCGATTGCAGGTGCCCCTCTCTATGAAACTGGCCAACAACCCACTCACAAATTCGCTCCACTTGTTAATATTAAAATCATATGGCCAATGCCTTCCTAAATTGGTTCAGGCTTGAGGTACCGCTGCTTCACAGTAGGAAGAGTGTTGCAACAGGCTTTCTGCAGGCCCTGCTATTTATGGTAAACACTCCACTGTTGAAATAACATAAAATTCTGAGATAAACCTATTCTAGCAAAGGAAACGTTAAAGTGCCACCATCCCTGCTTTACAGCATTAAAATAAGTTGCGTCGCAGCTGCTCCACACGATCCACAGTCAAATGCACAGGGCTGTTGAAGACCTGAGGACCACATGTTCCCTGCTTTGATGAAAATGGTAAGGAAAAGATTTGAAGTGCTCCCATTGCTTTGATTATCTTCACTTTGTGAGTACATAGTAGAGTTAGAATACAAGGAAACTTCTTTTCTCGTAGTTTTATCTGGTTACAAGGCTGTCTAGACAGTGTCAGGACAGGGTCTGCCTTGATGTTTGTGCCAACGTGAACTCTGCGGATCCAAGGCTGCAAAGAGACTGCAGAGAGCAGTGGAAACTTTGCAAGGTAAAGACCAGCTCAGGTTCTCAGGCTGCACTGCTTACCGACCCTGGAAAGAAGCACAAGAATATTTGCTGGTGCTCCTTTGTTTATCAAACAAGAGAGAGGGGAAACCCCCTTTAAACTCTCAGTCACAAAACTTTGGGCTGATTTTTTACACGGATTGGCTAAAGAAAGAGAGAAGCTGGCTTTCACCTTCGTGCACAATTTATTTCATTCCGCGGCATTGGTTTGCAGCTCCCAATACCATCTCTTGGGAGTTCAGCCACCATCAAAATAAAATCAAAGGCCTTCAAACATAACACATTATCCCAAATAATTATGATGTACATGTACTCCTTCTATACTTTGTTGTCTGAAAACTATATTAACAGGTGGATTGGCAATGATGCCTAACAGCCACTTGAACCCATAACTTTACTGGTATTTCAGGAGATAAGCCCCAAGCTGCGTTTCATGTGCCTGCAGTGACACAGAGGACCAGAGCTGTTAGAGAAACTCACACTCTTGCCAGAGAACCGGGCAAGAAACACGGTTACTGTCTGGTGCCAGAGCACTCAGCCAGACCTGAGGAATTTGCCTATTTTCTGCCAACTCCTCTCATGGAACAGAAAAACAAAATAGCATGAAACATGTCCCTCGGTGCTGGCACAGCCCTTGCAAGAATCCCTTGCCAGCCAAGGCTGTTTCCTTCCTTTAAAAAGGTGACCACCCTGTTTTTTATCACTAAAATACACAGCTTTGCTATATAGACTGATTAGCAGACTCTCGGCTATCCGGTTGTGCTCAGATGACGCAGTGAGAAAGGCATTAAAGAGACCATACAGAACGAAAGCATTTTTTCCTGACGTTTGTAACATGCTGCCGAGCAAAGTAGCTTGGCTATCATAAATGATCCCATCTTGCTCTGATGTTAAGCTTTTGACTTAAACTGCTTAGTGTAAGGAAGTTTGAGGTTGAACTGCTGGACTGCAAATAGCAATGGTGGAAATACCACTGTCCTAAGGCACTAACACTTCAAATGAGCAAAGTTCTACGCAAATAACCTATGGAACAGTGTCCAGCTGGCCAGAGAACAGCGTTGATGATCTACCACAGCTACTGTAAACCCAATTGGAGTAGTTTAATAGTTGTGAATGTCAGTGAAAACATCAGAAGTTTGTGACATTTTCCTGGAAATCCCATTTACATGTCAAAAATAATAAAAAAAAAAAACAACAAGGAAGAGGTTGTGATTCTGCAACTGTTACTTTAAAAAGAGAAGCTTACATGCTGCCATTATACGTTTATTAAAAAAAATTCCAAGGAATGTGTTTCAAAGAATGAGTGATACTGCTTGCTCCAGGATATCCTGTTAATCCTCTGCAGATACATACTTCAAAGCTTTGACTCAAACTTCTTCCATCTACTTTTAAGATATTCAAGTTACGAGCATATATATTCAAGTATTCTGAATTCACTCTTTGCAGGAAGCAGAGTTAGGGATCTCATTTAGGACACACTCAGACCTGGGTTCAGATAGTTATTTTAACTCTCGATGCCAGACAGAAAAGCAAAGGGAGAACTTGAAGAAGCATACAGACACAGAATCATTATCAGAACAAATCAGTTGAATGCTGAGAGCTGCTAACAACATCATAAAACAAACGTATGCATCTTCCAGGGGGATTTTCCCAGAATTGCATGCTCTTGCCTAGTGTTGCTTGGGAAGGCCACCCCAGAAGTTGATGGTTTACGGTAGTTGAAGTGGGATTAGCCTTCATGAAAGACTCAGGAATACTTTTTCTCAGTGAAAGTTTACAATAATATTTTAAAGACTCTCAACCAACACCCATACTTAAGCTTTGAAAACAGATAATGCATTTTTAATGGGATTGCACATCTGACAAGGAATTTGACTAATTCCTCTGATAGCAGACAGCTTCCTCCCCATAATTCATCTCAAAAGGATCAAAAATCAAAACACTCCCTACCATCTTTGGAATGGCCCCCCCGCCCCCAGCCGCCTGGAAAGGATCACATCAATTCCAGCAATTCAATGGCAAAAGAATAGAGCGACAGAGACCTGACCTCCCCACAGCCTGTTCTACCAAAATAAGGGCTTGAGTCAAGAAGAGAAACAGGAAAATGCCCATTGGGCTATGGACACTGAGCCCATTGTTTCACAGATACAGTCGCCAACCAGCTTTTTCACTATCTGAGTGTTAAATGTAGCTACCAAAAATCTTCAAAGGTGTTTGAGTCAGGTAATGTCTTTGCTCCAGTGAACTGACAGCTGTGAAGCATTGGGAGGTGTCTGAATTCGAGGTGTTTTAAAAGGAAAAGCACAAGAGTTTATTAGCTTTTTTATTATTTGCCCTAATGAGGAATTCCTACTCATAATCATATGTTTTGCCATAAACTAAAGCCTTTCTCCAGAGGAGGACACAAATCAGTACTCCCCAATAAGCACATGGCTGTGCCTTTAACACTACTCGCAGCATAATCCTTTTTAGATGATCCACAGCACAAAACCTAGCAAGGTCTGTCAAGGCATTTTTAGCATTTGTTCTGTTAAAAAAACAAGAAAAAAACCCTGAGGTATTAGGGTGCACTAATCTTTAGAAAGGTTAATTTATTCATAGAGATTTTGACAGAGATGTATGGCTAGGCTAGAGTCCCAGGCACTTCTTCCCAAGGGGAACTGCTAGTGTAGAGACGGCTTTTCTGACATAAGAAGAGAGAGGCTTCAGAAACAGACCCAAACTGCATTAACTTGGAGGCTCCCGTGCATATAGAGACTTCCACTTTCTGCGACCAGTGACTGAAGCTTCTCCTGCTCCAACCAAACTGCAGCTGCCTGTTGGTGAAGCAGGGAGGAGCCCTGCCATCCTGGAGACCGTGGTACCACAAGAACTGCAGACAGCAAAACCACAGCTATCTCTTGCAAAAACGACAGGTCATGAACCGCTTTCTTCTTTTACAGCAGGTATCTTCCTGTAAGCAAATTCAGAGCATGCTGCAAAAGCACTTCAGAGCAGTGTGAGCTGATGTTACCATGGGATAGACAACACATGATGCTGTATTGATCAGAGAGATCTGTTCCTTCAGATATGTCTATTCAGGCAGACCGCACTTCTGTTTGATTCTTCAGAATAATGCTTTGGATTTCGAGACAACATCTTGTTCTCAGACCAAAGTTTAGTGAAACTAAATGAAGTGTGTTTTCCTGGGTATTTTGGGATCTCTTTTTCAAAATGCCAGAAAATAAATCCATGGATGCTCCAATAAGAGACATCATCCTTAAATAAACCGTATCCTTGAAATAAAATGCATTAGAAAGGATAATTTTAAGATACCTGATCGTGACCTCTTTTTTTTCCACTGTCAACAGTCTGCACCATAACTGCACAAAGATCACTTGCAGATTAGAATTTTTTTTACCTTCTTAAGCAGTAGGCAGAGAGGATGTGGCAGAAATCAGCCAAACCTCGTATCTGCAGAGGCCTCTGGGACCTGTCAGGATACTGTAGGAAACCAGTCTGATAACTGATTTGGTTGCTTCTTTTTAATTTGCTTGGGGTCTGTGCAATTAAAACTAAAGTTTCCACCGCCTGTAGAAGGATAGAGCTAATTTGCGACTGCCCTCCAATTTCTGCAGCAATTCTTCAATGTCAGGAATACCTGCATTGTTTCTTTCAAGCTCTTGACCCACAAAGCAACTTAATCCTGCTAATAGTTAGGTGAACCATATCCCAGCCTGTACTAGTAAAAATGCAGCCAGCAGGTCCAGGAAAACAATCTCTTCCCTCTATTCCTATTGCATCAGGAGCACTGTGTCCAGTTTGTGGCTCAGCAGTTTAGGAAACATATCGACAAACTGGAGCAAGTCCAGCCACAAGCCCGCAAAATGATAGCGGCTGGAGCACACGACTTACATGGAGAACCTGAGAGAGGCGAGTCTTTTCCGCATAAAGAGAAGGTGAAGAGGAGCCCTCATTGCTGATTACAACTAAATCATCAGAGGATACAGAGACTATGGGGCCAGGCTCTTCGTGGAGGTGCATGGCAATGAGATGGGGGCAACAGACAAAGTGGAAGATGGAAAATGCCAAATAGATATAAGGAAACCTTTATTTACCATAAGGGTAGTCAAATACTAGAATAGGTTGCCCAAAGAGGTTCTGGAATCTCTGTCCTTGGAGGTGTTGAAGACTCAACTGGATATGGCCCTGAGCTAACTAGACCTGCTTGGAACAGCAGGTTGGAATAGCTGACTTCCAGAGATCCATTCCAACCAGCGTTCTGTAATTCTAGGATTTCTTTCAGTGGGTGTCCAGTTAAGAGAGTCTCTGACACGCTGGACACATGCTACAAAACAATGACTCCCCGCACAGCATTGTGAGCCAAGCACAGCTGGGAGTTCTTCACTGCGAAGAAGTGACCGTTTGTCCCCACAGAGAAAGAGAGGGTTTGGCCTGAGCTGCTCGTGCACAGCACTTGGCTGGACAAGGACCTCAAGCTACCAGAGCACAAACTACACCTGAATGAAGAGCTCATCCACCTCCTCCTACAGCCATATGCATGCAGCCTAGTTTTCCCATCAGTATCTTATTTCCACTTATAACACCTCATAACATCTCCTCCAGTGCTAAAATTAGCAATGGCTCATCTGCAGCCTTGTTTGCTCTCCTTGTTTTCACCTGCATCTCCGGCACTGCAAAGGACAAGGGACCAGCTTAGCCAGCATGAGCCAAAAGCAATAAGGCTCTGCTGACCATAGCTAGTTAACTGCTAGTTTAGATTATTAACCTCTGGCACTTAATGAGAGTCCTGAGGCTGCTTAAGCCACAAGACTAAATTTCTCCTAACCACAAACATGGAATCCTCATTAATATGAATCTGAGACACTTTCCCAGGACGAAATAATTTGTAGAATGTAGAATCTACCCAGAAGCAAACGATGCTGGATTTAGAAGTATGTTTGAAACTTCTGCAGTTCAGTTTAATTTGTCCCCAAGGAGGGGGAGGAAGGTCTGGATCAAGAAATGGATTTTTATTTTTAATTGCCAGGTGTCACCAGACCTTAACAAGAAAGTTGTTTTGATGTTTTCCCCAACACCCCCAAATACTTGTAATTATTTTCTGGGGAATTTTACTTGAAAAATGATCTATTTCTAACTGAATTTAAGCCCGTGTTATGCAAACAGTAAACCAGCTTGTTCGAAAGTAATCTGTACCCAAGGGCTAGCAGAGGAATAAAAATAAATAAAGTATGAGAGGTTTTGCAAAACCACAGACACCACCAGGTTTTCCAGGTCTGAAGGAAGAAAATAGCATTCTGTGGACTCCCTTTTATATTTTTGTAAGTTAAATTTTTTAAGATGTGTTACAATCGATACACAGATCAAGTTTCCCAACAATCAGCACCTGCTACCTCCAAAGTGGAAGGTGGCAGTGTCTAATAGCATACAGCAAACTAGTTGGGGACACGAAGCAAAATTTATTGCATTAATTTGAAACTACAGAAGGTAAGGGTTTAGCAACACATGGCTACTCATTTTCAGCTCAGTCGTTGATCTTAGAACTACGCAGCGTAAAGCCAATGTTCCAGGATTTCCTTGATGGCCACACGTGATCAAGGCCCCTATATTTACACCGGATCCCCCAAATGCCACAGCTTGTAAGGCAGCTCCGGGTACGCTCTCTCCTCTCGGACCGCTCGCCCGATTCCCGACCTTCAGCAGGGGGTCCACAGCCCTCGCCACTGCGCTGGTCAAGCAGGGAAAAGCTTTTGCCAGGAAAGCAGCCGGCAACCTGAGCAGAGCCTGGCAGGTGGCACAGCTCCTCTTGGAGGTGCTTTAATCTCTGCAGGGTGTTCCAACACGCAGTGGCTCTGCAGTAACAAGTGAGCCTTTCTCCCAGGTGGGATTATGCTGTAACAGAAACTGGGGGCTGCTTTCCCAATTGTTCTGTCCGTGCTCTGAAATACAAATCCCCTGCCCCGAACCTCAAAGCGCAGCGGCGCGAGGTGAAACCTGAAGACCACAGGAAGGTTGGGGGCATTTCTCTGCAGTGAGACTGGAAGGATCTTACCCTTGTACTGCCAAGATAACACCCTGTGGGAAATTGTGGCTCAGAAACTCACATCCTCCGACAGAAACAACCCACCACAACTGCTTTAGAGTCCACGTCCTGGAAAGCATCAGTGCGTAAGGCGTTATCCCCTGGTGTCTGAGCTACTGTGCTGGCAAAAGCTTTTCATAACGACAATCACATACCCCCCCCCCCTCCCCACACGCACTGGTTTGCATTACAGAAAACATGGTACAACAGAAAGCCAATTTCTCCGAGCTGCAATTGGGTTTGGACTTATTCCAAGCAGTCACTATCTAACAATCTCCTTCCAGGAGTTCCCACTCGCTTCTCCTGTATCAATCTATTTTTATGTTGGTATCTTGTTTTAATCTTTTCTTTCACGTGGATGCGAGCGCAATGCCAAGAGCAGATGTGGCTCATTTATGTGTACATAATACATTTTAAAAGCTTTCTCAGGTAGGATTGTTTGGCTTCTATAACACGTCCATAGTGTTTTGCATGAGATTTATTTCTGGCACATTTGGTTGAAATTTGAAGGATCAGCGGGGCAATTTTTCCTGTCTCTAATTTAACTTTTTTTTTTTTTTTTTTTCAGTTTTAGCAGCAAAGGGATATTTGTCAGATATACAACATTCACATGAAAATGTATTTTTTTTTTTATGTAAGGAATGGCTTTTCCACCAAAACAGGTATTTTAATGAAATAATTATTTTGCAAATCAAAATTATGTCCTGGCTTGGGGACATGTCGGAATCCTACAAAATACAGGAACATAACATTTCTGCCACAGGGTCTGTTGTCTTCTCGGGTACAGCAGACATGGCCCTACCAGGTCAAATCTGAGCCACGGCAGGCACAGAGGTGGCATGTGTGACTGCCATGCACACTGTACTACCTGCTCTGGGCATATGCAAAAAATGTTATTCTGCAGTCTGTCGATAAGGAGCGCTCCACCAGCATGAATTTCACTTCAAACCACACATCGTGCAGCAGTGAATTTAAACAAGAACCCACAACACAATGGTAAGAAATAATGGACTATGCAGGTTTCAATCCTGATGGCCATCACTAGCTCAAGTGACAAATAAATTCCACAGGCTTCCAACTCTTCCTGAAATATAAGAGCTCTCAGGGATCAGCAAGGATCAAGACAAGCCATCGAGTACTGCCAAAGCATCTCAGCAATGGGAGCTGCTCAGCTTTCCTCCACTTCCGTGGACCACAAAGTATGGCCACCCTTACAGCCAGTTATCTCCTCTAAACTGCTGCAGCATTTTTAAATGTCCTGCTGCAACTGTCATTTTATAGTGTAAGCTAACCTCTTGCCATGGAACTATATCAGACTTTCCCTCATTTATTGGATGGCAAAAGCTACTTCATATTGCCATTTCAAAGAAGCAGTTTTCACTGGCAAGGCATAAAATCCCTTTAGTGCAATTCAGATCTATGATTAGCTTAATACGCAAATAATCACAAGCATGGTGCAAACCCCTTTCTGACCATTCAGGTATTAGAGGGCCCAAAGACTGATTTTTACAGCATTTTTCCTTCCTTTTAGTCTTCTCTTGCTGATGTATCTGATCAGTTACACCAGGAAAAGACTGTCTCCTGTTGCCTCATAAACCATTCACTTTTATGAGCATGAAACATTTTGAAAACGTACATATAACCTACAAAGAAACATCGGAGAAAGGAAAAAGGTACAGCCTACTGCAATCTGCTCAGCAATTTTCCATCTCCCCAGCAGTCTGCCACTTCCTGACAGAGATCACAGGGTACCAACAACCACTGCTCACAGCCTTTAACCATTTCCACGGAGCGTGCTGTAGCCTGACTGCCAGCCGACACCAGCTCCGAGCCCTCGGCTCCAATACCTGCTCCTGACCTCTTTTTCTTCTCTGAAAAGCTTAAGCAATGATGTTGGAGGCTCATTTTGGCATGTGTGTCTGAATAACAATTCTGATACCTCTATAATTTTTGCTAGGTTTTCTTTTTTCTTCTCCCCCCCCCCCCCCCCCCCCTTTTTTTTTTTTGACATTTTACACAGGACAGATGTTGTCACCAAGGCTGCTCTTGTAAACAAGATATGGAGATGGTCTGGATTGGGTTACCTTGGTAAAATAGTTTAAAATAAATAAAAGGATGGTTGGTCTCTCTCGGACGAATTAGCTTGATTGGAACTGTCAGATTAAAAAGGCCTAAATAAACAGAGTTGTGCATCTACCCTTAATGGAGTTAAGGGCCCAGGACAAGTAGTAAAGATACACAAAATGAAAGCCTAGATGACGGAATTCATCCCTGCGCAGATACGGCTGATGTGTGTAAGCATCTCCTAAACCCCTGTCTAAAGCAGGTCTTGGATTTACAGAGACCACGGATTTAGTTCACAACACCCACTAAAAGCTGTGCTGATTCTTTTTCCCTGCTAGTAAATAATTTCATAGACATGTAAAAACATGAGTCAAGGACATCTAGAGGTGAGAGAGAGCATCACTGCCTCCTGTCATTTCAGAGCTCCTGGCCCCGGGGAAGATGGAATGCTGCTCCACAAACGGTGCTTTGGATTGGTTAGTAAGTCCCTAAAAATTAAAGCTATTACACTACTCTGTCTCCTTCCACGGGATTACCTATGTTCTATTCCATTTATAGTGCTCTTGCATCGGCTCTCCCTTCCACTTCTGTGCCGTAACAAATTCCCCTCTGGCTGTCCTGAACTGCTGAGCCATTTTTGATGTCGTGTAGCAGACAATTCCTGGCATGGAGGCATACGAGCGTCAGTGATGGATGAGTCTTCCTGTCTACAACTGTCTCATGATGTCGCATAGTCATTTCAGGGTGAAAAATACGTAAGTGCTTTTCGGAAGGAAATGTAAAATTCAACAGAGCATTATCCTCCAACCCTCATTGGTACATTTAAAAGACCCATAGCAATTGTGTTACTGTGGTGCAATAGCAGAACACTGATAAAGACTGACTCTTTTTACAGTAGTATTCTTTTTTATATTTACCACTTTGAGCTGTTCAGACTGAAATTTTCAAGGTCTGTCTCAGACTGAGTTTTCCCCCCAAAAGCAATCTAAAATAGCTC
Source organism: Vanellus vanellus (assembly GCF_965231255.1). Taxonomy (NCBI): domain Eukaryota; kingdom Metazoa; phylum Chordata; class Aves; order Charadriiformes; family Charadriidae; genus Vanellus; species Vanellus vanellus. The sequence goes on along the minus strand of NC_138925.1, from coordinate 8,810,626 downwards.
ATCTGTGGGTTGGTTTGTTTGTACACAAAATGTAAAGAAAAGCATATTGTCTTGCCATGCTAAATATAATCTATAAATAGCACGGTCAAAAACATCTAGGAGGTTTAGATTTCAAGTTATTAGAAATTACTGGATACTGTGACTCTCGCCCAGTTAACAGCTATGAATACAGCACAGAAACAGAGGTACCTACACAAAGAATTTGGCCCACAGCAAACATATATTATTGTAAAGTTGTCTAGAAAATAGATGCTGTTCAGACCAGAAATTACCTTAAATGACTGTTGAGTTGACTGGGTTACAATATTTTAAGGATCATAAAAATAAATATAGTTGTCCAAACAGTGAGATGCAGTGTATTGCCAAGTAAAACACCAGTGCATGAAGGGGTGCTTACCCTGCGTAGCGCTGGGCTGCCTGTAAACTACAAGAACCAGGATGAAGTGACTCTTTGTTCAGTCTGTGTGTTTAAAAATTGACGAGTGCTCCGTGGTATCAATCATGCCTGTCAGACAGCACAAGTGCAGATCTGTTACACTTAAAGGGTTGTCAAACGAGACATGATTTAATTTGTCATTTTTTTCTCTCTCTCTCTTAGTGCGGCATGCACGTGCTCTTCATTACTCTTCATCATCAGGAAAATGAATACATTTTTTGTATAATTTTTTTTTGCTCCGAGAGGGTGGAGGGATGGTTGTTTACCAGTGACCCAGCACTTGTGAAGAGATCATAAGCAGCTGTTCCCTACATGCCCTCACGATCCGAGAATTTAACTGAAGCCGTGGGAGGAGTGGGATAGGAGAAGGGGCTATTTGGGCCATTTTTTCAATAGACAAAGGCCCCAGTCCCACACAGCTCTGCAAAGAGACTGGAGAACAGAGCCTCTGGAGCTTGTCCTGCATTCTGTTTCTTCATTACATTTTCCTCTTCAAACTTACCTAAAAAAATTTAACATGGCATCTTCATGTTATGTTTTTGGGAGCACAATTGTCAGGGAGTTTTGCCTGCTGCAGGACTGCAGGATTTAATTAAAAAACTTTCTGATTTCTGTAACTCTGTGAGCACAGTTTATTTTATTCTTGGGAGAAGCTTTACCTGTTGTCATAATCCAGGAAGTAAAGAAGATAAACACGCAATATCAGAAAGTTGGGGAAAAAGATGAACTCATTTGTTTCACAGTTCATGTGGGATTTTTTTTCCATTTAAGACAAAGAATGAATGGCAAAGGAGAAAAGACACACTATAAGGAGAAATATATTGCACAGGAGAAAGGGAAATATTACCTATCGATAAGTATACTTTTCAAATTGGTGGGAAACCTGAAGCTACATCCCCCAAAAGAGCTTTTAGATACCTGTGAGTGCAGTTAATCTTTTTCCCTTCAAAAACAAGTCTAAACTAATAAAAATGTTCCTAACTCTGGGCAGAATTCCAAATATGTTTTGAGTCAGGTAATTCCTGCTGCTCTCAGTGGGAGCTGATGTCCCAGAATTGTCCGAGGATGCCACAGTTTGGCCTAATACATAATAATGCTTTCATGGTATAAAGCTTTATTTTATCTGAAGTTGAGAACCTTCTAAAAAGCCCTCAGCAGAAGCAAGGCTGCCTAGTGCTTGTCTTCGGGCACTTCACAGAGATAGGTGCTTCCCCCGTTTATAGATGAGGAAATTAGAACATCTCTAGAAAAGTGAATGTCACAGGTCACTTGTCCAATCTGTAAAATGGACTAAAACTCTGGAACAACACTGCCAAACAGAGTAAATACATCTAATTCAAATGAGACCAGAACACCCTGATCCCGGGTCATAAGCCATTGCCTAAGCTTGGGACTGCGGGAATTCAGGTGAGATCCAGCTACATCTTTCCATTAATGTTTCATTCACGGCAATAAGTTGGATAGGAAAGTCAAAAAAACATGTCTTTTTACTTTTAATGACACCTCTCTCTCTCTGCCATAAACAATCTGTCTGCCTTCTGCAAACACGTTTCTCAGGCAGCCAGGACGAGGCCAGCTCAGAAGTAGATGTCATGAGAAACTCCTTCCAAACACAACAATGACAGTCCTGTCTCCCATGATGGAGAGTCCAAACTGAAGTCTTACTTATTCTAGTATTTCCTATGGAAAGATTTTACAGGTCCCCAGTGAAAGTGAGCTTGAATTAAGTACAGTGCTAACCTGGTAAATCTCTGCCATGTTCCATCATGGTATATCAGCAAGGTCATTTTCTGAAATGCTTCTAACATATGAACCTAGCGGTACAACAAGTTTATTCATATTTTAGCTGGGGATTCTTAGCTAGCACTTAGGGCCACAAAGCAGTAGATGCCACCTATGATTTAATGCAGGACCGGGGGACAGAAATTACAGAGATTCCAAGCAGAGTGGGGCATCTAAACTTTACACAATGTCCATGCCCCGATGCCCACCTTGAGTACCTGGAAGTTGTAAAGGACAGTCTTGGTTCAGTGCCAGTCTTTGTGGCAACGAGTACTTTTAGGACACAAACACTTGCAAGGATTAGCATCAAAATCAAAGCTTTCAAGATGGAAAGGTACCTTTTACAATCCTGAGAAGAAAAGGTATCCAAGTGGAGGGGCCTGGGCAGAATATGATATGTAGTTTGACTGGGGGGGGGGGGGGGGAGGAGTAGAAGGTGCTAAAACAGAAGGAGAACTAAAGCACACATGCCACATTAGAGGGAAACACCACAAATACTGAGCTTCACTCTAGCTTTTCAAACCCAGAACTAAAAAAACAGAACTTGAAATTCAGCATCTTGAAACATGTTTTCTGTTTGTTTAAAAGAACAATTAAAACATGAAGAAAAGAGAAATTGTAGGGAATACTTTTTTTTTTTAACATAAGGATATTTTTCCCATAGAAAATGAATGTAAGATTTTAAAAGAAGGCATTTGAAAAGTTGAAGAAGGATGCTTTCAACATTTCCTTGAAGACCTCTGCTCATTTTTGTCCTAACAACGATTGCAACACGAGGGGAAAAACCATTCTTCAAAAATATTAGAAAGCACTTGAGAATATTAAAGAGTTTCTCACCAAGTTCATTTAAAGAAAACAGCAAGGTTTGACAGATTTCCCATTCTGGCGTAAGATGAGCTATTGTTCCTTTAAAATGTATTTCAGTTACTCTTCTATCGAACGCATCACAAAGTGAAGGCAAATCTTTTAGAGACAGACACCTACAGAATTGCAATGAAACATAACTCACTGGTTCTGATCCTCCTGTGATCCACAGTGATGTGACGTGACCATTGCGCACAAGGAATCCTTAGGCAGAGTCAGTCAAGGATTAGGCATGTTCTGTGTTAGCTGGTTAGACTGTATTCCTGTTAGCAGCGCATTAAGAATCTCAAACTCTTAATACCTAAGAAAGCCAGAGACAGAGAAGGTATTTTTGTACCTGCATGATTTTGATATGTTCAAAGGACCATTTAATACTCTAGGGTGGCCAAAATGTTTCCATACAAATATCCCACCTGGAAACCCAGTCAGAATCCTGGACTTGAAGGATGGGAATAGGAGGGAGAGATGAAGAGTTGCCTTATTGGGTAGTAATGTTGCTTTCCTTTCTTTCATCCTGTCTTACTTGAGGCATAGATATTTTTCTGCTACAGCCCTTTGCGCATCTATCGCAACACTAGCAGCTGACTCAAATGGTTTTTCTGGACAATATTTTAATAACAAAAAAATGCAACCAGGATGTGAGGGGACCAATTAGGATAATTGCATCCCTCACTGTAAAGGAACTTACATAATATACATAAAGCTCATGCAAGTCAAATAATAGTCAAAATAATCTCAGGTCTTTTCCCATGCCACAAGCTGCAAAGCAGCCCCCAATGACCAAAAAACTAATTAGTCCTTATAAAGGACTAGTACTAAACGAGAGAGCAGGAAAACCCAAGCACACTGCTAACATCTGCAGACCCTACCAATAGCAGGGAATTTATTGTATTTGATGACTGTTTCAAGTGAAATATCATCAATCCATAGAGGAAGACAAAAACCAAATACAAGGGCAAATCACTCAGCTGTAGCCTTAAAATTGGCCTGAACTCTACCCCTTCCAAGCATCCCATCATGCAGGAGACCAGATATGCGACTCCACTAACAACCTAATAGAGCATTTCAGAACTGGTATTCCTAGAGTAGCCAACAGCAGCAGTGGGGAACCAAAAGGACAGCAGGTCTTAAGCACATGCTTGATGGTTTTTCTGAACTGAGTCCCAAATCCTGCTTTACATATTAACGTGAATAGCCCTATTGAATTCAGTTGGACTGCTTATGGGAATATGGATAGAAAACTTTGGCTCTACTTCGGTAAACTAAACTTCAGGAACAGTCCGAGTATACCATAACAAAGACCCTAAATCCAGCAAGCATCATGAAAGCAGCTTATTTCATTACTAAATCAATTTACAAGTATAAACATGGAGTTATCAGACTAAAATATGGATATTGCCTATTTGAAATACTGCACCTCAAACTTACTAAATGTCACCAATAGGCACCCCTTAAGGAAGCAGGCAGCATGCTGCCTTTGGATGCCCCAACCATAAATCAAGAGATTTCCTGAGGTCCGCCTGGAATAGTGGAGAGTAGCCAAAATTACATGAAGTGCTATTTGTATGCTATTAGTTGTGGGGTGGGAGGGGGTGGAGTGTGGGAAGGAAAAAAGGGGAAGAAGGAAAACCACTTTCTTAATAGTTCCTACACTGTTTGGAAAACATTCATTCATAGCATCCATTTATCAGGCTTCCATGCAACAACTCCAGGCCAAAAAAAAAAAAAAAAAAAAAAAGAAAAAGCCTGAAGGGGAGGTAGGTGGGGAGAGGAAATAGGGGATACTAGGTTTTAATAGGGAAAAATGTGAATGTTGTCAATGTTTCCATTTAAAAGAAGTATCGTAATTACAAAGTAATGTTTGTGTCTAGGTGCCATTCCGAGGTAGCAGATGATGTCAATTTGTTCTGCTCAGCGGTTTTACATCTGAACAATAGCCCAGTCTTAGACAGAACTTTTAAGATTTTATATTCGGTCAACTGCAGCCTCCCACACCCCAGATGCATTCGTATTCACTTAAGAAAGGTCCATGGTGTCATTCTGATAGCTGGAAAAACCTGGCAGACGTGCAGGCCAGGTCCTGCAGCAGCCAGGGCACAGCAAAGCGCAGGACCCTCTGCGACACCTCCAAGCTGTAGTTGGAGCGCTCCCCGGTTCGGTGCTAAGCAGCACTGTTCTAAGAAAGGGATGCCATGACATGTCGATATGACGGGTGCATTAAAACAAGCGTTAATTACGAAAGAAAACAGCCAGTGCTGCAAACGATGTTCCACGCAGTCCGAGTTCCAGCTTGTTCTCGCCAGTGACCGAAACATCACACAGTCATCTAGTGGCTGGGTGAGATCCTACAGGGGACTCCTTCCTTTTCCTAACATGAAAAATGTAAAGGTACTGAGCAATTAGCCCCCAGTATCTAATTGCATCTTGAATTCAAAAAATGCAGCAGGAACCAAGAAATCAAAATGAAACAATGTGCACATGCGAAGCTGAAGACAGAGGATGGTAGTGAGCCGTTATTAGAGCATTAGAGCTGTCATGAGTGGCCTCCCCTGCGGAGTATTGATACTAGCTTAAATGCAAAAATTTTGCATCAATTGTCATCTGCAAGACAGACCGATCTCAACGCAGCTAGAGCACAAATTCTTTTTCTCATATTTTAGTGGATCACATTCATGGTTATCTTTGATGTTTCTAGCTGAGAGAACATTTTCATAAAACAAAACAAAAAAATCTCTTTGGGAATCCCTGTTCGTGCAATGTTTTTGATTAGTGCTAATGTTTTTCTGGCCGGCTGTGAAAATGCATTTAACTATAATTGACTAGGCATTGTAATTCCAAAGCTTTATGAAACAAAAATCCACAGAGTGACAATCTGATACAGAAATCTGGCAAAAGATGATGTATCTTGCCCCTCAGAGACAAGTTTAATGGAATAAAAATATTGATCTAATATAGAAAGATTGGATATACATTTTCCTATAGCTTTCAGTATTATCAAGGGGGTAGAGGAGAAAATTCTTCACGTGGAAACCTACTCATATTTGGAATAGTTTCCTCTTAAAGGAAATGGTGTAATTGTAATTTCAGCACTCACTGCACTGAAAACCAGACAAAGCAGTGAAGCCTATACCGCAGCAAGGAAGGCTGCGCTGCCTGACGACACAAGCCCATCTTTCCCAATTCTCATTTCTATGATTCCATGATTTCCTTTTTCACTGAAACTGGAAGCGGGGGGAGAGAGGCAGGAGGAGAAAAGCCATGAATTTCCTCGCTAGGATCACAGTGACACCAGTGCCGCATTCACCCAGTCAGAGATGGACTAAAACACTGCTTGCCATTTCCTGAAGAGCGCCTTTTTACGGTGGCCATAAGGAAACCATGTGTTTTCTCTGCTCAACCTCAGACCTGGCAAATACAAGCCCGGTTGATTCTCATAACGTAAATTTCAGAGAGGATTTTTAAATGATGCTCTAAATTGGATCTTCTTGTGGGAAAAAGAAATCTGTCAAGAGAACACAATTTTAATTTGTGAAACAAGGAGCCCAGCCGTACAGTAGTAACAATGACACCATCAATTTGGTTCTAATAGTTGATACTAAACTGAAAGGGGATCGCAGAGATGGAGCACAGCACTGACTAGATGGCACCAGGCAACTGTCCGCTGCTCTCCCTTCTGCGTCACTTCAACCACAACAAAAATTACGGACGATTTCTCCCTCTTTAGGTTTTGAAAGGGAAAGAAAAAAATAAAAGAAACTGAAAAAAAGAACAACCCAAAAAACCACTGCGGATAAAGAAAAAAAATCGCAGCATCGAATCAATTAATGCGAGTTCTTCCTAACTTCCATGCAAGCTTTGCCTTCAATTAGCATGATCTCACTGAACCCTCTTGTGTAGGCCTGGAGCAAAAGCAATGGAAACTTTCTCCCTTCTTGTTTTAATCTTTCACCAAGTCCTGACTTTCGCCTCCAGCCCGTCTAATTGAAACTAATCTTCGCGGGCGAGGCCTGTCTCTTTCCCTTAATCCCTCTCTAAGGAAGCTCACATGGTCCCAATTACAGCCACACCGGCCCCTTTTATTCCCCTCCTCGTCTCCTTCTGCCAGTTTCATTTTTTGAAAGTTTGCATTATTAACTCCATGCTTGCGAGTTCCTGTCTGTCACGGGGGCCTAGAGATGTTATCACTGGTTGCCGATGTATAAGGTTACCATGAAAGCATTTTATGGATTACATTTTGCAAAAAGGCGATAGAGGGCATGATAGCTAGCACAGTGGCGAGCTTTATAGGAGTTTATATCTGCAATAAATGAGAGGCCAAGGAAGTGTTTATCTTGGATTTAAGTGTATACCTGCTTAGTTATCTGGAGGCAGAGACAATAACAGCTCTGACGGGATCGCTAACATTTACTACAAGGGTTTCACAGAGATGCTTATGAGATGGGCTGCTACCCTGGGAGGAAGGCAGGCCACAGCGACACAACCGAGGAGGCCAGCTGAAGAATGTGTTTAACATTATAGAGTTAATGAGGTTATATGAAGGCAAAGATAGCACTCGCTGGTTCCCAAGCTGGCTCCTAATCCCAAGGCAAAGCCTAGCCCACTAATATTGAAGCTCAAACAATTTATTAAAAATAGACAATTTTCTTTCTCTTCCTTTTTTTTTTTTTATACTTCCTTCTCATAACTGGCCAAGTCCCAGGCAATAGCTTCTGTGTTCCTCCAGTGCCATGATTTATTGCTTGCTTATACAGTTTCTGGTTCAAAGCTGGGTGCATAAATTAATCGCGGTCGTTGCTCCCCTGAACACATTCATTTGAACTTCTCTGTTGTAGCCCTGAGAAAGGCGGCTCAGCACCACTACAGCAACCTCCCTCCTTTCCATCCCCAAAGTTCACTCTGGATTCCTTTGAGCACTAGCACACACATCCCAAAACGACCCTCCCACCCTCATCTTCCTTCTTAAGCAGACCAGACATACAAGGGAAGAGAGACTTCCTCCCTTGCGACGGCAGGGCAGATGGCATCAGCACCGGCCTACCTGATGACAGGCAAAAGAAGGGAAGACAGGTGCAATCACATTAAACACTAGCTATGGTCTTAATAACCACCAGTGGTTCTATGATTTAGGCTACAAGCAACCAAAACTATCAACTGCTGCCAGTAACCAGAAGCTGGAGCAGATACCACATCACCAAAATATAGCTCAACTCTGGAACCATAAACTTGCCCGTTTCTTGTTCAAGGTAGATGGCAGTTGAAGTCTTGCCTCTCTGTAGCGGAAGAACGCAGCACCGCAACCATCTAGGATATTCAGCTGCCTAAATAAAGTCATATTTCCTCATACTGTTTCCTTTCCCTTTGGAGAGGAAGGAAAAGCCAGGGGAAGAATCACACATGGCAGATGCAAACGACACCTCTTCAAGGGGAGGTTAAACCACAGCTTTGGGTACCAGCTCAGCAGTTTTAGCCCATACATCCCCTGGGATTCTTCTAGAGCTCGGAGAAAAGACAGGCTCCTCTTCCTACTTCTCAGCCATCCGTGTCGGGGTACCTAAATTACAAGGTACTTTATATAGTCCCAGAAAGGGTAAATGCCGAAGGAGTTCTGGATTTTAGCTCTACAGATAAGATTTATTTATTTTTTGCAGGGAAAATCTCAAAATATGGAAAACACTAATCCAACTAAATCTGCTAAAAACTAGAAATCTAGAAATTCCTGACATAAATACTTGAAAAAAACCCTGGATCACTTCTGTCAATCAAAATCTTTTCTATATTACAAAGCATTTCATTTTTGAACATTTTGAGCAGTTTTTAGTACCTTTACTTCAGTTCACTAACGTTTGAAAGCAAAAAGTCATTTAAACCAGAAAGATGACAATTGCATTTTTTAAAATGTCAAAATAACGTATTTTGACAAACTCAAAGCATTTTTCCAAAACATTATCCAAGTCAAGAATTTGTCAGAAACCTTTCCCACAAGAAAAACTGGCATTTTAAGGAAGAAATAATAACTTGCACATCTGGATAATGAATTCTCGGCCAACACTAACTCATGAACTGTGGTCTAGTTAGCAGCAGTTCCACCTGTAGAACTGTAGCAGACTCCTAGTTAGATCCTCAAGGAATCAGCTCTCAGAATAGACACTAGAGCTTGCGTGAAGCCCACTCACATTTTGGCTCTAAGTGCTCCTAATCTTTCTTTATAATGGAAATACAATCCGTGCTTTTCTCCAGTGTTTTTTACAGTATGGAAATCTTCATGACTCATTTGTCATTATTTCAGTGTCTTTCATAAGACACTTTTAATAAATGCCTGAAAATCTCACCCTTCATTAACAAAAACGTGTCTGCCTTCTAGAGTTGAGAGTCAAACTTGAAAATCCTCCCCCTCCCAAGTTTAGAATGATAAGTTGGTAAAATAATGAAATAATCAAGCTTGTTTTAAGTCTATCTGCTAGAGGTGCTGAGGTAGTCTGGTGCAGTATTTTTGAAGTTTGTACTACTAATACAGATTTTATAAAAAGAAAATACATCAATACACATATGTGTGCATGCACGCGATCCTTGCTGTGTCTTTTCTTTCCCCTGGGAGATTATATTGTCTTCAAATACATTTATGCCCACCTCCTTTTTGGCCTAGAAAGCACAGTCAGCAAGAAACTCCACATTGCAACCTCTGGTTTGCTGCTGAATTTTTCGCATGTGAGCTGAGAAGTAAAAATTCATAGCCCAAACATCATACATTTTATGGCACAGCAAGAATGGGTCATTCTTTTCCTTTGCCTGTGATATTTATGAGGACTTAGAGAATGATTAACTGAGGGGGATGGTGGAAATGAATCCTTCCAAACAGTGAAGCTTTGGATTCTCCAACCAAACGAATGGCTTTTATTCCAGATTTATGATCTTCTCAAGCCTGGCTGTGATGAGTAATGACCTATCTTCACACTATTAAAGAATTTATTATGACTATTTATCACCAAAGTAACATAACAAGAGTTGAAGAGGTACACAATAATGCTAGGAGAGCAGCCAACATTGTCTTAGCTGTTAACTTGCCCAAATACCATAGAGCTAAAGTGGGGCTAGCAAAGGAGGGCATCTGCTTCTGAGCACATGCTCACAGGGAAAAGTATTATGGGAGAGCGTGCGGCTGGGTAGGAGAAAGTCCAGAGAGGTATGCATACAAGGGGAATATCTCCAAGGGAAGGAGGGACAGAATATTACTGTGTGCACGTACACATCTGCTTTTCCCTCTTTTTTCAGCTTTAATGATGGGGAGGGAAATAGATCTACAAGATGATATCTAAGTACGTCAGCTAACCAGGCTATTTCCAGTGGAGAATGAATGCCTCTAATGGCTGAGTAAATGAGGCCCTAGAAGTGTTGCCCACAGCAGAAAGAACTTTTAGAGAACAGAAACAGTGATGCGGAGTGAATGGTGAGTACTCTGGATATGAGGGATGCTCTCCAAGGATGTCCTAGAAGCCACACAACATTCTTCATACCACTAACTTAGAATTTGCCAGTTTTCAGTTGTAAAACTATCAGAATTACAGCCACCTTTGAGACTTTCCAGGCTGGCAATGTAGCTTGAGCCCAGCACACAAGATAAAAATCCACAGCGTTTCCACCCCTTTGCTAACTTTGAACTAAGCACTAACACCCTGGCTGACCTCCGTGCCAGCTACCAGAAAGTCTTGCAGAGGAGTTGCAAAATTCACTCCATCACATGATCTAACTGCTGAAAACATCCTGAAGGAAACATAGTCCAGCAGACCAAGTCCTCTACTTCGAAGAGACTACAGCCCCTCCTGTTCGAGGAGTTTTCCTCTTTGCAGTGGGTTACGTTCCGATGGCAGACCTCCCCGTGGAATCAGGAGCAATAACGGATCACCTCCAGAGTCTCGGCATGTAAGTGAGATCAGGCTGTTCCACTTTTGAAGCAGGCTGTCAGTAAATGTCATATTTTATTTTGCTTCCGAAAGATAAATATGGCAACACACACTTTGTTAGGAGGCCAAAAGAATTATAACTGTATTTTGCCGAAAGCAATGTTGATTTGGATTTAGCCTAACACTGCTTGTAAAACTGAATTACATTGAATTTGTTCTAAACAGCTGTGACGTTGGGATCTTTACACACACACTCTGCTGGCTATAGTAAAACTGCAGTTGATGCTCAGGGGAAAGGTAGTTCCTCTCACAGGCACAGAAGGTCTCTACCCACTCTGTCCAGGTCTCAGGAGCCAGTGAAGTACATGAGAAGAGAGAATTCATAGGAAAGCCTGGCTTCTAGATAGCTGTAGATGATCCAACAACAGGTCAATCACAGAGACAGTGAGCAGAACCTACATGGGTCCCTGGAATCTCATTCGGCGTCCAACCAACAGACCCCAGAACCAAAAGATAACAGAGTTTCATAACACTTCCATTCCCCTGACACAAGAACTTAGTACTAATGGCCCACACACTTAGAGCACCATACAAATTCTAGGCAACATGCCTGTCTGAAGGGTGCAAAGCCCAAAGACAGTGGGCACCACTGAAACAAATACAGTAGCTGGAATTTAAAGAGGAAATCAGCAGGGTTGGACTAGACTCAAACATCTGATACCACTGGAGAGGCATCCACTTGCTGAAGGCTTATGCATTTTTCCAATGAAGTGTGACTGAGTAGAATTGCAAGAGGCAGATGCAAGATGTAAGACAATGCAAAAGCATTTGCATGGTGCCCTTCTGCACTGCTACCAGGGACACATTACAGACAATTCTGGATTTACTTACCGGTATCTCTTGTATGGATACTCAGGTCCTCACGTATAATTAAGGACTAACAAAATAGACAGCCACAGAAGAGGAAAAGACGTGTGCATGGCTGTCTGTCCTCCAGAAAGTAAAGACTTTATAGTGCTCATTACTTTCTGCTATAAATATCAGTGTCGCTGTTTTATCTTGTTTTCTTCAATGAAGATGTAGCTCAATGTGGATATATACCTACCAAAAGGGTTCCAAAATCATTATACTATTTCATGCATTTTCTTTCCTTGAAAAACATAATTACAAACACCTGATAGAGGTAACTGCTGCTCCCTAAACGGACTACAGGAAAGCCCCCACATTCCAGGGAGCTGAGCAGGGAAGTGCCCAGAACAGAATAGAGCAGAGCAGTGCCCTATCTACTCCCCACTCTACCAACTCATGTCTAAGATTACCATACTATGACACTAGTGACAGAAACCACTGCTGTACCTGGGTTTTCTAATGATCTGCAGAGACTGGACAACTGGCAGAAAAGGAACAGGAGTACTCCTCAAGCAAAAGGGAAGGTTGTTCCCTTCCTCGTTGGCAGAACAGCTATGAGAAACAGACCTTTGTCTTTTCTAGTACTCCAGGTTATGTTTTGCACTTCCAGGCAAGGAAGGTTTATGCTTTAAGGGCTCAGTTCAAGGACTATTGATAGCTCATGATGTTCTGATGGAGTTTAGATCAGGTCTAACATCTGAGGCAGTGGTTCCTCTCTTTCCACAAAGTATTTTTGTTCCATAATCCAAACAGTTCCAGGAAACTTCACAGGTTCAAGCCCCCGTCTGAGCCAGAGTCTACGTTCAGAATAGGATCCTAAGTCTGCCAGCTCTGGGCTTCCTTGGTTGCAGTGTCTCAGCTGTCCTCACCAAGCTGCTGTGTTGACCTCTGATACCTTTTCCTTTTTCTTCAGGAAAATAGACCTAGTTACTAGGCAGAGGCTAGTTGTGGCAGCTAGTTCTAGTTTAACCGTGTAGGTGGATGAAAGGGGTCACTAATAAAACAATGATGGTTTCTGTGTTCCCAGAACACAATCTCAAACCCAATATACCAATGCCAGGCTCCAAGTTCCCAAACCCCATCTGTAGCAATCATTAAATAAACTCTTAACGGTGTCTTCTGTAGCTTTTAATAGACTAGAGTACTTATACTGTCAGCTTTTACTGGGCAAGATGTAATTTTCCAATAAACACGACCTCTTCCAAAAAGCAGCACTTTCTGAACTTTTTCCAGAATCCAAAGGTTTTGGCTGCAGCTGCAGCAATGGGAATCAAATTATAAAAACAAAATCCCTCCTTTCACTCCATGCTTTCAAATGTTTTTCCAGGGCTGAAATGAGAGGCGCACTCACTATTTGTTTCTGCTTCTGTTGGCTTTTAAAAGCACAAGAGGGTAAAGGAGCTGGATGGCTGTAACTTTCACAGCTTGCTTATGTACACAGTGCCATAACCTTTGTGTCTTGCTGTGAGCAGCTGCACTGCAATTGTATTAGGCTGACTGACTGTAAACTGTGTGGTAATATATAAAACATATTGTGAGTGATGATGACTAATTGGAGAACATCTTGTGAGACACTCTAAACGTGTGTAAAATGTCATCCAGCTGTAAGCTGTGTTCTGCCCTGATTGGCTCTGTATTACTTATCAGGGCTTCGGGGCTCACCAGCAACTTTACAGATGAATGGCATAAGAGGTATCCCATGTTTCAACCTCCTCCACCTTTAGTAACTGATAATTGATCAATGAAGCTTAGGTATCAAGTTCTGGTTTCCTAGGAGTCATGTAGCGCACCCTGGCTAGAGCAGCCTGTTTGTCAGTGGGGAACAAGGATAAATCAGCTGCCCTCTCAAAAGAAAAAAAGAAAAAAAAAGCACACATCAAAAAAACCCTAGCACCCCCCCCACCTCCATAATATTCTAAAATCTTGTCCCTGTTTCTAGTGCTATCACAGAGGGAGTGGACCCTGCTCACAAGCTGTCATACTCCTGGCACTGCCATTACTGCAAATGCCAGAGATACAGGGTGACAGCACCTGGTTCAAAAAGCCAGCAGATCCTACTTTCAAAAGAGAGAAGTTACCTATTGGAAGGAGCATGCTAACTGCCTATTACAGGAACCAAGACTTGCAGTGCATGAAATATTGGGTTTGCTCAATTGTCAGACCATCGGCCAGTCACACTGGTCTACGTAAAACATTCTCTTCCAGCTCATGTGGCAGGGAAGGTATTCGCCATCTCAGAAAGCAATTCAGTATTTACCTGTAAGAGCCTTTATCTGCAGGTGATAAGGCCAAATAAATTTGGCAGGGGATTTCAAATTAAGTCTCTAAAATTTTTTGGAAATTACAGATTTCACAAAGGACTAAATGGTGTATAGCAGTGAAATGGTACCTTTTAATGGACACAGAAAGTGGATTAGTTAATTTCTTAAATACCATTATGCAACATACTTCGGAAGCGAAGACCTCATACTTACAAATAAGAGATTAACTAGACTGGTAGAGAACAACTATGCCAGTTTTAATGAGAAATATACTTTATAAAAGCATACCTGTCCTACTGCACTAATACTGCTTGCCTATGGGATATGTGAACAGCAATTGCCATGCAATACGCCCATGGCTGGAGCACATAGTGCAAAGTACAACAGAATAATGATCATTAAAGCATTACAGCTTTTGTCTAGAGAAGCCCCTAAACTCACAATACTGAAAGCTGAAATCACGTAGGATTCCACAGGAAATGGGAAGTCCTCGTTAAAGCGGGGCGATTGTAAAGGAGGCTCCTCGAGACTGTACAGTAATGTCTCCAGACAGTTACGCTGCAGATGCCCTATGCCTTCACAGCATAACATGCATTTAAAAACCTTCAGCAAGAGATCCCCAACAATGTCTCCCATTGTTCTCTTTAGCTCACACTGGACCAAAACAATAGGTTGGTTGTAGTCCCAATAAGCTGGAACATATCTGCTATCTGGTGTGCAGGCAACAGGGAGGTGAGCTAAGGGTAAAAATAATTCTGTCCTCCTTGGTGCTGAAAACCCTTTCATTTCTACTGATATTCAAGGCTGTAATTTAAACAGGGACCATCTCTTTCTGAACACATCTGACGGGCAGCGCAGGATAGAATTTCAGCTGTATGGTATAGCTTGTCCATTATGCATTTAAACACTGTCAAGACGATGCTAATAAACCTTACCATGACCACCACACCCCAGAGACCAGAACCAGCTACCCTGAAAGACGCGGAGTTTTTGGAGATGACCAGTAATTAGCAGCGGAGTTTGGTTTCCTGTACCAGACTACGGGCGCAGGCAGGACCCAAGGGAGCCTTTGCAAGAGCTTCAGAGGTTGCTGGCTCTCCCCTCGGCACGCACGGAGCGCCTCAGGTGGAGCGCGCAGACCCCAGCGCAGCAGCCTGCCGGTGACCCGGTGTTCACCTCCACCACTGCTGCCTTAACAGAGCGGTTTTGTTCCTCCCCGTAGTGGAGGGCGTCCAAACAGCAAATGTTCAGTGAGGGCAGGAAGAGCGTTTGAAGCAAATTCTTGCAGAAATAAATGTGAATTTACTTAACTTACCATGTCTCCTGCTTTTCCCCTCAGCCCCCCTTTTCCTTCCTACTGCTGTTCCTCAATAGCATCCCTCTACTTTCCAAGTCATCCTTCACACTCACCACTGTGTACCGCTCTCCCTTTTGCCACCCACTGCCTGCTTCTTTATTTTCTTTTTCTAATTTCTTTCCCCTCCTTCCATCTCAGCACAGGCTTCTTTCCAGGTGAGAATATTTTACTCAGTGATTCTATTTAAAAAAAAACCAAACACAAACACACACAACACCAACTCAACCAACATTGTAAAAGAACTAACTCTTGCTGCTTTTAGCTCCTCGGAACACACTTTCATAAACCAGTCAAGCAAAAGGGCTGGGGCACCAGCAGAATCAAACCTGCACAGAAATATTTGTTTCCTGTGTTCGTTAGCTTCTAAGTGGATCTGAGGTTTTAGGGCTTTGTCAGCCACACAGATTTTGTCACAAGTCTCAGCATTTTGCATTAAGCTGGAGGTTTTGCATGTCTGTGTTTACATGCTAATTGAGTTTTCCTTTATAGCAAGTTTCTACCTCTCAAGTTACAGACCACAGCTTGAACACTAGAAATACAAAGCTTCAAAATCCAAAATTTCAAACAATAACTTTCAACAATAATCTTGTGGTTTTAAGCCAACCTCGTCGTTCTGGGGCTAATTCCTTTTTTTAAGGCTCCTTGGTGGGTAGTTATACTAATGTTTGATGCTCTGATACTACAGAACATCAATCTCTAAAAGCCAGATGTCCACATTTCCTAGACAGTGAAACTCGATGGGTCAGTTCCTGCTCTAAAGGCTTAAGATAGAAAGGGGAAAAGTCAGCCAGCAAACAACCAGGCGAAGGAAGGGCTGCGGTCCTCGGGCTGAACACAGCTGAGGGCAGGAGCCTCTGCGCCAGGGGCTGTACAGTCACCAGGAAGAGCAGCGCACAGGACCTCAAATATCTGCTCTCTGGAGAAGTGCAGGGAGATGCAGCACACAAGAAGAAAGCTGGCAAAGTGCTTTTCTGTACTTCACAGCACCCTGCACGCAGCATCTGCGCTCACGCATACATGGGGACACAACCCAGGTGGCAGTCAGGCTATAGACTGTTAGCAACTACACTGCTGTGTGGGCCAAGTTTCCTTCTCTGTGTCTCCAGTTATCTCTTTTTTGGAATGGTCCAACTTCTTCACTCATTCATCCTCCACCCTGCCACCATTCAAACACACACCCCAACATAATAGCCTTCCCTTCATAATGGTTTCATCCTCTCCATCTCTCTGGTCTAAATTTCCCTGCTAGATAGAATGGGCTCAGAAGAAACATTTTATAAAACAGAAGTGATTCCAGCAGAAAAACGAAGAGGATAGGTTCCTTACTTGCAACCTGCCCACACGATTCCCAGCACAGAAGTTTGCTCTGTGTGGTAGCAACTACCACCAGGCACCTTTGCTACCCACTGAGTGCCTGGGAAGAGTTAAATACTCTCCTGTCCAAGCTCACTGAACTCTTTCACAGGGCAGCTATGTTCAGAATAATATGCAGGTTGCCATTAGTATTATATTAATACATGGTATTAAATTTTAATATAGCGATTATAGAGGAGAAAAATTGTGTTTCAGCTTAGAAAGGTATTAAAGAGCTTGGAAAAAAAATAATCTTTATTTTGAAAGAAGCATTTATCAGGTAGTTCATAGGACGCTGTTTATTTTTCACAGCACTTGGGCCAGATGTTCAGAATGGGGGAAGCCTCCCCTTTAATGAGAACAGGAGATTCAGCAACGTCTTCTCTTCGCTTTTGTTCATCTCAACAAATTGGACTGAAAGTGTTTCCAAACCTAAAAAGGCACCTAATTCAAAGGGCCTGGTCATGCATTCCTCCCAGTGTGTTAGCTGTTAGTAATAAAAACCTGTGAGTTTACTAACTAGGGATTCTCTTTAACTAAACCCATCAATTCAGATACTGATGAAAAATAAACAAAAAAATCCCAACAACTTTCTTTTGGCAAATCCTTTGCAAACCCAACACAAACCCGGGTTCAAGCTGGATGCCAGAGTCTCAGCTCGCTTGCCTCCATGGAGATTGTTAAGGTGTCCGGTTCTCCTCCAGAATACCTGGAAGGCTTCATATTCTCCAAAGGGAGGAGCTGATATGGTTGCACTGGGGCAGCATTGGAACCATTGATCCCAGAGGCCCATGTTCTCCAGCAGCAGAAGGAAACAAAGAAGCCAGTGTTTTCTGGGAATGAGATGGAAGAAAAATAATTTTGGCTGAACCTGCACTTTCCAGTGAAAACCCTTTTTGTCAGAAAATTCCCAACTAAGTCTACTGATGGGAAAAATATAAATATATTGTCCCATTGCTCTGAATCATTCTGACTGCCTGCACTGTCCTGACCCAAGACACGGCTGATTAGAGGGAAGTTCCTTCCCTTGAAGGCCTCATGGCATCAGCAGCAGAACAGTTTGCAAGAAGTTCTTTTCAAGTAAAGCTGGTTACAAAAACAATTCTTAGGAATACATCAGTAGAAGTGGAAGAGAAGATTCCAATTTTCTTTTAAAAGTACTTCTTCAGTTTTGTATTACACAACATGAAGAAATAAAGATGAAACTGGAACGAAACAGATTTTAATGTAACAGGATCACAGAAGCACGGACATCTATAGATGGAGTCAAAAGAGTTTTTGTTTCATGGAAAGTTTTCACTGCCTTTTTCTTTACCCTATTTTCAAATAGAAAAGACCGAGCATTTCCTGAAGTGACAAGTCCAAGCCCTGCTCTGGCTTTTTTTATATACGCAGGCATACATAAAAGGCAGAAAATAACATTTAGCATTAATTGCCCATAGCTGCCTTGCTGCCTTAACTTCTTGTTTCCTTCAGGTGCACCTTGAAGACATATCAAACAAACACAGAGCCAGCAGAGCGCCTGAATAAGCTAGTGTCTCTGGACTTTCATTAGCAGAAAAGCCACAGTTAATTTCCTAAAGAAAAAAGGAAATTGAAGGGTTGGTTTTAATCTTGTCCCGGACTGAGTGAATCCAAGAGTTGGAGCAAATGGTATCCCCGTAAATCTAACAGCAGCCACAGTGAAACATTATCCTGTGCCTTTTTTAGGAAGTACTTAGTGTAAGAAGTAGCAGAAATGGTTAGTGGAAACAGACCCTTGCCTCAGCGCTGCAGCCATTCCTTGATGCTGTGACCCTACCAGATGTGTCCGTTTCAGAGGCAGCACCAGGCCAGATAAGGACCCTCTCCATGGAATGAATCAGTTCCCATTTTCTTAACCCCTCACGTGCCTGTGCAGGGGTACTGTGCAGCACCTACAGATTTCTGGGGCCATTCAGGGCTGAGAAAGATATGGTGAAACCTTACTTCTCACTGCAGCCCTAGTAAGGGAATAGAAATCCAACCAACCCATGAGACCTTGGCAACTCCTTGGAGCCTGAGCCCAGAAAGGAGCACCCATGAGCTTAAGGCTGGTGCTTGGAACCAAAGGGCTTCGTAATGCAAGTGAAAGGAAAGCCTGCTGCCCTGGTCTGCACTTTTCACCACAGCAATCTATTCGCACAGCGCCCATTAGAGCTGAGAGTCCCACTGTTTCCTGCCAATCCTGGTAATCCAAATGCCTGAACTAGGTGGGAATCACTTGGGATAGAGAGGAGCACTGATACCTGCCTGCTGTCAGTCATGGAGGGAGAGGGGAAGTAATAGTCCAACACTGCAGGAAGAGGCAAGCTTACATGGTTAATGCGGTGGATGACCAAACTGGAACACAAAGTGAAAGGGGGGGAGCTGAAACAAAAGCTTAGGAAAGGTCCCAAGAGAGAGGAAATGCACCTTTTGGGGAATAAGAGGAAGCACTGGTATCTGAGTCACTAATAACTAGCAGGAAAACTACTGTGCTCTCTCTGCCCACCTGTGCCTGAGCAACATTATTTCAAGCTTCCTCATGTTGTGTTTTTTATTTAATTTTCCAGCGAACAGACTCTTTTATCATCCAGAACCGTGAAAGTAAATTAAGAAGAAATGGTTTTCTTTCAATTAGACTCACAGTTGCTTTGAGTAACTGCCTATAATTCTATTTAATGAAAAAATAAAATCATTATTCCAGTTCTCCCCGTGCCCTGTGACAAGCACACAGACGGGCCCCATTAGCAAGCACTGTAGATTTACTTAATTAGAAAAATATTTTGTTTTCTTCAATTCTTAAAAAAGGAGAGAGAGAAAAAAAGAAGCAAAAAGAAACCTCCAGGCACAATATTAATCTAACCTGTTACCTGGTGCTTAATAACTTATAAACTAAAGGCATCTATCAATCTATGATTTACTTTTCCCTTTGATCTGCTATAGCATTCGGTTCACAGTCTAGTCCGCAGGCCAGTGCT
Source organism: Vanellus vanellus (assembly GCF_965231255.1). Taxonomy (NCBI): domain Eukaryota; kingdom Metazoa; phylum Chordata; class Aves; order Charadriiformes; family Charadriidae; genus Vanellus; species Vanellus vanellus. The sequence goes on along the minus strand of NC_138925.1, from coordinate 8,790,785 downwards.
GTCTTATCCCTTCTGCTTCGCTTCCAAGCACAAGGTCCTATACCCCTGCCTAAGCATTAATGGTCTTTCTGGAGACAAGCCACTGAGGCTGGGGGGTGCAGCAGAGCAGAGCTTGGCCCCTTGAGCTGGAGGAGACAACTGACCAACAGACAGGAGCCCACTGCCAAACCTGGCCCTGCTCAAGCCCACCGGTGACGGATTTGAGTCCTGGCCTGTCGGCAGCAGCAAAGGCTGCTCAGTGCCTATGGCTCCAGCCGCTCGTGGCAGACACCAGTGTCAGTAGGTCAGACTGCCTTCAGACAGGTCCCACTGAAGGGCCACTTCATCTCCAGGAAATCAAGGAGACTCTTCTGCCAATTCCTATCTATTTTACCTCTGGCTCTAAGTATCCCACCCTCTATCTCCTTCCTTTAGCTCCACATGATGCTCCCCCATCCCATTCTTGGCCAATGAACAGGAGACCTTAAGGACATGATGTGTGCTTGTAAGTGACTGCCTTGACACCGAGTGTTTTCAGTATCCAGATTTAACTGTTTGAGAACAGATACCTTGTTCTTCAGTTCTTTTTTTTTGACCTCAGCAGCATCTCCACGGCAGAAGAGCAGAACGTCAAAGGGGCAATGAAATAGCATTGACCAGAAACGATAGCCCCACTATGCCAAGTACTGTGTACTCATCATGCAATGACAGTTCAAACAAGGACACTCTCTGGTAAGGGAGACTTAACACCATGTTTCTGACAACAGCAGATCTCTTTATGGAGCTCCTACTGCACTGCTGGTAAAACAAAAGCAGAAAGTCCAATGGAGATCCTTCAGCACAGCTGCATGCTTGGCACTGGGTGTCAGTTTTCCTGGCATTTATGGGTTACTTGAAACAATGCACTTTCATTTTATCTGCATCTTGCTTTTTTATGATGATTACTATTCTGCCGTAGCATGAATGCCTCCAAGAAGAGGAAGTTTCAGTTAGGATGCCGAAACCCTAAGCTGTAGTTTTATGGCTTTAAATTAACATATAGAGATTCGCTCCAGGTACCGTAACAAAATCAACATCCAGCCATGCTATCTGATTACACGAGCTGATAAAGAATTCATGAAACATAGCACAGGAAGCTCTCTCTTTACTGGCTGCCATTCCGCAGGGCAGTGCCCCTCATGAGGAAATGATGGGGGCCAGTGGCAGAGGAGATAAAACATACTAGACTGGATCCTCAGCTGGTGTAAATCAGCCATGCTTCCCTGACTGGGCCATTGCTTGGGCCGTGCTGGGCTGTGGAGCTGGCTGGAGCACTTGCTTGCCACTCTTGGCTCACACAACAATTCATTCCCCTTTCCGCATTTACTGTCTTTTCTTTGGGAAAATTACACGCTAACCTGCAAATACTGTAGTTTCTCATCTTTATCATCTGCCATCATCATCATCTGCTCAGTTGGTAAACTACCTGAACAGATGCCTTCTGTGTGTGCATTTGCAAAGTATGTGACAATTCTTCGAGGTGTCTGAGGAAAAGGGATGAATTGCCAGCATCTGATCTCACCTGACTATTAAGAGATCAGGTAAATCAACAAATACTTTATGCAAGCTTCCTCTCTTTTCAGGTGAGCCCTGAACTATATGGAGTACTTCTAGCTGGAAGCAGCTAGTTCTGTCTCCAAATACACTCAGCTCTGGGCTTCTGCAGACTCAAAGATGCAACAGAACTGTCAAAGTGAAACCTGGATTATCTTCTCAGTTCAACAGACAACTACTTCACTAGACGGACAGTGTCTTTGGGCTGCCGTTCATTTGGGAACTGAGCACCATGGCTTATTAAGGCATGGCCACAGTAGTCCTGTCACTAACTACAGTCTACCACTTGCTAAGCAGAGCTCACTTTGGCTGGCATCAAAGCTACTCAAACAAACTTTCAGAACCAAGAAGATTGTTATACTGTTGTCAGTGACCAAGCCAACTCGAACAGCGTTGGATTATGGCATTCAGCACAGGCAGTGATTTCGGGCTGCATTTCAGTTTTGGGAGGCAGGACAGTTGCAAACACAAAATCCAGAGGATTCTGTAGGGCATTCCTCAGAGATGTTCTGCATTATTATAAATTACACAGGCTCTTAAGAAGAAAAATATTTGGCTAAATTCCTAGTCTGAGTTTGAAAGGAAGCTGCTCCTGCAGTGTAAGATCTCACTCAACCATCATCCAGAGCCAGAAACACAACTCTCCTTAGCTCCACAGAGTCCACTGACCTATACTTTCCAGTATAGCAGCTCAAAGCCTGCCTGAGCTGGGAACATTCAGGTTTTTACCCATCCTCACAAACTACCTTGAATTAATAAGGGCAGTGATGTGCCAGCAGATAAATTCAAAAGTCCAAAAATCAAAGTCTTTCTGTCTGGGGCAGGAGGAAAGAAAGAAGAATAAAAAGGAAAGATGTTTGAACCCCCCACCATTAACTCCTTCATTCTGTTTATAACAGTCAGGATTTTGCAAGGAGTCACTCAAGGCAAATTCTGTGTGCTGAACTTGCAAGCCTCACAAGGTAGCAGCTTCCTGCTTTTGTGTTAGCCCCAGTTAATCACAGAAAATAAAATAAAAAAAAAATAAAAAAAGATTTCCAAAGAGGACAACTTCTATCCTTACAAACAGTGCACTGGTACCCTCTACTGGTAATGGTTTGTCATGGCAGAAGAATGGGCATTGTATTGCTAATAATGAGAGTCACATCAAGGTTGTACCACCTTTTAATTTTGTGCAAGCATATATTTCTTTACACATTGTAACAATGAGTATCTTTATCATGATGGAGAGAATCCCTAGACTCCCATGGAATAAGGAATCCAGCCTGATTTTGGATCAAGCCTGCAGTGAAATGAGTTTTGTTGGATTCCAAATTTCCCAATCGAGCATCATGGATGTTCTGCAGCCACATCACAGAAAACTGTCTGCCTTCAGACCTTAGGTCTACCCTGCTATCCTCAAGCAGGATGAGCAATACGCAAACCATCCCTTACAGATATTTATCTAACCCATTCCTAAAATCTCTGGTGACAGACATTCCACAACCTCCTTGGACAACGTGTTCTCATGTTATGACAAAATTCCTATTGCCTTTCATCAAATGGTTGATTCTTGATCAAATGAGAAGTGCTCTTGGCAAACTAATGTGGAATAATTCCCCGACTGACATTTTATCCATTGTGTAAGCAACAGAGGAGCCTCATCTGGACAGCTTACACATCAAGGATCCCAGTACCTGCACAGAAATCCAAACTCCACACAGATCAGTGCATGTTTACACTGCATACTGGGCAACACCAGATATAAACCACACTTTGCATTTCTCCTTTCTTCTTCCTATTAATATTTTCCTTCCTTTAATCATTATGTCCTTTGTTGTAATAAGACACGATTCCAGGTCTCCCTTTAACTTCTGAATGTAATAAAAAGTCTTAAAAAAAAGTCTTCAAAAATGCATGTGAGCTAGCTATTATTTATTGTAACATATATCAGGGAATGGAAGTACGATAACCTGCAAAAAATAAAATCTCAAATTGTACCTAATTTTCCATTCCGCCAAAAAAGAAGGAAACAAAAAAAAGAAACAAGAAAAATAGAGAAATTAAATTATTTTTTCTTATAAACTTCAGAACTGCTTAAGACATTCACAATTAATGCTATTCAGAAAGACAAGCTCAGCCCTCAACTGTGAGCCCAGCCTAAAGGGCAAAAGCCCAACCCGGAGTAATAGCACCATCAGCGTGCCTGAATGCCGGCACTTAAGCACCCACACACAGCACTGCCCATGGAGCCCAGAGCGGTGGCACCCACAGCGCCTCAACTAGCGGGGCACTGTGCACAGGGTGTCACTGGTGTTCCAAATAGTGCCAACACAGTTCACTTGAAGTGGGGTCCGACTGGCACTGCAGGGACTACAAGTGGAATCAAATCAAATCACAGCAGAGGGGGCCTAAAACCAACAGGATTAAACGAGGATGGCGATCTAAACTAGACTCATGGAGTCCTGGTTGATCATGCTGGAATTTCAGCTTTCCTAGTATCTATTTAACATAACTACTTGATACCAGACATGGAAGAGAAGGGCAGTTCCTCTCGGAACATTGAGAGAGCCTCCTGCACAAAGGCCTGCTTGTGAAACAAAGCACAGACACCTGAGGCAGAGTCTGCGTGCGTTTGTGTCACCCACATGGCTCAGGTACCAGCACAGCGCTGCAGCAGGGAACAGCGCTGAAAAAACATGCTCATCTGACTTCATTAATCTAACTCTTGCTCATGTATCAAAGTGCAGCACGTTTTCTTGTAAAAATGATTAAGCTGCTAATTAAGCTGTTTATAACTTGTTTCCCTGGTTGCTAATGATAATTAACATGCAAATTAGCTGAGGGAAGAAAGGCACAGGGGTCCTCAGTTCATTACCAAGTTAATTACTGTTTGCATACTTAAACATAACAGTTATAAATGGTGGCATTTAATGTAATGGCCAAGATGATAATTATACCAACGACATTTTGAAAAGTCATTTCACCGTGTGCTATTTTTCTGGGTGATTAATGTTTCCATGGCTGGTTGATAAACTTGTTCAAACCACTATGAGTTGGAAACTTAGCATAACCAACTAAGTTATCCCTTAACAACATTTTCTTATCCCTGTTTGTTTATAAAGCAGGGAAGGAATGAGAGGAAACAAAAGCAGTAAGTTTCAATATTAACACAGGAAGAATAAAGTGGGCTGTTTAACACCGTCTGTTTAATTTGAGTTGGCTCTGTATCTACTGAGATGTTGTAACAGCTTCCTTTTTTATACCTCACAGATTGTTATTCTTCATGTTACAGCAGTGCTGGAAGATCCCTTCTGAGATTCAACCCATCATACTCATCGTACCAGGCACTATCCTTGCCCTCAAAGCTTATATCCTAAATACACACAGCAAAAATGAAAATTTTAAATAATAAATAAATCACAAAACCAAAACTTGATAATAGCCATTTTGTACTGGGAAGAATGGAAGGAGAGAGCATGATTTTTTTTTTTTTTTTTTTTGGGCTACCACTTGCTTGGCATATTGAAGACTTTGTTCAAGCAAACCTGTTCTGATGACTTCCTCACTGGACACAATGGTGCTGAGCTAGTTGAAGAAGCAGCCTGGCCAGCTAACTATTAGGGTGCAATGGATGGGAAATCTAGTATGTTGAAATGTTTTGCTATTGAGAGGCTAGCCTTGCTCCCCAGTTATACATCGTGCAACTGCTATTGATTTCAGCAGTCGCCATCTAGAAAATCTTGTACTTGCACAGCTAGGCTGGAAAATGCTAGTTAAATAACTCAGAGCAGGAAATTTCAGCCAGAAATTTCTACCCTTCAGCCTTTGTATCAGAGGATGTGGCATCAGAGGGGATGATGTCTTGACTCATGAATGTCAGGGGAACGGAGATGATACTCCATTAATTGGTACACTTAGTACACACTCTGGAAGTGGACAACAGTGGTATTGATCTAACTGCTTTAAGGGAATTTTTCCTGCTCACGTCTCTGATAATGTAATGTTTGGCTTGTCCTCTTCAGTTAAGACAATTCTTTTTCAATTAAACACAAGCTTATTAAAGGTAATTATTGCTAGGGGTCATATACATTATACCTACGGGAGTAGACAAAAATCAAACACACCTATCTGTCTGTGGAATAAGCAGATCCACTTGACTACCTCATACAGAGAGCTGCTTCAGGACTCCCGGCACAAGGACAACTGATTAAATTATGCAATTGCACTGCAGAATCCCACAGTTAAATCATAGACAATAACCGAGACAGCAAAGTATACACGTGGTGACCTTTGGGGTTTTTCTGCTGTTACTGCTTTAACCTCTAGAAAATAAACAAAGGGATTATTTCTTTCTCTGCTGGAGCAACAACATCTTGCTCAAGTGCATCTTAATCCTGCCCTGCAAACCTTTGCGTTATCATTCTCATTGGAGTGAACACACGTGAAAATAGTCCGGTGCATAAAGAGATCATTTGGGCTTTCTGTGACCGTATACCTTTACAGGCTCAGAGAGCACTAGGATGTTTGAGGTAGTAACACACTTATATTTAAGCCAACCAAGTCAAGTGAAAAGGTAAGATAGCCACTTCCTCAAGGCCTTACTGAGAAGCTTGAGCAAAGGGGTGAATTTTGTAATACTCAAGCAGATCCAGAGTAATTGGGTCAGACTATACAATGACAAGGCTAACACTTCTCTGGCCTATGCCACCTTTCACCCACATGTTTCAGAGCTCTTTACAAACACTGATATAATCACCTTACAGTTTTCCAAGAATGTATTATACTCCTGTGATTATCTGAGGGGCAGAAAGGTTTGAGCAAACAGCAGTCTATCACATTGTATAAAGAACATAATATAAAAAGCTGGCTGAGAACTTGAACATCCTGAAAAGAAACGTCTCATGTATGCTTTCCTACTGATGTTAGGATGTAGATCTGTTAATAACAAAGCTTAAAGGTCTCCATTTGAAATCTGCTGTTCTAACCCAAAGGAACAGCAGCAGCTGTGGTCATGGGGATACAGTGCCAGGGGTGCAGATTTCCTTCACAAGAGAAGAATATCCTAACGCAGTTTGACAACAGAGTTACCAGCAGTCTAACCCTCCTGGCAGACTGCGGGTGTGCAAATAAATACACCTAGGGATGAAATTTCATCATGTGGCTTAGCAGCTTAGTGTATCACCAGAGCTTCTTGACTTCAATGTTGTGGGCATTCAGTCACCCAGCCTGTACAATTTAGTACAGGCCATCTTGGCTCCCTAGCCTGCATGCTTACAGCAGCCCAAACGAGAGCAGAATTTGGGGTCTGCTCTCCAACCCAGGTACAGCTCAGAGTGAAGAATGTCAGTCAAATAAATAAAAGATTTTTTTTTTCAGTTACTAATGCCCCAACCCATTACACTCCTTTCTATCAAACAAAGTCCATGCTCTTCTTTCTTAAGCCAAATTTTCTGTACCAAATGCACGTATTACTGGTTTCTGACCCTCAGTCCTAGCTACACCTAGCATTTAAAAGCCCTGAGGGGAGTGACTTGTTACATGCACTGCAGGCACTGAGAGCCTTTAAAAGAAACAAGTGCGAGATTTCTCAGCCATGTCTCTTTGAAAAGGATTATTGCAGGTGTTTTAGCGCATCTCCTGCTTTGCAAAGCTCTCCACTTGTGCTGTTTACTCCCTCCCCACCCACCTCCCTTTAAAAATTTATCAGTAATCAAAGACACCACGAGGAGCTATTGTAGTATACTTAATATTTAATAAGTGTGGGGCATATTTAATATTTAATGTTCAGATAAACATCTCTACACTTTTTCTTTTCCCCCCAAGTTTTTATGATCCTAGAAACAGGGCTTGCCTATCTGCCCCCTAGGACAAACAGCAAATTTTCTGGTGGCTTGAGAAAAATGTTAGCAACCAGGGCCTCTAAGTTACAGTGCTGGTTCTGCCACATATAACAATGTGTTTTCACACTGGGCTCTATTCATACATCTTGGGTATCATACCAGGCCACAGTCCTTTCCACCAGAAGGATACTCTTTTTCCATCAGCCTTGTAGATGCTGTTCCTCTTATTCCTTTGAGGACCAAAGTTAGGAACCTAAATTAATCTAAGCTTGAGTTTGATGCACGACTTAAAATTGGCTGTATTCATACCACCTGCTATATAACCTTAAGTCAACAAAATTATTTCTTCACCTTGCTGCTACCTTTCTGGCCAACCATACAGGTCGTAACACCATCCCTTAAACCATCCATGTATAGCAGCGAGCACACTGGATTCTTAACTAAACGGGGACTCTTTATGCTAGAAATGATGAATGGAGGATACTTCCATGTTCTTTGTATCTACAAGGCAAAACATGGCTGGAAGCAACTTCCACACCACTCAGTCATGCCACAAAGTCAAATTATGGGTAATGATTTTTGCAGCCTCGACCACAATCCATTGGAGGCACCAGCCCCGGTTTTATTCCCACAAGCTGCGCTTGAACCTCAGCGGAGGGGCAAAGAGGCACATGCCTTTGATCAAACCACCTCCTTTTAATGTGATTTCTATTTCAGAACTTGGGGAGAGGGTTTTATGCCCTCAAGTCTTTCTTGGTAATATCACCTGTGGCCTAATATGACAGCAATGCTAAATTATATCATGATAGCTAATTAGGGTAATTAAAGTGAAAGTAATCAAAGTAATAGGCAAACTCTTAATAAAATGGCAAGAAGTCTCGATTAATCATAGAGGGTTTTTCTTTGACATTCGATAAGGAAAAGGCTGGACTTCAGAAACAGCCCTGGCTGAAAGGAACACCATTGGTCTAAAGGCTCCTAGAACCACAATTGACTTACCACTAAAAACATTTTTTATTGTTAAAAAATAAGGTTAAAAACGCATGCTGTGCCACAGGCAGGGTTTTCTGCCTTTGGTAACCACCTCACTTTCTCCAGCCCCACCGAGGTTGAAGGGACCCGGGTTACTCTCCCTGAGGTAACGGTCCCTTTCCCCGACTCCCCCTTTCCAGCGCCATGACCCGACCCGGCCCGGCCCGCCCTACGACCAGCCGCGGGCCCGGCCTCCTCAGGGGCCGCCCCCGCTGCCGGCCCGAGGGGGAGGCAGCCCCCGGCGAGGGCAGGCAGGCGACATGGCTCCCCGCCACGGCTCCCCGCCGCCAAGGCCTGCGGCGGCCGCCCGCTCCCCTGCCCGCAGTGTTTGCGGTCTCCAGGCAACGGGGCGCCCGGCTGCCCGGCCCCGCTCCCCGGCCGCCTCGCCTAGTCTCGTCTCGTCTCACCTCACCTCAGAGTTCGCCTCGCCTCACGCCGCCTTCGCCTCAGGGAGCGCCACGGCGGGAGAAGGCGGCGCTGGGGGCCCGCTCGCAGGGCCGCGGCGGCCCCAGGCCCGCTCGGCAGGTCCCGTCGAGGCCCCGCTCTCAGGTATTTGTGCTCTCCGCCGCGCAGCCGCGCCCCGCCCGCCATCTCCAGCGCCGCTGAGGGCCCCGCACCCGGGAGGGATAGGCCCCAGGTGTGTGGGGCCGAGGGATGGGCTCTGGAGCGGGGGTCCTGGCACTAAACCCCGTCTTTCCTGCCGACTCCTGAGGTGGAAACGGGGAGAAGGTGCCTGTTTTCTTCTCCCTTTCCTGCCTCTCCAAGGCAAAGGGGGAAAGGCAAGTGGTGGGCCACGTATCAAGGTGCCGTTCTGTCTCCTCCTTGTCCACCACTAGCACTGACATACTGTCTGGTGATTAAAAATTTATCAAAGTGACATCTCAGCCAGGGAGGACAAAGCCCGATAGGCCCTCCAGCCCCATGTGCCGGACAGTCAATGGGGCTGGGAACACTGACGAGGTTGTGCAGCTGCTTGCTGGCCAGTGTAATGTGGCTGTGGACTAAGAACCTCTGTGGTGTTTCTTCTCGTGGCTTTGCTCCCCAATAAGCCTATCGGTGACAAATGCTGGCTTTTCACAGGACCTAGGCTTGCTTGCGGCTGTCAATTGGAAAGCTGCCCCCAAGCGAAAAAAGACCTGTGCTCCACTGCCCCTCACGTTGCTGATTTTCTGTTTTACAGGCGCAAACCACATTACGTGTGTGTTGCTGCTTGGTGGAGATACAAGTGCAGAAAATGTCACCTCAGGAGCTTGCTGCACTGCTCTGCAAAGAAGGGGACCACCATCTCGCCAAGCAGGAGTTGCCAGTAGCCACTGCTTTCTACACAGCTGCCTTCAGCTGCAGTGCCCCCACAGCGGTACAGAAAGTGAACTCCTTTGACAAAGGGCTCTGGGAGAAAGTGATAGCTACCCTGGAGATGTGGTGTAATGGCAAGAGTCAGATTCCTGAGATCCAGAGCAAGAACTTGGCTGTTGTCTCCCTCAGTGTGGGAATAGCTGCCATCTTTCTCTCCACCCTGAGTCCCAACAATGTGGTATCCTCAGTATATAAACTGGAGACCCTGCTGAGGCGAGGATGCTCAGAGGAGGTGGTGAGTAAATGCAATACCCTGCTCAAGGCTAACCCAAAGTATTCAATGGAACTGCTGCTGCTGAGGGCGTTGGCATGGGTGCTGTCAGGGATGGAAGTTAGGAAGGGAGTTGCAGACTATATCCAAGCCTTTGTGATGGATCGGGCTGAGGCAGTGGCCTATGTGTGTACTAGGCAAAGGGAACACCTGCCACAGGTCATCCAGGCATTCTCTAATTATCTCTCAACATATCAGAAAGAAAGCCCAGACTGCAGTTCCTTGGACCAGTGGCTGGACAACTGCTATGAGTTCCTGTCTGCAGTGGCACCAGATGACATCTGCGTTTGCAGGGTGCAGGCAGCTTACCTCTTCAAAAAAAGCAAATTTGAGGAGTGTGTGGCCGTTTGTAGCAAGGTCCTCAAGGGCTTGTCAGCTGATAATAATTGCAGAGATGAGACAGCTTTGGGTCTGCTCTTGGAACGGGCTGCTGCATATTTCTTCTTGGGTGGACGGATGCAGGAAATGATACAGGATTTAGCAGAAGCCTTTGCAGCCACCCCTGCCCAGGCAATGAAACACTTTGAAGAGCTTTTCTCACCACACGACACTGAGAGGATAGAAGAACAGGCTAGAACTGTCCTGGAGGTGAAGTTTGCAGCATACAGGGAGGCTGTGCGTACTCGGACTGAACTCAGAGGCAGTCATGGTACTGAACTGCTCCCTTCTGTCATCCAGACAGTTCAGTTCCTCCTTCAGATCTCCCCAGGGTGCAAACGTGAGCTCAGTGTTCGGCTAGCAGACTGCCATCTCCTGCATGGACACATCAGAACTGCGCTGGATATCTGTGACCATCTCTTGACAGCAGAGCAGAAAACTTACTACAATACTCTCTTAGCATTGCGAGGATTCTGCTCCCTCCATGCTCATGACCATCAGCAAGCCCTGCAAGACTTTCAAAAGGTCATTGAGCATGATTCCCCACATCCTAACAGCTGTATTAAAGCCTTATGTGGACGTGGACTTATCCGGATTTCTGGTGGCAGCCATTACTTGACAGCCTTGGATTATATCACAGCTTGCCAGCTAAAGCTGGAAGAAACCATCTTCACAATCAAGTCCTATGTGCCATGGAACCAAAGAGGACTGCTGCTAAAGGTTCTCCAAGAAGAAGGACAGAAGATGCTCCAGAAGAAAAGGTACCTAGGAGGCAGTTCAGCCTGTGGGCAGAAAAAGAAACAGGGCTGTGCAGATTCCTAACAGAAAGAGAGCAGCTTGAGTAGTAGAGAGGGTGCTTGCTTCAGATAACTGAGAAAAGGATATAGACCTGTTTAATGTTCCTAATAAAGATAACAGGTTGAAATAAAACTGCATAGGTGTGGCTATTCCAGCAAAATACTGTTTTGGTGCTATGGCAGAATGTGATAGGATCCACGTAGCCAAATTGGCTCAATCTTTCTATGGAAGTTCATCTACAATACACCAATCGGCCTAAGCTAGGAGCAAGCAAAATGCTAGTGGGAATATGACAGAGATTGCTCATCAAAGTAGTATCTTTATTAGTTTTTTATTTCTTCCAACACAAAACAAGCTACTATTTAAATGTCAAAGTTTCAGTGTTTCATTTTCAAAGTTTTGTCTGATACCACCCCAGGAAAAGTCTTCCATTTTCTCCAAAACTGATTTTTTTATGTTACGTTCTCAGTTTTTCCTCATGTGAAATACTAATATTTCAAGGGAAAACTTGAAAATTTGGAGTGGGAAATAGCATGTGAGAGTTTATCTCAGGTGGTTGCTTGTTACAACTGATACCCACATTTATTTAGTCTCTTCAGTTTAGTATTATTATGGCCTTTTTCTTCAGCTGCATGATGCACATTTCACACCCAGTACTTGGGGCCTGCACTCCAGTGGTATAACTGAAAGACAGAAAAATGTGCAGCCTCATTCAATGTTGCACTGGCAGATCAGGGCACAAACACAAGTCCCCTTAGACACAGGTCACTGCTTCCGGAACAAGAAGCTACCTATTAACACAGTTCTTATAAGTGCATTCAAATTTTAACACACAGTTCTTCATTAGAAATGGCAATCTTTTTTCTTTTTTCCCACTACCTCTGTTACTTTTTCCTTTTCCTGTTGTGGTATCGGCTGCAACCACAGATGTGAATCATGATTTGTTAACCTATCTTTAGAGCCACAACTGCTTAAGAACATGTTTTTATAAAGAGGGTTTATGATTATAAAATTAAGTGGCAGAGATATCTCTGGTACTGGATATGGTAAAATGTATCATCCATTTTGATACTGGACTGATAACCTGCTTTTTAGCTTCCAGGTGAGACAAAGAGGCTCTGTTACTCTCATTAGCGTTTTTTCCTTGGAGGTGGTCTTTCCCTTGTTCTTTCTTTTTTTCCCTCCAGAGATGCCCCTGGGGTTTACCAGCTGGCCTCTCTCTTGGTGGAGCTGGACACTTCTGATGAAGCATCACGGATCCTTTGTGCTGATGCCCTGTACCAGATGGGCTGTGTAGAAGCAGCTCACAAGCTCCTCTTAGTAGCACTCTCCAGAAATCCACAAAGGTCTCCCATCCTGGCTAGACTTGCACTTCTGCAACTGAAGAAAGGTTTCATGTATGATGGCAACCAGGTAAGGAGCACCAGGCTAGCAAAGAGAATGAGAGAGCGATCAGTGATGGAATGGTGAAGAGGGTCAACGGCCCTTCTGGCTGATACAGAGGATGCATGGTAGAACTTAAGAGAGACTACTTTGGAGATGTAGACTTGCCAGAGCGTGTTCCAAGGGCTTTCAGTTTCCCAGCACAGTGCTCTGCTTGATCCTGCTCCTCAGTGTTACATGACAACTGTAAGGCTCTGGGTACAAGCTGCACTGTGAGGCCACCTCACCACATGACGCAAAGTTGGAACTCACCCCATCACACGACCTGTGATGGGTTTTCCAGTGGGGCTGCAGCTACCCCAACCTGTGTTTCAAGGTATTTCTCAGGATTGGTGGTAAACTGGTTAATATGGGCCTCATAAGTAGGACTTTCTGTCTGCAGCACAGGCCACACAAGGACTCCCAGCTAAATACAGCCCATTCATCACATGCTATTTAGTGGCACTTTTCATCAGACTTTTAACTAGGCAGAGCATGACTGAGCATCCTGCCCCTGGAGACAATATTGATGGGATTGGTAATTTTCCCCTAGAGAAAGAAGGCAGAACTACTACCTAACTGATTATTTTAATGAAACATTGGGGGGGGGAGCGGGCGGGGAAAGAAACAAAACCAGAAGCTTAAATATCAGTCTGCAGTTTTCTTTCTTTAGTGGCTAATGACTTGTGCTTGAAACTGTGAAAGAGATTCCAACATGTTGATTCTCCTACCAAGGACTGCAAAGCTGAATTACCAGGTTCTGCCATCAGAGGGAACTATTGCATTTTTTAAAATGCCATATAAATTCTACTATCTATAAAGAGAAAGGTTTTATTGTCACCACATACTCCCTATGAAAAATAAATTGTTTTTGTAATTTGCTGCCTTTGGGAAGGCTATTAATGAATGACATGACTTTATTAGAGTTCATATGTTGCCCTTGAAAGTGGAATTCCTATCTGCAGCTTCCGCTGCAAGTTCTAGATGGAACATATGTGTCACCGAAAATTTCAAAATGTTTTTGTCCCACCTGCCTGTCAGCACCCAGAAACTTGTATCTATAATAAAAATGTAGAAAGTAGTAAGTTCAATAGATGCTTCTGGTGCATCAAGATAACTTTGTTCTCATCCTGGCTTCTCTGGCTCAGCTTTGAATGTTGAGTACCTGCTATGCACATTTGCTTTACTGGAGGAAACACCTTTTGATTCTTTTTTTTTTTTTAGGAAATGTAGTAAAAAAGTGCGTGGTGATTTTCACTCTAGTGAATGGAGGCAAAGATACCATATGTCAGGCAAGATTCTTTTCCAGGACAGTAGTTTGTGGATTTGAATCCATGCTTTTCCCAGGTTCCCAGTAGCAATACTAAAAGAAAGGCACAGCACTTTACTGATTTTCCATTCATTTACTGGTTTCAATTTTACAGTTAAAAGGGGTCACTGGAATCCTGTTCCACGGAAATGTTCTCTCTTTGGGACAATCATCCTGTGGTTCAGCTTTATTTATAAAAAGTTAACTGCCAGTCTGGAACAGATGCTGCCCAAAGTAAGCAAAGCAGCATTATTTATTTCCCCAGAATGATTTCCACAGCTGCAGTGGTGGTGAGAAAAGATAAGTGATGTTTTCTCCAACATGCGTTTACATTAGGGTCAGCTGAAGAGTTAAGTAAAAGAGATTCACGGTCCTTGGCTGGACCATGGCTGGATGAAGCCCCAGCGAACCATGGGGAAGCACTGGGTAAGAGTGTACTTGTCTCACCAGACTGTAATATTTCCAGCTTTAGCATGAGTTCATTTATCTTTTCATGCCAATCTTTCTCTTCTGCCTTTTTGTCTCACATTGTGAAGCTGCTAAAGAAAGTGATCAGCATTGGAGATACCTCCTGCCTCCTGCCAATCATGGACATCTTCAGAGATGAAGACAGGAAGTTGATGCAAACTCACTGCCATTTCAGAGCGCTGACCATCTTGAAGGATAAACAGGAGGAGGCTGACATTAAAGAGGCCATTGCCTACCTTTCGTTTGCCATCCTTGCTTCAGGTAGGATTACCAAGGTACTGATAGAAGATTTACTTTTATGGGAAATCAGATCAGTGGGTAGGCAAGCATGTCCAACCAATTCTCGTCTGTCATTTCCCCAATGAGAAGACTGAAACAGTAGACTTACGGAAGCAGGTGAAAGTGGCATAAAATTTGTTTAAAGTAAGAATTCATCTGGACTATGAAAAAGTGCAATTAAATGGTGACTGCAGTTCTTACTGTCCTGTAAGTAGCTTGTGAACTCCTTGAAGTGGGTTGCAAGGGTTTGGTTCAGTTCTACAGGGAACTTTTCTTCACCAGTCCAGAAGACCCAGGGTGTGATTTTGTTCTGTTGCTTAGCACATGAAATCCTCCTGGAGCACAGCTGAGGATTATTTTAAATTGCATTGTTCACATGCTAAAAGTTAAGTTTGGGCATAAACCACCCTTACTGGGTCATATCAACACAGACAATCCCACAATTCCTTCATACCTTGGAAAAGATCTTTAACATCCTGAATCCATCTATTTCCAGCTGGCGTTTTGAAATTTCCGATCTAATCATTTCCCTGTTTTTCCTGCTCCAGAAATATAATGTGTAGAGTGTACAGGAAACACAATGTATGTCTTCTTTACACTTCACAGTTTTTTGTTATGGTAGACCTGCTACCAAACATCAGACTGCAATTACTGTTCAATTGCTGTAGGTTGCTTCTGAGTAATTGGTCTGGACAAACTGATCTGTAACCATAATTTTTTTCATACGCATAGTCACAGATTTTCTCACAAGAACAGCTGTGCTGTTGAACAAACTACATGTTTTAATGTTAACAGTGCTATCTTCTCAGAGCCATTAGATTATTTTCCTTCTTATGTGCCATGCGTTCCTTCTTTACTCTGGTTTAAAAAAGACCCTTTTAGGGTAAGCAGTGCAATGCTGTTCTGTTGGTAAAGGAAAAGCAGAATGGCAGCAGGGTTCTTCTGTACTTAATGTAGGGGGGCTGTTTTATCACAGCAACAGGTGCAGGCTCAAAATACAGGGAAAAGTCTCAAGGTTATCCTACAGACTTACTTTTCCTTCTATAAAACTTGACTTTCCAATACATAACTCTGCACACAGGTGACTGAGGAAGCCAGAAGCCTGGTAATGTCAAGAGAAGTCAGGGCTTTTTGATCCTGTTGTCCAGCTGCTAGGTTGGATGACTATATTTTCGGAAATATTTCCCCAGAGAATTAAACTTGATCTAGGAAGAGGCGAGAGCTTCTTTGAAAATACAATATAATTGGTTTTTAAAG
This sequence comes from Vanellus vanellus, assembly GCF_965231255.1. Taxonomy (NCBI): domain Eukaryota; kingdom Metazoa; phylum Chordata; class Aves; order Charadriiformes; family Charadriidae; genus Vanellus; species Vanellus vanellus. The sequence continues at coordinate 8,774,821 of NC_138925.1, read as the reverse complement.
AGATCAAAGCCAAACTTGTGATAAATGAGAGGGCAGTTTGGTCCCTGTGAGCAGTTAGTCCTTGAAAGAATGTGAATGAAGGGACATTTCACAAAATCATCTAGATGAAGGAAATCCCCCTTTCAGAAGAAAGAAGCCTTCATCCTATTTATTTTGTGTAACTTTTAGAGGAGATGCTAGCTGGCAAGTAATTCAGAAAAGCTATTGAAACAGAGGCACCTTCAGCCCGTTTTAGACGAGCAGTGTAGAAGTAGAAGGCTCCTCTGTTTCAGCCTCAGTTTGTTACATCAATTAGTAACCTGAAAACCTTCCTACCAGTGAAATTTATTTGGTACCTCCTGTTTCATCAGAATGAACATGCTGCAAATACAGTCATTGCAGCAAACAACCTGCCTTCTTGTTCCAACACACCAAGGAATGCATCGTTCCAGTGCAAAATGCACCCGCTTACAGGCATCCCTACAGGCTTTTCCTAAGGAGACAGATCATGCTTCTAGCATGTTCCAAGTAAAACCACATTTGTGTGGAAATCTCATTTTCACTCTGAGCAAATGTTAGGACAGCAGCATTGAGAAGAAGACTGACAGGTTTATGAAAATGGAAAAAACCCTGTCAATTGCTTTGAGATGGTTCCATTTCACAGCCCTTGCATTCCAGCTTATCAACTCCTCACCTGCTAGAACAGATGCTTGTTAAGAAATAGATACTGTCTTTATGGAATCCAATTGATAGAGCTGCAGACCGATAATAACCTTTGGTACAGAAGTTTTGGAGCACATCAGGAGGGAGAAAAAGCCTCATAATTGTAAAAGAATTGCTAGAAACCTGCCTGCTGGCTCACCTTTGCAGGCAGCTGCAAGACGCTGCATTTGCTGACCTCCCTGTGAAAAAATATTTACAGTGGCACTGATGATTTATCATCCAGTATTGGGATGCCACAGTTACTGATTGCAATGCTGGGCAAATTAAGGTCCTTATTGAAATTGCCTTGAAAGGAAGGAGCAGAAGGATATATGCTCTGCAACCAGTGAGTGAATGGACCGTGATTTTCATTGTCAATTGTATGTGTTTGGGCAGAACTTACTTGAAAGCAGAGAAAAAAGAATTTTAGTATCACAAATCTTAGTGCATATTATGTGCGGCAGTAAATTAGTCAGTCCCGTTTGGATTACTGTTTTATCCAAAACAACGTGTACCTTCTGACTCCACTGTATTAAAACAGCCAAATGGCCTTGTGCCTCCATCCTCACATATCTTCCTTTTAGACCTTTCTTCTCTCATTTGTGCTGCTCCGATTCCATCATACTAAAATCTCCAAGGATTCTTTCTAATGATTTGGATCCTAATCCAGCTTGGATCCTGAGATGATGGTTATAACATTGGTAGGTTGCCTAGATTTGTTGCACGTTAATGACATTCCCTGAAGACATTCCCTGTTACAATAGCCTCATCTTCCTTTTGCTGCTTTCCAGAGCAGCACCACAATGCTGTCTTTTAGACGTCCCTGTGAAAATGCACGGAAGACCTTAGGGCAGAATAACAAAGGGTAAAGCTCTCCATAACTCCTCAAAAAAAATGATAGCAGTAATTTCATGACAACTGGCAAACATGGAATTTCTCTATCCTGTCAGCTGGCTGAATCTAGGTATCCCAGAGAAGGTAGAAAAAAAAATTGCCTGCGTGGGAAGGTTGAGTGCTTAATAATTGCAGGCCACTCCTTTTGGTTCCTTTGGCTGTTCCTGTGGAGCTCCCCTCTTGCTGAGACCTTGAAGCAATCAGAAAAGCAGTCATGGCTATTTGAAGAGAGACGGTGTTGATCGACATGGATATGTGTTTTTATTAGAAACCAGGAAGCTTTTGAGCTAGTTGAGTAATGTGATTTTATGATTTTCATTCTGTTACCTTTTCCAACCATTCAGTTTTTTTATTACAGTGTTCTTTTGGCATGTTTAACTAGACTGAAGACTCTTTGAAGTGGGGCCTGTGTTTTTGGTGTGCCTGGCAGAGTGTGGTTCCTGTTCCTGTCTGGAAAGTTAGAGTTGAGTCACGGTAGGACAGTTACAGTTATAAATCAAATTGCAGCCATACAACTACTCTTAGCAAAGTTCCCTTTCTTTCTGTAAATCACTATTAGAATTATTTTTTTTTCTTTCTTAAGTATCAATATATATACATCTTTTTAGCTATTTCCAGAACTGGTTCTTCTTTTAGAACATGCAGAATCTTTCTTTTTTGAAATGTTCATCTTAGTAGCAAAATACATGCCCTGAAAGGGTTTTTTGCACCTACTGCAGAGCCCAGACTTTTCTCTTGGTTCAGGCTTGCCTGTTCCTTGGTGGCCTATAGAGCAAGTACGAAGATACACTGGTTTCTGCTGTCAGCCACCCATAAGTGAGAAACATGGCTAGCTTTATGTCACAGAAAGAAAGACCAGGTTCACGTTCACACTGGTGCATGGGCCTGCTGGCTGCGTGGGGAAGCTTTTAGGCTGACATTGGTGTTAGGCTAGTGTAACACTCAAACTGCTTTGTTGCTATGTCCCATTAATGTTTCTGTGGCTTGTGTCAAACATATTGAAATTATCGCAAACAGCCATGAAAGATATGTTTTCCAAGGTAGATGACGAAATACAAAGAAATTGAGTGCTTTTTCTGAGATTAGATAGGAATTTTGAAACAAAGCTAAACACTGAACTCCAGTCCTGAGCAGCAACGCTGAACCACAACTCACCATTTCCCTGCAGAATGACATTGACACGTACACCACAAGACTTGGAACATCGGAGTAGCCTTGTCTTTGTAGTACACGCCAGAAAACGCTTTCAGGACTTCACCAGTGAAAAATCATTCTTTGACAGAATTCTGCTGGCCTCAGCAGAACACTTAACTGATTCAGTACTGTGTTTTGGAAACCAACCTGGAGTATTCTTTTTTTTCCTTTCAACTCAAAATTGACAGTATGCAACAGGAATTCCACTGGCAACAAAAATAAAGGAAACTACCACTTAAGTACTGTCATTGTACTTCATCAGGTCTCCTCAGGCAAAGTGGAATTTTTCTATAGCTTCATATAGATATCCTCTCCAGCACCCTCCTTATTCTTCTTCCAGTCACATCTGTGGATTGCAGTTCCTTACCGTAGCACATTTGCCTCCATCCAGCACATCCCTCTTATTCCACCCTTGCCACAGCTCTGAATAAAGTGGTGCTTACTTTTCATTCCTGCAGTCAACGTAACACAACGTGTAGGTCTACTACATCATTTTCAGTTAGCCGCTTTGAAGCCCTTTGCTGGGGCTTAGTGGTCTGCATACACTGGGGTTTACTGCACCCTGTTTTAGGGGAGTAGACTTGAGACCTCTCAAGTAAGCATGGCTGCATTTCTCTCCTCCAGGTGGTTATGCTGAAGATTGCCTTCTCACTAGGGCTCAATGTTATGGGCGCCTTGGTCAGAAGAAAACTGCTATTTTTGATTTTAATGCCATCCTAAAGGAGGACCCTAGGAATGTGCAAGCTCTGAGTGGACGAGGATTCATTTACCTTGCTCTGAAGCAGCAAAAGGTATTATCATTATATTGATTTGATGGTGATTTTTAGTCTATTTGATGTTACTGATTTGCTTTCCCGAGTCTAGAGAGAGGAAGACTAAACCTTATTCACTGTCACTACCGTGCATTGATTTGCAATGTTGCATACTCTCCCCTATATTTGATCTCACATTTTCATGACATGATGTTGTGTCAGATGAAATGTACCAACAACAAAAGGAAAAACAAAGAACAGTTTCAAGGTTTAGCGAGTCCCTCTCCATCTGAAAAACTCATGTGTGCAATTAGTGCGACAGTGAACTTTGGAGACTGCAGTATATAATTTCTGGAAATCATGTCAGATGTTTGCATGGTTTATCTGCTTCTAAGATGGTCAATAGCCTTACACTTTACCTGCGTATCACACCAATCTTACAGTGAATGTGAAATGGTGCGTCTCTGATTGGGTGTGTGGATTTGTGCTGGTTTATTCTGGCTGAGCCAAATCCTGCTTGCTCTGAATCATTCACAGCATCTCTTTCTTGCTGTAAGAATTTTTTTTCAATGATAATCTGAGGAGTTCAAAACACTTTGCAAATAGTCATGCAAACCTGTTTTTATGCTCTTATATCAGCTTTGCAAATGGAAAACATGCAGCACAAGGACAGGGAAGAGCAAAGAGCTTCCAAAGGTGTGCAGCTGACCTGTGGGACAGCAGACAACTGAAAGCACCTGAAAGAACAAATTATTCATACATAGTTATTGCTACCATTTAATTTTTTGGTCTTGTGTTTACATAGGAGGCAGTGCAAGATTTGATCTCAGCGCTGAAGGTGGAGGCAGGAGTAGTGATCTCAGCAATCCTGTCTTTGAAGTGTGAAGCCCAAGGGTTGATCACTCAATGGCTTCTTCAGTATGGCAGGACTGCATTAACTGAGCTTGTTGTTACTAAAGACCTTTCGAAGGAAGAAGCTCTCAGGGATCTTCTCGTGATTGCAAAAGCACTAATTAAAATTTGCAAGGATGCACAAAGTCACATCTTCTACACAGATGTTTTAATTGTAAATGGTAAGTTCCCATTATTTACATAGCTGATCAGACTAAGTGAATGAGCAGCAAATTAAAAGAAAGTGAATGTTAAATGGCAAGCATATTGTTATATAGTGCTTTTCAAGAGAAGCTTGCAAATGTTTAGGGAAAGGGTATGAAGTAATTAATATCCTTAGATGTGGACCTAAATCCTGCTTTAGTAAGTTTTCTTGATGACTCTTTCTCCACATGGAATGGGTTATATAGCTTGTACTGGTGTTAACCAACAGGAAGGTACGAAGAGGCCCTTCATCACCTTCAGGAAGCATTTGGCCATTCTCTTGCTGATGACTTTGCTAGTGCAAGACTAGCTGTGCTGCAGCTGAAGAAAAGGAATGTGCCATTGGCAGCTCACTCATTCAGCGTCCTTGCTAAGAAAGATGAAAGGGAGTTGGGGTTTCTCCTGAACTTCGTAGATGCCAAGCAACAGCAGCATCTCGCTCAGGTACAATCCTTTTTTTGATGCCACAGGAAGCAAAATTAGGCTGCAGTGATTTTCCCTGCCTTGCCTTGAACAGAAGTGTGTGGGAAGACCATTTATCAGATGAACTAAGAACAAATTGGCTTCTTCCTCCAGCCTTCACTTCAGCCAGAACAGGGAGTTGAATCCAAACTTCTTTCAACGCAGTGACCTTGCTTCAGTCTCTAATAATTCATCGTTACCATTTCGTACCACTTGGGGGATTTTCTTGTTGGTCTCCGTAGCATGAGACCTGTTTAATCCCACCACTAAAATGCAGGAGATGTGAGGGGCAGCAGCTAGAGATTTAACAAGATCATTGCTAGTACCGTACTCTGTATGAGTTACATGGTGCTCATAGCTGGCTTCTGGGGAAGTGGAATTCATGTTTTGTTCATTTTCTTGATGAAATGATATTGAAGATCACATTAAATGCTTCAATCCTTTTTGCTCTTTTGTGTAACATTTAGAAATTTAAATATATTCACATTTTTATAAAATTACTAGTTTTAAGGTTGGTGTTGGTTTTCTTAGCTAAAACTATTTGACACAGAAATGACACTTTGCTCTAGTCCACCCAAGTATGTATTTTTCAGGATTTTTTTCAAGTTTCTCCCCCAAAGTACGTCCAGCTCTGAGAAGGTATCTCCAATAATAAGACAGGACAAGGTCAGATTGATGGTGAGGAGTTTTAACATTCACTCAAGCATCTGCAATTCTGATTACCCAGAAGCTCCATGTTCTGAGAATCAGTTTGCTTCCTTTTATTCAATTTGTAGATTGTGTGCGCCCTGGTGAGAAGCTATATTGTTATGCTTTCTCCCAGGTTATAAAACAAACAACATGCTGATGTACTTAATGCATCTTGAGAGGAGTACTTTGTATGTATTTTAGCAAAACAGCAGGAGGATATAAGTAAACAAGTATTAATTTACCGGTCCCTAGATATACCCCATTACAGAGAAAAGAGCCTCTCTCTTCTGAGTAATGTAAAAAGTTCAGTCTTATGGGGAAGATTTTGAAGATTTTAGAGCAAATTTGCAATCTTTCACTACATAAAGTTGATAAAGGTACAATCAAGAACGTGTCTATGGAGGCCCTAAGGAGGTGTCTATAAATGAAGAAACATTTTAGAGCTGAATTTCCCTTGCTGCTACATCACTCGTGCTGTATGGAAGTCTCACAGCTAAGTCCATCCATGCTGCTTTCCGAGAAAACACAGGAAGGATTTTCTTATGCTGTCGATAAGAAAAAGAAAGAGAAGAAAAAACCCCAAACCCCTAATTTTTGTACAGCTTAAACTGCACTGGTGTATTAGGAACTCACTGGTGCCACAGATTAGTGAAACCTTTAAAATGAAAAAGGCACTTTATTTCTGTCCTTTTTGTTTGCAGCCGTGGAACAGGGTCAGGAATAAACCCCCTTACTGGTGGCTTATTTATCAGGAAAGATTTCTCTGCCACTTGAGAGAATAGGGGTGGCTGGACTGATTTCAAGACTGGAACTCAATACCAGTGTTGGAAGTAAAATAGAGTAATTTACTTTTGTTTCAATCTTTAATTGTGTGCTTTTGTTCAACTGAGTAAACATTTGGACTCTAGCACCTGGCTGTCTTTCCATATTCTCTAATTTTCAAAGATTTCCTGAGTGTGATTACTTTTATTACTGATTAGCCCAGAATCACAATTTTTTTTAAAAATATGTATTTTGTGACAAGTTGATAAGTATGTACTTTGCTGGGGCGTGGAAGGAATTAGTTAATTCACCTGCCTGGTGTCTCAAAGGATTTTCCAGTAGCACTTCCTTTTGCCTGCAAGGTTATTCTAGTTTGTGCGTGAAAAGAAGATCTCAGTAAAAGCAAAAAAGCTTGCAGACAGAATTAGTGCCAAAAACCCCAATGATGGCCTTACTTTGCCATGGCTTCTAACTGCACTCTAGGGGAGGGTGTTCTTGCTGTTACCTCCATTTCACAAGTAAGGAGACTGAAGCAAAGAAGAGTTTAGTGGTTTACGCTGTGCCCTCAGTCTCAGCATTCCCTGTGCAAAAGTATTACTGCCACATTGTTTTAGAGTGTTTGGAGATTACAGGCATTATAGAAATGTGTCATCATTATCCTGGAGTCTGGTGTGAAAAGCTAAAAATAATTCTACATAAGCTGAATAGGAAAGGGTGGAGGAAGGAGAGCTCCTTGATGTACTGATTTTTTTCATGAAAAACAAAGCAATAAAATTCTTCCATTATTTATAGTCTAAGGGGTCCCATGCTAAGAAATTTGTAAACAACTGGGAGAGCCACATGGGAATAGGAATCTGAAAGATTTATTAAACTGCAAAAGGTCAGAGGAAGGGAGTTTGCTTGCTACTAGTGCAGCTTCAACCCCTCAGTTTCCTATGTCAAAGGTTAAATGCATGACTGCTTGCTCCTTGCCCAGATCCCCAGAGCTGCGCTTTCTGTTGGCTGTTGACATGCCATAGGATATCCAGAGCTGACTCCTACAGAAAGGGTCTCAAAAGCTATGTGGTCTGTGTCAGTTTTAGGCTGTCAGCCCAAGGTAGAGGTTGCCATTCCACATACCTTCATGGTATGTGGGCCCCAAATAGGGTCTGCAGGTAAAGGAGGAAAGACTTGCTCCAAACTGTTCTGAAAACATCCATCCCTCTTCCAAAGCTCAATGCTTCTCAGTCCATCTTCTGGCATTTACTGCTACACTAACCCCTGGCCATGATTCCGTGCCTGTTAAACTCCTCTCTCACTCTCTTTCTAAGGGATCGAACCTTGGTCAGTTGCAACATAAGATTGGTCACTAGGGACTGGAACCAAAAGTGCAGTAAAAATACATGTATTTTTCGTCCTTTATCACACAGTGAGATAGCTAGATGGTAGAACACAGGGACACAGAAACCTAATCCAGGAAGCAGTCCAATCAACAGTCACTTACGGCCTGCCAAGCCCTTTCCAGATGGCACCAGAATTATTTCAGTCTAGAAGCCATAATCAAATCTTTAGTGACAAGTCTGAAGATGGACTACAGTCCACCTGTGAATGGACTGCATAGCCTGCTCTTGGCTTTCCTCAGTCACCTGCAATGAGGCTGATGGCAAAAAAAGTGCTTCTCAAAAGCCACATGTAGAGAGCAGCTGAACTCAGTTGTGCAATATCCTTCTGGCTTTCTATGGACCTCCTAGATCTTGTTTCCATAAGTCTTCTTTTCACATTTGTTCAGAAGGTGATGTGTAAGTAAGCTGCTAATTAATCTGTGTTATACACCAAAAAATGGGTCCCAGCTCAGTTCCTTCAAGTCAGGCAGAGCCAAAAGAGGATCCAGCCACCTAATGCCCATGTTTACTCCATCAGTGAAGATGAGAGAGAATCATTTATTCTCAGATGCACCTTTTTCCTCGAAGTATGGCAGGAAATCCAGCGTCTTGTAGCTTGCTTACTTTGGGGACTGACAGTGAAATGTGAAGAAGTCAAAGCAGTGGCTCTGTTAATAAGTGGGAATATTGTACATGGTGCAGTAAAATCCAAATTATTCTGGTTAGCACACTAACTGGTTCAGCATTAATTAGTCATTCAGGAGAACAACAAAAATTATAATTTTCTTCTGCCATTGAGACAACAAATGCACTATCAAGGCTGAAAATTACAATTTAACTATAGAAATGCAAGGTATTTTGAGGAACCGCACTGTTCTCTTTAGAACAATGTGATCTAGAACTTCAGAATTTCTAGGGGAAGAAAAATCTCTCGTCAGAATGTGCCTCATCTGCAGATGCCATTCCACCTCGATCCCTTGTTAAATCCTGCCACTGAGAAAACACTTGCATAGACTAGTTGCCTTAAAAACACTTGAAATGACAAGTGTCTCTTGTGACTACTCTTTAAATGTATACACAAACAGACATCTGAGATGGTTTTGAACAGGCTGCCTTACAATTTATGGCCAGAACTATTAAAGCCAGTAATTGACACTATTTGGGGAGAGGTCCTACCTCTATTTCTATGTGTGGAAGCTGAGAGACCCTCTAATAGATATGACTACATAAAGGATTTTACATTCCTTTATAGCAAACTAACAGGGGTAGAGTTCTTCATAAACTCTTAGGAATGGCTAAATGATTTCATGCCACTGGTCTCAGATGAAGTGCTCGGACTTGACCTGCAATATTGATCCCTTTCATCTAGAACCTGTTTTCCTTAGTTCTGTTAAATAACAATCAATTCTAATCTAAGTCAACCAAAATGAAAAAGAAAACAAGGCACACAAGGAGACTGGAAGACCTGAGCTGGCTGTCAAGTGTGGCTATGGAGGCAGTGGCAGGGCTAACTGAATTTTGGGGAGCCACAAGCATCCAAAGGCAATGTGTAATATCCCATGGAATGAGACTGCTGAGAACATTTATCCTGCGCTTGAAGGCTCAGCTTGTTTGGCTCAGCCTTCCGTAAGACCTAAGCAGCTGGTGGCAGCCTTGTTTATAACTTAAATATTCACTCTTCTGCAGCATGTTAAAAGCTTTGTTTATTACCAGTAAAGGGAAATAATGAGAAATCCATTTGAGGCAAATAGTTCTAATGGAGTTTTCTTTATTGACCTTTATGAACCTAAAAATTATGTGGGTCTTTCTGCTTTCTCTATTTTCTTGTTGTCTTTCCCTTCAGATAAGGGCAGATAGTTCACTTGCACTTGAGATTAATGACTAGCAAAGCTGTCAGTTGGCCATTTTCTCGTACACCTTTGGTAAGCTTCAGCAGAGACCACCCTTCATTATTGGCACATGGAAAAATTTGTGGGGCAGTACATAGGGCTGACTGTATATTGACCAGAAGATGCAACTTCCATATAGTCACCTGTTAGAGAAGACCATGGCAGAAATTCGGTTTCATGAAGGGAACACTGTCTACTTCTAGAGTTTGTTCCATTCAGTTTTCAGTTCACATATCATTCCTAAGGCATGGAAACAACTTCAGAATAAATATTCTGAGAAAGTTTTAGCAAAACATGCAGAAACAAAGAAGAGTGGTTCAGAAACTCTTGAGATAACAGCAAGTGCCCATTGATCCAAGATTTTTATATCTGCATGCCAAAAATACGCAAATTATGTTCTGCAACTAGATGCAATTTCAACGTTTGAAAAAGCATCCAAAATTTCTTAGTGTCTGTGTCCACCAGTGGCCAGTTCAGCCTAGATATTTTACTCTTGTTTTCACTTCTAATAACTAATATTAAGTATTTTTCTGTCCACAGGTAGCAGCCCAAGAAGGAAATGTGCTGATTAAAGAATATCACTATGAGAAGGCTCTTGGTTATTACACCCTAGCTGTCCTGACAAGCAAAGATAATCCAAGGTATCTCAGACAGAGGGCTGCTTGCCTCATGCACCTGAAAAAATATGACAAAGCTTTAAAAGATATGGAGAAAGTGATCCAGAAGCACAGCCGTAACAGCCTTAAAACACGCGTGGAGGACCACTGCTCAAAAGGACACCTACTGTTGTCAATGGCTGAGGAAGAAGCAGCAGTTAAGCAGTATATTGAGGCATTGCAGTTAGATGAATCTGTGGCATTGTGCAGCATCATGAATGGCCCTGGCAGTGACATTTTAACCAAAACATTTCATAAGATTGCACAACATAATTTTGAAATGCAGCATTATGAAGAGGCCTGGAAAATCACAGACTATGGTCTTAAAATTGATAAAAATACTGAACTTAAAAAGCTGAAAACAAGACTTAAGCGAGAAGCGTCAAGCTGTAGCATACATTAATTTATCTGTTTGGGTATTTTCCAGTGTCTGGTTGCTTTCTAATTTGTTTATGAGGCTGGAAGAATAAGGGAAAGATGAGAAGCTCATGATAAATATGCAATGGACACGGCACCAAACGTGGTACAGCAAGATTAGAAGTGGAAAGTTTCAGGCAGTGAAACAAAACTGACCAAGACAGCTATGACAAAAAGGCAAATCGCACTATTCGGTATTTTTTGAAATTATTGTGGATGTATATAAACTCCTCCTTGTGAAGGAAGTATTTGTCTGGCTAAACTGAACTAATTCTAACACATCGGTTCCAATCATAGTGAAGGAAAACATGCAAATAGCTTGCAGTTTATGAATAATAATCACGTATTTCCTTGCTATTTATTCAATTAGCTTTAGCACATATTGTTCAATTCAGTACCCTTATTTTTATGGGCCAGTTGAAAAGATCAGTCAAAAGTAACATTTGTAACGTGCTTAATATTTTTGAAGGACCATATGTGTTACGCTGCTCAGTGACCCACTCCGGAATGGAAGGAACTGCCCTTGTCAGTGTCTAGTGGATTTGCAACGATCAGCACCAGTATGGGGGAGCAGGAGCAGTACAAATGCCAAGTAAACTGTTTTTCTGTCCCAGGGAACATAGATAATATGGAGGATGAGACTCAACAGAGATGAAACATCCAACCTAGTGACTAATACCCTGTTACCTGGGACACACAGGCAGCTGTACTCCAGACTTCACCTTGGACTTCCAGATCCCGGTGTCTCAGTTTGCCAGTGCAGATAATGGAGATCATCTGTCAGTAGGGGTGTGTACAAGAGCCTTTCACACTCCTGGATATTTGCACCAAAGACAGCTCTGGAGCATGAGCTAATCAAGAAGTGATCTATGTCCAAGTAGGAGGTCGGGGTTGGAGGCAACAGCCCAGGTGGTGATGTGACTGCTCTGCAGTGATTCAGCGCTCATTCTTCATCATCCATGCTGGACAGCGTGGGAATCAACATCTCACATGCTCTGAAGGGTTTTGCCTGATGTCACCACCTGTAAGGACAGCTAGACTTGGGGGGCAGCACAGAGAAGTGCTGATATACCCAATTTCTGCATGGTTTGGTGTTTCATCTGTGCAGTGGGAGTCTATAGCTTAATTTGGAGGCAGTGTGCCTATGCTGTGCAAAAAGCAAACAATGAGGTGAGGCCAAAACCAACAGACTTGTATATTTGTTTTGACTGCTCCAAGTGAATTTGTCCCAATGTTTTTGGAGTGTGATAATACAACCATGGAGAAAAATAGAAACTACTATTGAAAACAAAGATTAAAGCAATACTGAGAACTGCTCTCCTGCTTTGATTAGGATGAAAGGGAGATAGAATGTTTTCTTTTTTTGCTACATTGTTTTCTAAGAGGAAACATTCCAGAGTGAAACTTCATTCAGCAGCCATGCAATCAACCCAATAGGCAGTGATACCATCAGTACCCTTGCATCTTTTTTTCTTCTCCACATGCTCCTTTCTTTCTTCCCTAAAAGCACAGGTAAGAATGGGCTTCTTTCCTTTCAAATTCAAGAAAAGTTACTCTGTTTTAATCCTAGTGACACTGATGAGTACTTTTTTCTCCTAATTGGCATCAAGATGCTACAGAATAGTTTCTTTCCAAGCATGAAATTATATCCTTAAACAACTTTTGTCTACATTTGCAAGTTGAAAGAAATAGCTTTGCTGATTTTTCTTCAAACAGTAATCAACAGATAGGATTTTCTCTGTGCCTCATGCAGAAATTTTTGAGGAGCAGTTGTTTAGGGCTTTGGATTTTTTTTTCCCCCTTGATTTTTGTTTTGGGTTTTTTTGATTGACTGGGATAATAAATCTCTTCACAGCTTCACATTTCTATTCTGTTAGCATTGCCTCTTTTAGTTGCAGGTTTGGTTCAGTGTCAGTCAGCCAATAGTTTCTGTCTGTAGCAGCTGGATCCTTCTGTGGGCTTTAACATAGACTAGTTTTGGTTGGAACGGACCTACAACGATCATCTAGTCCAACTGCCTGACCACTTCAGGGCTGACCAAAAGTTAAAGCATATTATTAAGGGCATTGTCCAATTGCTTCTCAAACTCTGACAGGCTTGGGGCATCGACCGCTTCTGGGAAGCCTCTTCCAGTGTTTGACCACCCTCTCAGTAAAGACACTTTCCTAATATCTAGTCTGAGATGTCTGTGTCTGTACAACATAGTCATATTGTACAGACAATTGAAACAATGTATAGTCTCCTTTGCCACAATTTATCTTGCTGCAGATGTTATTTAAGCATGGAAATCTAGACACACAAAGAACAGGCACAGAGATGCTCAGCTGCACTCAAGTGAAATAACTTCATTACAGAAGACCATGAATCTGGTTCTCCTCCCACTTATCCATGCTGACAGATAAGAGTAATATCAGTAGAAAACCAGTCCACATAGCCTAGTGAATTAGTAGCCTCTCTGCTGAGAGCAGCAGTGCTAACTTTCTGAGTTTTACTATGTAACTTTTAGTGAACTGAGATTTTCTTGGAGCCTGTCGTCTTTCTGTTATGTAAAACCAGCATACTCAGCTTTCTCAGACCACCTGATAGTCATGGAAAGCACAGGGAAGACAATCTAGTCATCCTGTCTCCCAGGCAAATATTCCATGCGTTGGCCTGGGCTGCCTCTTAGGAAGTTTGGGGGGTTTGGCATGCTTTGTCTTCTTAAGTAGTATATTCTTCCTTCATTGCTGCTCTGAATAGAATGCATTTATTGCCCCTAAAGACACTTTCTTTAAAAGCAAGATTGCTATAGGTTTATGCTGAGGAAATATTTGGGTTTAGGTGCCTATAGCTGCTGTTTCTTTAAGCACCAGGAAGGCACATAACTTATCTATTCCTCATGGTCTAGATTAATGGCTGCTTCTCTCAGCAGATCCTAACTGTTCTCATCAGCATTTTTATTTGTTTCTTTTATCTTCTCTGTCCTCTTTCTGTGCCCACTAAACTACTGTGATCAAAGTCTTTATCTTTGCCTGTGCCTAAGCTTCTGATTTGTTCTTTATTTGTCCGTTACGTGCTTGCTTTTCCAAATAATTTCTTGGAATATCAAACAGGTCTTTCTGATTAGTCACAGTGAGAGGGGTTTGATTAGCAGCATCGCTGCATTATGCATGCCTAGCACAATTTCACACTCGCCACAACCCATTCTGACACTCATTTTCTGGAGTCCTGGGGAGCAGGCAGGATTAAATGTGACCCATCTATTTCAGCTGCTGCCCAGCCCGTGCACCTAATGGCCAAAAGCACCCCTGTGCCTGCACATTCACGTACCTCCACAGCTCTATTATGCTGTGCTTTGCCAGGAGATGGTATCTTTCAAAAAACAGCATGCTGCAGTTTGCATGGAAGGAGTCGTTTCTGAGTACCCAGCATTTTTAACAGAGAGTCTCCATCACTGGCTTTGGCTATAACTCAGGCTAATTGTGATCTTTCATTCAGTGCTAGTGAGACCATGAGGACCATTTAAGATGCCTTAATAGGATCACTGCACTTGAGTCTGGCTCTAGCCAGACTGCTGCTATGTTAAACAAGCTATCACAGCAATCAGCAGAGAGGGCATTGTTCTCGCTAGGGAGCTAGCTTTGGCTGCTTTCCTCTCAGCCCAGTCTCCCCCGCCAGCAACAGTTATGCACCAGAAATCTATCAGTATTTATCAACAAACATCTCCCTCCCCTCCAGGCGGATAAATCTCATTCTTATCTGTTGTCATATCCATGTCAGGATCTGGGACCACTCAGCTGAATTACCTACTTCATTATATACATAACATTTTCTAACAGGATATTGTTTCCAATTCTTCCAGATTGAAGAATCTGGATAGAAAAACTGCAGCGGTCATTTCTGTATGTCTCTTTAATGTTAAGCTGCAATTCATCAAGACTGTGCTCTTTCCAAGTGCTTTGAGATGCATCCCTCATTCTGTGCAAGCAGCCGATAGCTGAAGTTATTTAGAAAAGGAACTGTATTGTAACACCTGGTCCTTGCAAGTCTCTTGTGCAATATGCTTTAGGACATATTCTTAAAGCATGCTGCTGTAAATGTTAGATAACTGTGAAGAATTCAAGTCTATTTATGTGAATCAACACTAATGTAATCAAGAAGAGAATATGGTCTGATAACCTATCTAAATAGTGGAACTGGATACCTGTTTATGTGCAAACCAGCCTGAAGCTACATTCCTCTCAAGGCAAGCTTAAATATCTGTAGTTTGTTTATTCAACTCTGAGCTATATACAGACACTATCAAATATTTCTTTGCTCCCTATGAACTTTGTTCCTTTAAAGTATTCTGCAACCTTAGGAGTGCACCAGTCAGGCTGTAATAATTGCAGACAGACTACCTTGTTGCACATTGTCACCAGGTAATGGATAATGAAAGAAAACTTTGTAGTCATGATTGAGAATGTTTCTACACAAATGATTGCTTGCCAGTCTTGGCTCTATGAAGTATTCAGCATTCCTTCCGAGAATATAAAAGGAAAATAAGATGTGAGAATATTTGCATTACAAATACAGTTACACAGGTAAAGTTTCCTGACATTATGCTTTGCAGTCCAGCAGGCAAAGAACAGCTTAGAAATGATGGGAAATTATTTGGAGCTAAACGTTCAACTGGAAGCTTTTCCTCAGAGTTCTGACAGAGCTAAACTTTGAACTTTTGTGATCTCAAAAGGTTTTATTTCCTTTAAGATCATATCGCTCCCATTTATTTTTCCTATTTCAGTTAGTTATATGCTCCCAGATATTAAGAGAATCTAAACACATCAGCCAACTTCAGCAACTGATCGAATGCATTTTTGAAGCTGACGTATTGCCTGGGGAGTCATCT
The DNA here is from genome assembly GCF_965231255.1 of Vanellus vanellus. Taxonomy (NCBI): domain Eukaryota; kingdom Metazoa; phylum Chordata; class Aves; order Charadriiformes; family Charadriidae; genus Vanellus; species Vanellus vanellus. The sequence goes on along the minus strand of NC_138925.1, from coordinate 8,759,101 downwards.
TCCTTTCAGTCTAATTCATTGTGCTTCCCAGATTTAGATCATGGTGGAAATTTGGCTCTGGCTTACAGCCATGCAAACCCAGTAACTTTGATGAGTTTCTGTGTGCATAAGCGAGGACATTCCACTTGACTTGCAGAGGCAGATGTTTCACCTTAATGACAGCTAATCTAAAAACCATTTCTTTTACTGTCATTTCCCTGCGGAAGATTAACTGTGTTATCATTGTACTGCTTCTGCATCAAGCGATTTCCAATTTGCCAGGGCTCTGAGGAGTCGCTGTCACCATTAATTTAATGTGTTACATGAAATTATTACTGGTATTATAGTCTGCCTTTGGAGTCTTGGCTATTTCAATCATATTTCAGCTAAACTGGTCTGTGTTGGAATCTGTTGGTTCAGTCAGCCATTATTCAATGACACCTTAAGGAAAGTGACTCATTCCTTAGAAGGCGCAGCACTCCAAAGCTGTGGGATTCCGGAGGCTCTTTCTCCTCCTGCTCCTGCTGTGGGTTCCAGGAATGACTTTTTCAGTCATTTGTTCTGTAGGATGCCAAAGAATACTGCAGACCTGCACCTGCCTCACAGATGTGTACAACTCTGACACCCCCAAGCACAGGACCAGTGGTTTATTTGGTCACAAAAGTGCATGGAGGGTAGAAGACAAATACAGGATGATGTTGCTGTTTGTAGCATTCAGCAGTTGAGAACATACGAGGACGGGTAGGGAACAAATTGCCATCCCAAATGGCAACATTAGAGAAAATGAGCCAGTCCCAAAGATATGTCAGCAGAGAGTGGAAGACAATCATGATCATAGTGCTGTTATTTTCAGTTTCTCACCAATGGACTGGCAACAGGCGGGCAAGTGAAAAAACATAGCCTCTATTCTGGGCAGCTGCCATTGCCCAGTCTTGGCCTTCCCTTTTGTCATAGCCTGGTACCAGTGGCCCTCTGGGTTCCACACCTCAATACAGATGTGTAACCTAGATATCTAAGACCTGTGCAACTACTTAAAATGATTTCATTTCCAAAGTTTATTTTGGACATATAATGCATGGCCAAAACCTACTTGAGACATTGACAAGCCTACTCTGTGTTCCCGAGAACCACTGAGTACTTTTTCTGCATGCAACGTGCGACTGAGTTTAACCTGGCAGATCAGCTGTAGCTTTAGGTGTCTTACCATCTAACCCGATCATTTTTGTATTTGTGTGTTCCCTACATGATTCCAAAAAGCCAAGAGTTACGGAGAATAAACTAGCATAAGGATTTCCCCACAGACTGTAAAGGAAATTAGGAACAGTATCTGATAATAAGTTTGTATGTCTCATTCCTGAACTGCATCACAGTAAATGAGAAAATTTAGCTGTAAAGCCGGGGGGGGGGGGAATGTAGTAGGGAGCAGGAAACACAGGAGGATGTTAATGATTCCGTTCCATTCCTGGTTTGCATTTTGTTATGCCCCTCAGTTGTACTTTCATCTCCAGGTCAGTGCTGCGTATGCCATATGCAACCAAGCAAATATGCTTCATGGGTGTCACACAGAATGACATGTAGGGATCTGAAGTCACAAGGGAGCCACAGTTTTAGATTCAGATCAGTAGCGGATGAAATGAAGAACTGACAGCGATTAGTATTTTCCCCACTTAAAATGACCATCTCATGGAGCATCTTGATTGCTTAGAAACCTCAGGTGTCATATTATAAGACATTCAAACATTGGTAATATACTCAATATGTTCTTTAAAAGTCACATTAAAATCTTACAATATTAGGAACACTTCTGAGTGCTGGTAACAGTACAGGGTTTGTTCTTTTAGTATAGAGCTTTAACAATAGAAACATTTATACCTTGCTGTTCTTTTTTTTGCCACCTTGCCAACAGTAATTTTGCAATGCTGTTTCTTTTCTCCTCATGCATCACTTGTCCATTCTTGGGTGATAAAATCCACTTACTGGAGAAAACAGATAATTAGCCATCTACATAAATTGCCCTGTGACTACATCTTTAATGTGTTTGGATGTTTTAATTGATTGCATTCTCAACTGTTTTGGATGGCTTAAATGCCAGCTAATGCAATCCAATTAAGCCTCCTAATAAACCTGACTGATGAACTGCAATATAATCACACATCAAGTGGAGATGTAGAGGGAAATGCCACAGAACTGACAGTTTAGAATAGAGTGTGTCATTTTGAAAGACCCAAATCACTTCTCAACAGGGAAACTTCTAATTGACTATAACTGGTGGTGAATTTGGTAACCAAGACCTGATTGAACACGCCTTTTCAGCACATACTTAAGCCAGTTCCTATCCACAAAACATTTTTCATAGAATCATAAAACAGCCCAGGTTGGAAGTGACCTGAAAAGATCATCTGAGCCAACCTCTCATGGGAAAGGAGCCTAGATGACATTATCTAGCACCCTGTCCAGTTGCATCTTGAAAACCTCCAGTGACAGGGACTCTACCATGCCCCTGGGGAGGCTGTTCCAGTGATTGATTGTTCTCATTGTGAAAAAAAAAAAAAAAAACCAACAAAAAAACATATATGTTTCCTTCTTGTATCAAGATGAAACCTTTTCCAATGGAACTTGCACCCGTTTCCCATTGTCTTCTCCATGTGGCTCCTTGTGAAGAGAGAGCCTCTGTCCTCTTTGTAGCCACCCTTTAAGTACTGGAATACTGTGATGAGGTGTCCCCTTAGCTTTCCCTTCTACAGGGAGAAAAGACCTAACTCCTCCAGTCTTTCCTCATAGAGAGGTTCTCCAGCCCTTCGGTCATTGTGGCCCTCCTCTGGACCTGCCCCAGTCTGTCTGCGTAAGTCTGTTACTGACTGAGGTTCCTCCCAAGAGCTTCCCCTGTAATCGTCCTCTCCAGTCTGTAACATTTGCTAAAATTTATTGTCATTTCTGAAATTGTTTATTTCCTAAACTTTTCAAATGCATAGGAACATCAATTTATTCAAATGATAGACATCTAAAAAGTTTATTCAACAAATATATGAAGTGATAAGAGTCCTAGAGATAAGATTAGGAGTTTGTATTCCACATTTATTTTAAACTAAGGTAAACTAAGTAGTAATTTTACCAGAAAACTGCCTTTTAATAGTCTGTGATCAGTCACCTGAGTACCAACTGTAGAGTTAAGGTTTCTCAAGTTGATTTTATTGCTATTTTTTTTATTATATTATACCCAAAGAGCAATACACATAAGACTTTACTAATGAAGGCTCTAATTCCGCAAACACTGGACCACTCATATTTCCAAAGATTCTCATACTATAGGCATTGCAATAGGGGCCAAAAGTTTAAAAAAATGCAGCAGAGAAATGAAACAGACAAGGTGGGAGAGAAGAAATTAACAGTAAATGGTATGGATGCTTTCTAAAAATTATCTTACCTTTTTTTTAAATTTTGAAAAGCCTAAGTCCTGTTACCTAAAAGAATGAGTTAAGAACCCGTGTAGACTAAAGGAATAAAGAAACTCAGTGTTGTCAGCTTATCCTGGAGAAGGTAGCGACTTGATAATTATCTTTAGATGGCAGCAATGCAAAGAAGATTTCAGGCAATATTGGGGCCTCTTAAAAATATATTATTCAAGCAAAACTAGATAAGGCAGCTAGAAGTTAAATAAACTCATACTGGAATATGATGGAAACTTCCAGTAGTGCCTTGCAAGCAACTTACTTCAGGATGGCGTAGTGTTTTTGTCTCAGCTCTAGACGGCTTTTCCTAAGCCCAAACAGAGGTTACAGATTTAATGGAGTAATCTGTGTGAAATTCTCTGCTCTGTTGTGCCAGATGCCAGACAAGACATAGTAGCTCTTCTGGCATCGATGTCTATTAATCTAATCTTGACTTTGAATCTCTGTGTGACTTTGTTACATCTGTAACATGGGGATAATACCCTATTTCTGATGCTTTTCAGTGTCTCTTGGGTGCTTTGAAGATTACTTCTTTTTTGCATTTTACATTATTGTAAAAGAGCTACAGATTCTCATCAAACCCTCTCCCCAGTCAGCGGTGCTGGTAAAGGTCACCTCTCTCTTCTGCGTCTGATACCCGCCTGTTTGTCTATACAGCTGTCTCAGAGCCTCAGCCCCCAGTGGGGACAAGAAAGCATCTGGGCATCCCACAGTGTGCAGCCTGCTGGTACAGGTGCCGTGTTTGCTTTGTTGACAATGGCAAGGGTTAAGAAACAATAAAAGTATTTAGATACCTTCCTATAGGCATGATGCTGCCTAAGTTTTAGCCCTGGAGTCTTTGCTGTATGTTGGAATCCACATGCCTCCTAGGCACACCCTGTACTGCCTGCGGAGTTGGCTGCTTCTGAGAGCGAGCTATGTGCCAGCCAACGAGTACCTAATGGGAAATTCTAACCACAGAGGTGCATCTGGAATCCGAATCCAAATCTAGTGGGCAGTCAGGTACCTCTCTGCATCTTCCAGAGCCAGGGTCCATGCCTGGTGTGAGGCACCTCCAGCAGTTACTATGTGAAAGAACTGACCAGTCCTCTCTACCTTCTTTTATCCTGATAGTGCCACAACCACTTTCCACACAACCACCAATTGTTCATTCAGGATGCAAGCTTGGTGCATCTTCAGGCTCAACGGTGCAAACCTCCCAGCTTCCACAACAGTGTCCTAATCATCAGTGGGCATGCAAGAAAGAGGTAAGGCATGGGGGAAAAGGGGAAGTTTGCTAGAAGTTAAATGCATTTATGAGCATTTTGATAATTCAGGACTTCACACCATGGATGGTCTTGCCAAAGCCAAGTGTAGCAATTTATTGAAGAGGATTTTATGGTTTTGTCTTCTGCATTCAATTAAATGAAACATACATGGTGTTTAAATGCATATGACTATGGTTACATACTCTAAATTTTTCAACTGGTCTGAATATCTTTCCTTGGAAAAATGGAACTATCTTCTGTCATTTGTGGGATATAAACAGTACATTTAATGGATATTACAGTTTAAATTTTTATGTGCTCTGTAGCCCAAAAGAATGTCAAGTAAAATATCTTAAATTCATTCTGTTTGTAATCCATCTTCCCATACAGAAAAATAATGCAAAAATATACCTTTTAAGTCACGTGCATATAATTCCAAAACATGTTATAAAAAATGTAATTACAGTATTCATCACTGTACTGAAACTAAGTGTATGGAAAATGACACACTGCTTTGCAGAAGAGGTCTTCCTGCCATAGAAACTTGAAAAATCTCTCGGGAAAGATGTAAAGCATGTCATGTAAAATGAGAACTTTCCTAAGAATGAATTACTGTAATGGGAGAGACTTTTCTAAATGCTAACAGGCTAGGAAATCATCTTGTCCACTTAAGGTCAGCATTGCTTGTGCCTACTGCAGAACCTATTATCCAGTCTAGACATAAAATCAACTGATTTCATATATGGTGGAAAGGGTTAATTCTCCCTGATAAGTCTCTGAGCAGAGCATTTAATTCATTGGGCATTCTAAGCCACCTGTGTGTGACAGTGAATGTACAAGGGGAAGAGAGGGGGAGATGCAGGCACAGTACTTTGCAAGACCATTATTGGGGAGAGCCTGTTAGAGAGATCAGTGCTTATAATAAGAATATGCATTTTTTTCTGCCTGCCAGAAAATGTAAACGTTCCAATTACATCCCAGAAAGGACACAAGCCACCTGACCTCTGCAGCTGAAAAAGATTCTCCACAAGACAGAGGTAAGACAACTTCACATTTTTACCTGCTTCTCTGTGCAGAGTGCATGCATGTAGAAATTCATTGCAGAAATCATTGCACGCCTTTTATACCTAATACCACTAGTGCCTTGATATTTTTTTCTGCTGATGATGTTCAAAAGATTATTTCTAAAGAGGGGGTGGGTGAAGAGTTTTGAAACATCATCTAAACTTCAAGGTTTTCCCAATTCTAATCTGTTTGAGATGTGTGCCTACTAGGAGTTATTTACACTACACACATCTGGTAGCCAACTAGGTATAAGAAGATAACTGAGTACTGTTTGGGGTTTTTTTTATGCTAGTTGACAGATGACAGGATTACACTGGCTTTCAAAGACAAACCTGTTATTTTTGAGCTCAATGAGTTACCCTCTGTAGTCTGCATCCCTGCTACAATAAATCAAAGGGCAGCATCCAGCCATTGTCCTGGAGTCATTCATTGTGCTGATTTACTGGGGTCTAGGCTGGTTGGGTTTTTTAATGTCACCCTGTAGCTTCAGGTAGTCTTCTGTATTTAAGGTAAAAGTGTATACTAGACTCATTTCTATCACAGATTCTTAAATACTCCTTTCACTCTTCAGAAAGCAACTGCTTAGGCTGACGTTAATGAAGACATTTACTAACATTCAACAGGACTAGAATAGCGCATACTCCTTTGGTTACTAAACAAAACTACCGATGTTGATAGTAAAATTGCCAGGTTTAGATATGAGCTTTCCTATTTAGATTAATTCATATACGCAGAAGAAATATATCTTTGCATCTGTGTAACCTGAATGTTGAAACCCAGGTCACAACAGATCTGTTGTGTCTGTCTTGATCTGTTCTATGATATTTCTAGACTTACGGTTCTTTATTGTACTAAAGGCAAAAGAGGTAAGCGACAAAAGAGTATTTAAGCAGTCTCTTCGAAGAGTTTCGAAGCTACTCTCCATACCCCTGCCTCTCACACACACTCAGGAGGTGGTAATTTGTAATCTGTACTAAAGAAGAAATGTGACATACTTCACATGCAAGTGATTTCAGATCTGGTATTGCACTTCTACTGGGATATGGGGATAGATACAGTTGCCGATTCATACATGGTAAATACAACTGACCAAAAGGGAAAAAAAAAAAAAAAAAAAAAGATTTCACATGTTTAAAAAAAAAAATTCACTCTTAACTGGCCCATCTGTTCCGAGTGTGAAATATTTGTTATCCATCAGTAACAGAATCCAAAGCAATAGAATCAAAGTGAAATGCAAAGCTGCAGTGCAACGTAGCCTAAGCATGTGCTTTCTGAGCATGGGCTCAGAAAAAAAAACAGAAAGGAAAAAAAGCAGACATGTAGGACAAAAAAAAAAAAAGTATGAAATTCATTGATGAACTACTTGTCTTTGTTTTCTCACCTATGGATGACTTTTAAAATAAGCTGCTTTTGCTGTTTGTGTCAGAGCCAAGGAAAATATCTTTCCACAGAGCAATTCTTGTTGAATTACTATTGGAAGAAAATTGTCCATCCAACACACATTAGAGAATTTTTACTTGCTAGATTTTACAGTGGTGTTCTTTTTGCCTGTGTGAACCAGAGAAACCCCTATCTATGCATATGCTTGTATATGTGCATACATTATAGAATTGGGAAATGAAACAGAGTTTTCCAGCTAATTAGTTCTCATTTCTAAAACCAGACTCAAAACGTATGATCAGCAAGTACTAAAGCAACACCCTTTCTGCAAGAATTGTGCTGAATTTTCAGAGACGTTATTGCATGATGAAGTGCGGGGTCCCTTCCAATCCTTGGAAGCTGCATCGGCATTATTCTGGTTTCACAATAGTGCTACTGCATCAAAATAGAGATAGCTCTTCACACTTTATGTTCCAGCAATACCCAGAACAGAAGATTTGGCCTTTCCAGGGAAATAAATTTGTAGAAAAGTTCCACGTCGTAGCCACATCACACTCCAGTAGGAGTTGCACTGAATTCTTGTGGAGTGTCACGTTGCAGGTAGCTGCCAAGGCCAGCCCATTAGAGCCCTTCAGAAGCCTCCAAGCTAACCACCTCGTACAGAAGTGATGTCATGACAGAAGTTGTATACCCACATCCCTCTAAAGACTTTAGGTGACTGCCTAAAAATCAAGATTTATATGTGACTTTTTGCATGGGCAAAGTACAAAACCCAGGCATCCAGAGGTGTGTGAGCTTTCTCTCACATCTTAGTATGGATCAGTTTATAAGGAGATACAAAGTGTAACAGATACAGATGGAGACCTTGTTTCCATGGTAACAATACTTAAAACACAACACTAAAGATGATGTCAGCACCACGTCCTGTTTGGTTTTGATTGCTTTAGGACACTGAGTTGTTTCTACATTTGATGTATCTGCAGGAGAACCCCAGAGCACTGGCTGGGAAATAACTACATTGTTGTTCATGCGGTCCCCGATTTTCTTGGGGCGTACAGGGAGCAGCAACCATTAGAACATCTATTCAGATGACCCAGCACATTCAATTACATGAATACTAAACACAACAAATTGTCTTAGTGCAACCTGAGTAAGTTATTGGGAGAAGGTCATAGTCGGCATGGAGGAAAGACTGTGCCAAACCTCAGGGTGGCTGGAAACTGAATTAGGTAATATATTCTCATATAATCCAAATCCAGAGTTTTTGAGGTACACATCACCGATGGTAAAGCAAACATATGCAAAGGAAAAAAAAAAAACTATGATTCACAATTTTTAACTTAAGATTTAATTCCTTCTAAATGAAGGGTTGAAGGTCAATTTGATACTGTAGGCAATGAAGGCATAGGAACCAAACTTCTGAGAAAGGCAGTAGTATTCTTGAATACTATCTTCTCCCGGCGCAGTGTCCCAGGTATAGTCATGGTTATTCCAGATTCTCCAAGGGAAATGGGAAAACAAAAATATTCACAGCCCTGAATCAAGTACAGTGCCCCAGACAAGTGAGGCACCAGCTAGGCTATTTACTCTTCAGGGCTGGGGCTCTCTGACCATAAATTCCTCCCAGACTTGAGAAACTTCCCCAAGAAGAAAAGCATTGCATAAAAACTCCAGACCAGTGCTCTCTGTCTCTCTCTCTCTCCACTGGAGCCACAATAGTTCTGAGTGGTTTGGGGTGCCTTACGTCTGAGGAAACACCTCTTTAGTAGAGAGTCATACGTGGAGTCTTAAAGTTCATAGTAAAAACTTATTAAGAGGAGGCAGTCATCCAGATTGGCTACTCAAGCCCCACCCCTCCAGGCTCCAAGTGTAAAAATCTAGGATTTGAGGCTTTTTTAAAACCGCAACCCTGGCATTGCATTGAATGCTTCAGTCAAGTGTGAGATTTAGGAAAGAAATAGCAAAAAAAAAACCACTTCCACTTTGCATCATTAGATCTCCTTTGCCATAAAGGCTACAGAGTGATATGTAGATTGTGTCAGAAACCAAAATAGGTCTTTCCCCTTAGAAGCAATGAACAGAACAGGGACCTCACTGCACCAGCAGAGAACTGTCAAAATGACAGATTACTCTATTTCAGTGACCACACAAAGTTGCTCAAGACAATTAAAATTAATGATTCTGTAAAATATGTCCTTTACAGTTGCTGGTGCTTTTCCTCATACAGAAGAGAAGCATTTCCGAGGGTTTGTGGGTTTTGGTTGTTTTTGGTGTTGTTTGTTTTTTTTTTTTTTTTTTTTTTTAAACTTCCCTACAGCATAGCAACTTAAATACTTGTTACCAGATTTCCCATCAAGAAGAGAAACCATCTAATAAAAACAAGATACATTATTCTTAAATCAAAATCATACTGTCTAGTATTCTATCTCTATGTCTATCACTGTGTATTTTATAGCTTATGTCACAGACCAGAAATATATCACATCACAAGATCCTTTCACACTCCCTAAAAGTCCTTTCAAGTCTTTCCGCCTGCAGCATGTCTATACTAAGCCATAATTCTGCTCTCATATACATAATTACAGCTCCCTTGGCTGCCTTTAGTATTAGCTCTGCTTGTCCCTCCTTAGGGGGAAAATTTGCCAATAGGTGCATCAAGTAGAAGAAAAGAAATATTTTCTCAGTGTATTTTATCAGCAAAAGGGCTCAGTGGTTTATGTCACCAATACCTTAAGAACAACAATCAATTTCAGCTTCTTTAGGTCCAGCACATGGGATTTTATTATCTGCTTTCTGTATATTCTGTATCATTTAATTGTTGGAAAGACACAGCAGTGGGATACTCATTAGTTGCAACAATTGCTCCTAAGCCTGTGGGCTGTTCTGATTGTATTCAGAGCCCATATTGGCTTTGCCTTATTGTCAGGTACATCCTCTCGGCTTCCAATTGACTTCTTTATACTTGCCTAGAAAAGACAATGTATATACACCTAAGACACTTAAATTATATGCTGTGTTTGCCAATTGGTCCAAATTTGAATCTTAAGAGGATAAAAGCCCACAACTTTTCCTAACAGAATATGGTATTAATAGTCAGGTGCTTCCTTTACTCGTCTGCAACAACGGCAGAGTTCTGGATGACTGCTTTGGGCTGTGCACTGCTATTGCTCACCCAAACACTGACTTGGTGTAGAAAAACAGGCAAAGAAGTAATTTGAAATAGGACCAGAAGGAACACAAACTTACAAATGGATTTTTTCCCTTTTCTGGCATTCTCTAACCCAAAACATGCTCAGCACCACCCAAACCATTTGTGACTGATACCTGCCTGAGAACTGACAAAGGAAGTATTTTCATTACAAATACTAAGCTGTTTATGTCAGAGCTAAACTGCAAGAGTAAAAGAAATACAAAATATTTGTCACTATTGACTTGCCAGTTTAATGTTCGGATTGGCCTAACATAACCTTTAAAAATGTGAGCCAATGCCATTGCTACATCCAGAGTTCCTTGTACTTCCTATTGGAAGCAGTACACCTTTTCTGCATCTCTGCAAGGAAGTGAAGCCATTAAAGGCACAGGAAGAGATTCTTGATATAGTTCCCACTTCCTCCCAAAATTAAAAAAAAGGGAAAAAAGTATTTTCTTCATGATTAGGTTAATGCTTTTTGAGGGAATCTATGAATTTCCTGGGGACATAAGAGACACCTGCATCCTTGGTGCTCATGCATGAGCTCAATTAAGTCACTTTGGGCCCTGTTCAAATAATTTATTACAGCTGTTACTTAGGTCTTTGTAGTCCTCTATCTGTTGATTTCCTGGGGAGTGAGGGTGCCCTCAGAGCAGCCGGCAGAGTCCTTCATACCTTTCCTGGCCTCAGAGACCACGTTAGTCACTGGCTACAACAGGCACGCATAGAAAGCGGGAGGAATAAAGTCCTTAGATTCTTGGCATCTCAATTCTCCACCTGTGAAATGGGCAAAATTATGCCCTTCAGTATCTTATGCCATGTTACAAGAATAGCTACATTAAATCCAGTGAAGCTCTTGTCTGTTGCAATATTGTGGACCTTAACCAGGTAGACCTTCCTCAGGGCCAGTGACATTGTATGGTAACAGTAAAACTCAGCAATAAGGAAGATTCACATACATAGGAAACCAATCTTTTGTTAGCTGTAGAGCTCCCTGCAAACAGAAATGAGAGATCACGTAACTCCTCATTAAATCTATCGCTTTGTCCTCATGAGCAACCCTCCCTTCTGTAGCTAGTTTTCACATATGGACACCCAGGATCTGCAAGTGCATCCATTTCTTTCAGATCTTTGTCGTCTTCTATTCCTCTTCAGATGGTGGGATGAGAATAGCTGCCTTCACACCTGACAGAAGCCTAAGATAACATGACCCTGAAAAGACAGGCAAATTCTCATAGGGCTTTTGAGGCAGAATACTGACTAGAAGAGGAAGCTTAGAGTCCTGGCAGAAGAAACTGGCATTCATTGTTTCCTACCCCATTCACGGAAACAGGTCTGCCTTCACATTCTTGGAACATTCTGCGTGTACGTTCCCAGTAAAGATGACTGCCAGAAAGAAATCCCTGCACTTCCTCCTGAACACACGCAAAACTTGCAGTGCTGGTGAAGCACTCAGGTCAAGAGAGGTACCAATCTTAAAATTTATATAGTGTGAACTTTGGCAGGGAGTTACACTAGCTCAATAAACCAGCCTGGGGGGGGGGGGGGGGGGGGATAAAACCAACCACCAATGGGCTTCTCCCTCATTCTAAAGTCAGTTCTGAAAAAGAATAATAAAATAAAAACATTAAAAAAAAAAGGGGGGGGGGGAATCACATGCCTATCCTGCTGTCTTTCTCAGTTGCTACCAAATAGATTTCCCAGCAGTAGCGTAGAACTCTGTGCATAGCCTGCAACAACCTATAAATCAGTGTGTTTTCAAACAAGAAGCTGTTCCCATATATTGCACCCAAAAGCTGCCAGCACTCTCAGAGACAGAGGGTTTCATTGCACCTCTTTGACTTCACACTCCTTCTGCGAGCACAGCAGCCAAATAACCCAGTGGCAGATTTCAGGAAAGCTAGAGGAAACTTCAGAGAAGCTGCAGCGGAGCGGAGCTTGTGCGTCTTTGCAGGCTGCGAGTGCCCAGCCCTGTCTGCTGCTGTGCTGCAACCCCTCCTCCTGCTCTCAGGAGCATTCGCCTGGAGCTGGGAACCGCACACGGCTCAGCTCCGAAGTTTGAGCATGGCTCAGAGAAGACTGAGAAGCCGGAGGTCACAAACTCCTGCAGACCTGGGAGCCGACACGTGTTCTAGGAGCCTTCTACTTTCCAAACCCTTCATCTCTGCTGAGAAGGGAGCAGGCGCAGCTCAAAGGCACTCACACCTGGAAGGATCTCTTTTTGGATTCTACTGCTGTTAACAGAGCTCTGCAGACCTACTTACATCCACAGAGGAAAATTCTTCGAAACAGCAAGCCACTTTTGAAGCAGGGAGTGGAAGGAGGCAGTTTTTTCCCCTCCTTCCCTGTTTGGGAGAAAGGAGTTGCCCAACCTGGTCATGAGACTTTTCCATACTTCCCAAAGCAGGCTCCTGAAGTTACGGCACAGCACTGCCGGGAGCCTAGGGTAGTGTGGTCCAGAACAGCCCCCCTGCAGCACACCCTGAGCACAGACAATCTGGTGGGCGCAGGAGATGGAGAATGAGGTTGGGAAATCTGTGGACAATCAAATGGACAAATACATGTAATAATTTGGAAGTTTTCTTTATCTGTCTTTGCTTTTATTCTCCTTCCTTTTCCTCCCTGATTTGTCATGCATTTATCCCTATATTGATTTAGCTGTGCTGTTAATTCTTTCTTACCCTCCCCTCCTCAATTTAGAGTTACAATAATGGGGAAATCAGAAAGTCAAATGGATATTGTGGAAAAATCAACAAAATCTGGGAAGAAATCCTGGAGCTTTGTGGCAATCGGTCTGGCTGTCTTGCTGCTCCTCATGACTTGTGCAGTGGTCGCCCTGGTGATCCTGTATGCCAGCAGCAGAGGTAAGGAACCTGTGAATAATTCTTCTCTTCCCTCTGCAAACAACATACAAATCTTTTTGCAGAGCTAAATGAAAACAAAAATACAGGGAAATGGTGAGATCACCTCTGTGAGGGACTTGGCTATCTCTGCCTTGCTCCAAGCTCATGCACAGAAAGGATTATGTTGGATTTTATTTAATTTTTAAATTATGTAATGTAAGATTCTATGTTTTTAATTAATTCTATGCATTTTAATGACTTCAGCATTGTTTTGAAAAACGTAAAAAAAATGTTGCACTATTTTAGAGGGGAAAGCGTGTGCCTAGCGTTTCCTTGTTTTATAGAAGCCTGAGTGAAAATTCATTATTGCCAGGAGTTATGAAGCAACAGCTGCTTAGCAGGTCTAAAGGGGAGATTGCTTATTACAATGTGAAAGCTTTTTTTTTTTTTTAAAAAAAAAAAAAAAAAAAAAAAAAGAAAAACAAACCACCAGTGTGCTGCTGAGGAAAGGGAGACTTTTTTTTTTTCTAATATTAGATTTCCAGGTGAAATTTGGTTCAGTGACTTTCATGCAAATGTCATGTCAGGAAGCTGACAACAAGGCATATTACTTTGAGGGGCTTTGCTGAAACGTTAACGGCAGAGCCTGCTTACTCTCAAAACTAAGTTTGTCCACTAGCACACCAAATGCAAAGTCCTATTTAAAAATCCTGGGAAGCAATCAACAGGATTGGTAGCAGCACCTGCCTCATGTTTGTCATTTCCATGAATGCCTCTCGGACTCAGAGCTTGGTTAAAACACTAGGGAATAAACCTAAGAAGTATGAATAGCAGAACTGAAGGCATTGTTTTCTCCTTGCATTGTCTCTGCATCCCCTGCCTGCAGTGAACTGCTTTCTTCAGCACTTGCAAGTGCAACACTGCACAATTCTGAGTAAAAATTCACAAGAAAGGCCTTTGTATTCTTCACTCCTTTCACTACCAGCAATTGAAAGTTACTAGCTTTTGTTCCAGTGTGATGAAATCTCCGAGTCTTTGGTATTCATAATACTCATCAGCAAGTGGCTTATATTTATTCTATTAGCTCAGGAGACAGGAGGAAAACATTTCCCCAGAGCTTGGTCCTAAAGTAGGAGTTTCTATATCAAAATATTGAGCTATGCAGAATTTTGTTGCTTGCATGCATACAGGATTTGAGAAGTCAGCTCTACATCTTGCTTCTTGGGTTCGGGCACATAAGAATTCAGGTATTAATAATATTTGCCCAAATGTTGCTCTCTCATCCAAATCCATGGGAAGAGTGTGCATGTAAAGCAAGTGCTATTACTTCTTTTTTTTGATGAAAGGCTTATCTGTGAGAAAGCGGTTCCAAAATCTAAATATTTTGCCGACTCATATCAGCAATTAAACTTTCACTGGCGATATTTCCTGGATTCAGACATTCCTGAGCAAAATGCGAGTGCAAAGCGATTGCAGAGCTGATAAGCTGCCGGTCCTGTACAGCGCGCAGCTCCTCCCGGCTGCTGGCTCATGCCCCAGGGGGGGTTTCAGCACTGACCTGGAGTCAGCTTCTCCCTCCCTCAGTTTACATTTCGGCATACCTAGTTGAACTGCCGCAGTGGGAGACACCACCATGTAGTCATACCCTAGAGCAGCCACAGCCTTCAGGGGATTCACAGGGAGGAATCCATCAGCGGGAGCTTTAGTCTACCCCATCTTTTAGATGAGTGCCTATATGCACTATTGGGGTCTAACACTGAGAAAGCAAGAGCTCTTCAGTGCAACCACTCAGCGTTCTTGCAGAAAGGGAACATTTTCTGGCTTGAAAATTTTGTCCAAATACTCCACTTGGTTCTGGTTTGATGTTACGGCTAGGCCCAGCCCCAGGCAAAAGACTGAAATCTCTCTTAGACTTTCCAAGTAGAGAACGCGTATTGCTCAAAGCTGTGTAACATAAGTCCTACACAGCAACAGGAAGAAAATGCAGCTGAGCAGAATTCTCGTGATAGAACCAAGAGTGTTATCCTTGGGATCCTTTAATTTCACTCAAATGTTCCTTTTGAAGTGTGTATGGGATGCTGGATTGTTTACTAAGAGCAGATTGCGATTCACCACTTCATCTTTGTGCATCCTTTATCAGAATGACACTAGCAGTCAACAGAATGACTACTATTCTGAAAAATAATTCTGTTCAGCTAATGGAAAATTTAAAGGATTACCTGTCCTGCCTTACATTCTCTCTTTACATGTGAAGGTATATATAGACTTTGTGGTTCACGGAGTATATTTTTGTTCTGCTTGTATCTAGCTTGCAGAAGAGCATTGTGGTACGTGAAACAGGCCTCTGGTTATAGCAATAATGCATGTAATATGTGTTAATAGTGACTGATTTTTATCTATATTGCCAGACAACAAAAACACTGCAGCTTTCAGCAATGCAGTTATATAGTTCTAGAAGCAGTTCGGTGATTTTTGACATCCAAAGAAGTTTTCATACCCATAAAACCTTGTCTAAGTAACCTAAAGGAAAACATAGTAAGAATAGCAGAGTAGTATTTGGGTGATGACAGAAAGGGAGGCAGACAGAACTGAAATCATTCGGTTTTGAATCTGAATACACCGTGCTCTCAATCTTTCCATCACACCCACACATACATCTTTGCAGCCTTTTCACAGCTCTCTCTCTCTCAGCCATGTTCTACAAATATTTACTAAACTCCAAATCTCATCACTCGTTGGAAAGGTTACAGTCTGAAGAACATTTCAACACTTATTGTAGCTGACACGTCAAGTCACAGTCAGTGACTTCTCCAGACAACTCGGAGTTACAAACAACTTACATTCTCACCTAACTGCCGGTCCTGACTACTCAAAAGTCATGTTATTAGTTTAATTGATATTTTATTTACTTTCTGGCTTCCAAGTTTGTCGGGTTTCTCACAAGTAAGATTCGCAGATATATTTGTGTGTGTGCGCCCGCATCCCCACAGGTAGTCACTATTCACATCTATTATACAGTGTTATAAAGCTAGAGGGCAGGCTTACGCACCTACGCGCTGTCCTGCTAGGCAGGCTACAGGCACAGAAACGAAGAGAAATACAACACTTGGACCAAGAAGCACCTTGTTCTGGGAACGGATTTCAAAGAGCAATGTTATGCTCCCGCATTTCCTGTGCTGTGAACGCAATTAATGTGCACTTGAATCCTAGATTCGCGAGAACCTGCCGACTAGGGGCAGTATCTAAACTGGTCCCTGGCACACCGAGAAGAGGTTGTGGCTGAGGGTCTGGCTTGTCTCCTAGACTGATGCCTGCTCAGTCTTTGACTTTGTGAGTGTTCATTAGTGAGGCATCTATTCAAAGGAGATGGAGAATTTAAGTAAGTGGTGGTAACACAAAAGTCATGACGACATGACATTTGGGTGGCAAAGCTCTTCTCAATTCTACTCGGACAGAGCTACACAAATGTAAAGCATGAATGTGGAGTGACAGGCCGTGCGGGGCTGCGGAAGTAGGCAGATACTCAGTTTACTGATTCTCACATGAAATTCTGTCTCAGCCACGCTTATAGATAGACTATAGGTAAGAAATCATAAGAAAGGTGGAATAAAAACCAAACACTTGTGTTACGGAGTCCATTTGGAGACACTGACATCTGGTATAGACAGCCCTCTCAGAGGAAGAAAAGCTAAATTTGGCAATTACATTACTTGTTGCAAACAATTCCCTGTTATAATAGCAACAAAGGCAGTCTGCAGTGCTGACAGCACTTCTGCAGACGAGATCCGTGTGAGAAATAGATAAGGTGCTGAAAGGTGAAGCTCACACTTGGCTGCCTGATGACAACTGTGGCTCTAATTGTTTCCATGTGTGCCATCCCCGGCCATCTGTGGTCCTCAAAACACACAGTGGGAAAACACTAAACACAAACTGTGTGCTTCAGAGACTACAGAATGATTTGCTTCACTTTTGTTGCCTAAAAAGGAACTTCAGTAAGGCTGTGAAAAGCAGCTTGTCTTTAAAAAAAAAAAAAAAAAAATTGCTATTCAAAAGATGACCTGCTGAAGAGGACTACCGTACTGTACAGCTCGCAGAAGTTATGCTTATATCCTGCTGCTGACCAGGAAATGCAGTACTGTTCAGTGACTTCTTGTAAAGTCAAATTAAGACAATAGAATTCTTTACAATGAATCCAGTTTGGTCTGAAGCATGGCCCAGCTCTGCCATTTTTCGTGTGAGCCATTGACCTCTGAAATAGTATCCCGATTACTTATTTTCCCTCATTTTCTTCCATGTGCAGTAGTCCCACAGCTAAGGGAATTTTATTTAGCTCTGTTAAAGCTTACCTTCCCTTACCAATTCTCTGATCGTGCTCTATCAGACTGAAAGTGAGACAAGCCTTTAGTCTGCAGAGGGTTCATTGTTTGACTTACAAGACTATCAACAGAGCACTTAACTTTCTTAATGAAGTAAATGCAAAGGTAATACTGCAGAGGTCCCGAATTGAGAGTCATGAAGGAACTTAGTACTGCACAAAGTAGTTCCAGTGATGAAATCTTTCTGGCCCATTTCTGCTCTTTTGACATCCCTCTTTGATAGTTTTAAAAGGTATACCCCAGGAAGGTTATCTCAGAAGAAGGAGGTGGGAAAGCAGAGTGATTGATTTTATAAGCGGGGAAAAAAAACAAGCCAAAAACATTGTAAGAAGGTAGATTCTAGATGAACTTGGCTGTGGGAGAAAACAAGTGGGAAGTAAGGGTTGATAGGAAGAGAGACAAGTATTGATTCCCCACAGACACTTCCACTGATGCATTTACTTTCCCACATATGATTTTATGTTCAGAAACTTCCCATCACATCCATCTAAACCCTGCTAGAAATTTGGTTTGTTTCAACTTTTAGGCTTTGTAGAATATTAACCCGAGTTGTGCCTCCCACATCTGTACTTGCAGCAGTCTGTCCATGGACATCAAAGCATGGGTCTGCGTCATTATAGCTCAACCTGTCAGCAATATTTAACCAGGAAGAAAAAATAAATACAGAGACAAATACTTGGGCAGTCACCTTTAGCAAGGTAGTTTGAGAACATGAAGTGCACAGAATTGTCTAGCTGAGACTTTAGAAGGTGCATTTTACATTTGTTTCTAGTTATTTGAAGTTCAAGAGGTGCAGTAGTCAGAGCCTCAGTCAAGCGAGCAAAGACCCAACAAATATATTGTGAAGTAAAACAGGGCAGTGTTGGTCATATCTCATACAGAGTCAGGTTGGCTTGGTTCTTTGTCAGGAATGGTACCGAGGCATAAAAGAGATAATTGATAGAAACACAAAGGAGCCACTTTTAGAAGTAAACTGAGAGCCCCTCACCAGCCATTTCTAATTATCTGGTTTTGCGGCAGAGTTTCAGAGCCCTGAGTGTGCAACCGAAGTTTCAAAACAGATTTGGCTTCCCTGCTTATACAGCTCAATTACATTTTCACAATCACAAGGGCTTTTTGAATGTGCGGAGTTAGAATCTTGTTGAAAGCAGTTGGGTTCCGGAAACTGAAGTTAGACATTGTCAGGTTATATTAGAGAGAGCAGCTTTGATTTAAAAACAAAAAAAAAAAAAAAAAAAAAAAAGGGGGGGGGGTGTCTTCATTTGAGTCGTGCCTTGTCCCTGAGAAACGATGAAAAAAACCAGCATACTTATAATACTTATCTCTTACCTTATATCATACTTATAGTACTTATCTCTTTCTCACCTTGCCCATTGCTATTTCTCCTTTATGGAAAATTTCCGTGCCTTTGAACTACTATTTTTTTTCCCCAAAAGGATTTTTTTTTTTCCTTGGAAATAGCCTGGGCTTTTAGTTTTTTTTTTTTTTTTTTTTAATTTTTGGTTTGGGCTGGGTTTTTGGTTTTTTTTTTTTTTTTTTTTTTTTTTTTTTTGAGGGGGCAGATTTTTAATTATTAAAGTTTAGGAGACCGCCAGAATTGGGCTTAGCTTCGTAGAAAAAAAAAAGCTAAACTCCTCTATGTGAAGCTTCCCATTGTTACATGTATTTTGCTCATCCCATGTTCAGATTGCTAGACGCTAAACTATAATAAAGCATGCAGTTATTCTAATGCAGATCTACTCCCACACAGCACGACAGCACTCAGCTGAACCCTGAATGTTACGTTCCCAATCACAGTGGGGGCTTTTTATGTTGCTTCCACTGATGAACTTCAAAGCCTTCTTTTCTTCCCTACTGTTTTATTTCTATCTGAATTACTGTAATCTTGTTTGCTCTCATGTAAAACACTTGTTTTCAGTGGAAGGAATTTTTTTAGTAACTCTTTTCTGCAATCATCTTGGTGCAAGGACCAAAAAAAAAAAATGTTTAAAAACATGGCTAATCCTATTGGAAAGCAAGGGCATCAGGTTTTTGTTTTCTAGTGTGGAACCAAGTAGTCACATATTTAACATAAGCAGACACTAAGCTAGTCCAGTTTCACTAATAGGAAATTAAAACAGCAAAATTAATTTTCTTGTACCCAGGGTCAAGGCCACTCATGGGGCTGCGTCGTTAGATATCTCCCATCCCAGTTCTGTAGTGCACAGCACACAAGAGAGTGACATAACCAGCATCACAAACACATTCACATTAGTACTCAGCGTAAAAAAAAAAAATAAATTAGGTGTTCCTGTACAAAGGCTTCAGTGGAAGTCTGCAGCACAACTTATGGCTGTGAATTCATATCAAGGCCCTCTGTAGTCACTGCCCTCAAACTCCCAGCAGAGTTCCACCAAGCAATATGAGCTAAGGACTGTTCCCAGTTCAGCTTCTGCTCACCCCCGATGCATTAGAAGTGCATAGGCTTTTTGTGGCTCTTCTGCACTGGAAGAATTTTGCAAACCAAGACTAAGTGGTCCAAACCAGAAAATTAATAGCCAAGAGTAACACTTTCCAGCTTCTGCTGGAACGAGCATACAGAGCCATTTCCCCATGTAGAGGCACACATCATATGCTTCTATTTTAGAAATCACAGCAAAATGCTTCTGCTAAGGTTTCATTGCCTGTGCTCCCTCTCAAATTCCTTGTCGCATCACTCATCACTCCTCCTCTGTGGGCTGAAACCAGCAAGTAATGAAGGTCCCCAGCATTCCTATGTTTGGTTGCTTTCAGACTACTGAGGAAAGTGACCACCAGGACTGAGCCAAGGTCTTAATGGAACTTAATTAATATTTTACTGGAGAGGTGTCCTTATATCATCACTTATACTAGTGCGCCCATTAGCTCTTAGCAGTTTGTGCTACACTTACTCAGATTTTACCCCACCTGGAGCACTGCATTCAGCTCTGGAGTCCCCAACATAAGAAGGACATGGACCTGCTGGAGCATGTCCAGAGGAGAGCCACGAGGATGATCTGAGGGTTGGAGCACCTCTTCTATGAAGAGAGGCTGAAAGAGTTGGGGCTGTTCAGCCTGGAGAAGAGAAGGCTCTGGGGAGACCTTATTGCAGCCTTCCAGTCCCTAACGGGGGCCTACAGGAGAGCTGGGGAAGGACTTTTTACTGGGGCATGTAGGAATAGGACGAGGGGGAATGGCTTTAAACTGGAAGAGGGCAGGTTCAGATTGAACGTTAGGAAGAAGTTTTTCCCTGTGAGGGCGGTGAGGCACTGGCACAGGTTGCCCAGAGAGGCTGTTGAGGCCCCATCCCTGGAGGTGTTCAAGGCCAGGCTGGACATGGCCTTGGGCAACCTGGGCTGGTGGGAGGTGTCCCTGCCTATGGCAGGGGGGTTGGAACTCGATCTTCAAGGTCCTTTCCAACCTAAACCATTCTATGATCTGTTACTTGGAGTACTGAGACACATTGAGATGACTGATAATGACTTCAGTGGACTTTTCCAGGCTCATCTCAAAGGCAGAACACAGATTGAGCGTAGGTCCAGTCTCCTTCCTTATACGCTATTGCATCAGCCCTAAACATTACCGATTAGGTAGTGACTGCTCTGCCAAACAGCAAGGAGTAACCTTAGAAGGCATATCTGAAATTTTGAACAAACACAGCTCTGTTACCAACTCCTCCCCTAAACACACACACACTTACAGAAGGAAAAGTAATTTCTCTTCCTGAATTTGATCTTTGTGACTCAAAACAGTGTGAAAGCAGTAATCCAGCAATGGGCTTTTTGCCCCCCTTTAAACCTTTCAGTGACAGTGACTTTGAAGATCATGAAAGAGCTCAGATGCTCAAAGCATTGTCTAGAAAGGGATCTCATACTTTCAGTATGTGTCAGAAAGACTGTGGAGGCAGTTAGTGGGTTAAAAAAAAAAAAAAAGAGATCTTATTCTCTTTCTAGAAAAGTTAAAACTCACTGTCAAGACTCTTCCAATAAATTTTCCCCATAAATCTGCAGATAAGAGATTTCTTCACAGTTGTCATTTGATATCTTTTACTGGCACCACTATTCACTGGCTTGCTCCAAAACTAAACAGAGCTGTCACTGAGGCTGGGCTGCTGGCAAGTGACATTGGTAACAATTTCTTCGAAAACAACTAATTCTTTCTGCTTTCTTATTCCTCTCCCTGCAGGCACTCACTACGGCACCAATTCAGGCAACATATGTACCACACCTGGATGTGTTACAGCAGGTAAGGATTGTCACTATGAAGGATTATTGCAGAGGTGATGTTTTCCATGTTGTTAGTTCTACCAAACCTGAATAAACAATAGTTCAGGCTTTAAGTCTGAAAAGTTGGAAAGGAATGAAGTTTCCCCTTGGGCTAGATACACATTGCTATTACTGTCAAAGGCAATAAGTACAGCTCTCCTCAAATACTGTTCTGTGTGTAAACACTGAGCAAAACACACCCCTATTCTTACTTCTCCATTGTATACTTTCTTTGTCACCAGGGGTATCATTCATAAGGAATTAGTACTGGAAAATTGCCAGTGTGGTCAACAGTTCTCTGGCTCTGGCCTGAGCCACGAGGAAGCGGATTGACCAATGCAGTCTATATCATAAGTATAAGATTCCCCTTAGGCCCAATTCTCTCAAGCAGAATGTGTTCTACGCATGGGGCTATTCACCTTATTTTTAGCATCTTCTTGTACACCTCCATCATGTGCAATTGAGAGAGATAAGACCCCAGCACAGGTGTTCCCCATCGCCCCCTGGAGCCACCGAGTCTGTAGCCTAAACTGGGGCACCAGGCGGAGTGCCGGGCAGCGTGCTGGTGCCTGCAAGGCACTGTGCTGTGGGAGAATTATTCTGCCGTTCGGAGGCTTCCACTGGAAAGCAGTACAATTGCAGCACAAGTGTCTGCTGTCGGATGCTTCCTTGCATTTTTAAGCATAAAATAGGATCCTTTGAGTCATAATATATGAGAATGAGTGTTATCCAGTATAAGCAGCATAAGCAAGATGCCTTCTTGCCAAGCAGCTTCTTGACAGTCTTTGGTAGTCCCAGAGATTACGGGGCAGTCTGTGGAATTCAACTCTCCGATTTTGATACCTAGCTGCCAGAATAATTCAGAATATGGACCCAACAGCTGACCCTTGCAAGGATTTCTACCAGTATGCCTGTGGGGGCTGGCTGAACCGGCATGTTATCCCAGAAACTAGCTCCAGATACAGCATTTTTGACATCCTGAGAGACGAGCTGGAGATCATCCTAAAAGGTAAGAATGCAGCTATTCTATCCTTGGTTATGCACTAGTTTTTAGTTTCACTAGTTTTATGCACTAGTGTTTAGTTTCAGATGTTATTTACTGCACAGAGAAATAAACTTCCAGAGAAGTGTTGATTGTGATTATTTTTCTCTAGTCCTTTAATCTCTACATCTCTTACTACATCCATTTTGTGGGAACATCCTGTTCCCACTAAAAATGAGGCATAGGTGATTTGGTACTAACTTCAAAAGGAGCGGGACAAGCTGTGTGTATGTCCTTCTTCCTGACGCTTTTGCCATTAATAGCTCCTTTAAAGAGCACTCTAGTTTCACAGTAATTGAAGCCTACAGTAAGAAGTATTTATCATAGCCCTGAATTCTCAATGATTTCTATGAGAAGATCAAAGCTCTCCAGGGCAAAAATCTCACTGCCATGGTTTCTTCCCCAGGTGTGCTGGAGACTTCAGATCAAGGGGACAGAGAAGCATTTCGGAAAGCTAAAATACTTTACAAGTCATGTATGAATGAGAGTGAGTCTCTTCTTAGCCCATTGATTCTCTTGTTCAATACCAAATGTACAAAAGTACCAATGTACTTTTAAGCAAAAGTCCAATCAATATCTATCTAATCTGCATGGCCTTGCCTGGAAAGCTAATCTTCAGATGGGGGAAGGTGACTTGGTACATCTTTAAGGCTTAAGATACACATTCAAGGGCGCAGAAGGGATGGATGTTGGTTACCTACCTCTGGTATCAATGCAAAGCCTTCCCTTCTGCATGCAAAAACATGTCTCATTTCATCCTTTCCAAACCCATTCAGTCAAAATCAGGACTGGCGTAAACAGAAGTATGTTCTTTACTTTTCTGAAGACTAATGTAGGAGACAAGTGATTTCTTGGTATCTCTTATTTTCTGCTATGACAAATTCAGTTTCAGATTTAAACTGTTCGGCCCATTACCTGTGTTTCTTCATTTGTTTTTTATGAAAACAATATAGCATTTGTTTTTTCCTCTCTCAGGTCTTATAGAGCAACGAGATTCATTGCCTCTGCTAGAAGCCTTAACGATGGTTGGAGATTGGCCAGTGGCTTCTGCAGACTGGAATGAGACTAAAGGTAATGCTGTGCCTGAAAGAGTTCAGTAGTGTCAAGTCAGAATTTACTGCACTGAAGAGACGACTGTCATTGTATTAGATCCTCTGTTTTAACTTTTTCTTCATAAACAAAAGTCGGGCATCATACATATTTAGCATGCAGTGATCTGTATTAAATAAGATAGTATCAACTATAAGATCTCATTCATGAACAGTGTACTTCTTAAGACAGTTTGGAAACCTAAAGGAGCAACGTGAATAACGAAAACGAAGCAACGCAACCAGTATAGCTGTGTTCTAATGGTTGCATATTAATTATGGTTTGGAGCATAACTGCCTAGCTAGGCAAGGTCATGGTGATTTATACTATGTATAGGCAATTGCATGTATACGTGTATAAATCATCTACTGATTACTTTCTATCACTGAGACAGGTAAGGACACGAAGAACAGTCTAGCCATTTCTAGCCACTATAGGCATTTCCTGTGCAAATATTGTCATATCATGTCCAGTCTGGTTCTAAACAATTTCAGCAATAAGCTTACAAACTATACCACTTAATCAGTCCTGATACATATTGATAAATAATGTGTGTTTTCCCTTTTATCTCCCAGAGCCAAATTGGAGCATGGAAGAAAAACTCTCCATAATGAACTCCAGATTTAACAAACGTGTCCTCATTGACATGTTTGTGTGGAATGATGACCGAGATTCCAGCAGACACATCATTTATGTAAGAAAAAGATTGTGGGGAATTATTTATTTGCCACAATCATAATGGATAGTTATTTACGCTGCATACATATTAGCTTTCCGTAAGTCAGTGGGTATGCACAGTACAGGCAAAACCTGTGCAACAGTTCCATACCCCAAGTGGCAGATCTGTCTCAAAGTCATATTCGGAGACATTTTATGATAGCATAATTTGTTTCAGTTAAAGAAATAAAAATCAATGGATCTTTGCCATTTTACAGCATGTAAGGGATGTAAATTCTTGTGACTTGCAAAACAATGGTGAGGCTTAATATATAGGAGACCATGTTTTTAAAACATGTAAATAATATTTCAGAGTTAGTTCACATACGCTTATGCATGAACACAAGCCCTCAAGTCAAGCAACCTGTTTTCTAAGTTGCTTAAGTTTATTCTTAGATCTCAAAGGTTACTGAAAGATTTTGCTTAATAACCCACGCTGAGTATCCATCCTGTCCTTATCTGGAAATCCAGAGACAAACGTTGTGCCTTCCGTCTCACCCCAGTTCCTAGAAAGCTCAAGTTCTTTGATATTTTGGTAAGAGTGCACTATTGCCATTCCAACACTGAAAGGAAGGCACATGCAGCATTTTGTGTTGCCTTTCAAGGATATCTTTGGATAACATCAGGTCCTGTTCATCACTAACTAAAGAAATGTGTGTTATTTCCTTCAGATTGACCAGCCAAGTTTAGGAATGCCATCCAGGGATTACTACTTTAACGGGGGCAACTATCAAAGAGTAGGTATTACTAGTAATTTATTTACTATGTGCTACTAAAACAACTTTTTTATCCCCGTGTCTTGGAAAACTCAGATATATGAATTTTCATCTTATGTAACAATCAGAATTAGACTGTGACATTCATTGCTACATCTTTTCATAATTATGCCAGAATTTTGTAAAGTCTACAAAAGGACTGAACAACTGTCAAGCTTCCTCAGAACTGGCCAATTCATAAAGATGAGAAGGTTGTGGGAAAATGAAATTACATGTTTTATAGCTTAAAACAGCATCTGATTGTGAAGACTAACCTGCACTGAAAATGTAAATTTATCTTGGATTTGTTTCTATCTTCTAAGCCACTGGTTCTGGCTACCATTTTACAAGGTACTGGAAAGATTAATTATAGATATGGGAGAAGAATTATCATACTGGATCATATTTGAACATACAATACCCCAAAATGCTTTGTTGGACCCCAAAATATTCAGAATTTTTCATGTGTTCATTCAGGGGAAAAAAGTTAAAAAATAAAAGAGTGTTTTACATGGAGCAGCAAAAGCTGTATTAATGGAACAGATACTCAGCTAATAAGATACTCAGCTAGTAAGAATCTGCTGCCACTTACTCCCCCCTTTCCCCAAAGTTACATGAGAGAGATTATTTTCTATCTGCTTTTCTCTGCCAATGCTCAGAGCAAAAATGTGAGGGTTTCTGTAAATACATAGAAAGCCATTGCAAACATAGCCAGGTAATTTTCCAAGACGAAAATATTGCTTCACTACATTTTACTTTCCTCAATTATGTCGTACTAACAAAGAGGACTTGCAGCCTAACATCAAACTAATTTTCCTAACACGAATGGAAGGGAATACAGAGAGACAACAATCAACATTTTAGACTCTTTTGTCTACTGGTTGTAAAGGCAGATGAAAACATCAGTGAGACCAGTTTTCTTTTTACTTTGTTGTGTTCAACTGTATTCTCATGCATAATATAGTCCTGTCAAGTTTTTACGAGATTGTTTCCACACCTTCTGGACACCTTAACAGAAATTGGCAGTTTATAGCTCTGTCTCACGATACAAAGCAATCTCCACACAGCTGTGTTGGGAACTGCAGATAGCTGCAGGAACTAGGATTCCATTCTGCAAGTGTCACACAGTAGAAAAGAGGGGTATTTATGCATTGTTGCATGAAAGTCAGACTTTGATTGACTTGTAGGAGGTAGAAAATCAGGTACAGTACATAGATGATCCTGAATTAGCAAAAGAAAAGCAGTACTGCTTAATACAGTTTTAATTTGAAGCTATAAAGAAGCAGCGCTAAGCCTGTGTTTTTAATCTTAATGAATAAGGAGGAGACACAACCCCTTTTTATTTGCTATTTAACAGCTCACTTCCCACAGACAATGAACCAAACTCTGATGACCCAAACTCCCCCTGTGCTTAGTCCAGCATCTTTTGGCAAAACTCCTACTGAGGCCTGTGGGAGTCTGGCCTGATTAAGGCCTCAACATTCAGCCTAAAAACACAAATCATCATCATGTAAGTGCCCAGACTCAATTTCACAACAGTCACTGTATTTATCTGGTTTCCAAGGTCTAGGGAGGAACAAAAGTATGCAAGAAGAATAGGTAGTATTAAGCTTTCCTGTATCAGAGATCAGTACTCCCTCAGCAGCCAAATATCTTTCCAAGGTCCATTCTGAGGCATAAATCACAGCCGTACCCTCCTATTAGAAATAAAGCGAAGGTATCACCGGGAACCATCGAGACAGAGCTTTTCTTTCAGACAGTAAGAACAGAGTTTAGAAGATTTATGGTATTACTTTCAGAGAACTTAAACCCTCCGTGTTTATCCTGGTATTTTAGCTAGTAGGGATCAACTAAAAACACAGTGCTTTCTCTTTGCTCAAGCAGTAATTCTAACCCAGAACATCAGAGAGTTGGATTGCACAGGGAAGCAGAAAGTGTTGCTTTGACTTGGTATTTTGAGAGTGGCAACTGCAGTGTGAGGTACGCCAGGATGAACTGAGGTCCCAGGAATTGCAGCACTGTCTATTAGAGTAGAAAAAAAAGTGAGACAAATGGAGTGGGGAGGGTTGCGTTGGAGCCAAGGCCAGAAGCTGTGACCCCCTGGGCCAAACTTTTTCACAACATACTTTAAAGCTAAAATAACCAAAAGAACAGTTTGCCAAATGAGAAGCAATAGACAGCAAACCTTTTCTTCACAGTGCTACGTGCATGTTCTGTTTCTTGCGTGCAGGTGAGAGAAGCTTACCTGCAGTTCATGATCACCATTGCCAAAATGATCCGGGAAGACAAGAATATGTCTAAAGATGATGCGTTCGTCCAAGAAGAAATGGCAAAGGTTATGGAGCTCGAAACAGAGATTGCAAATGTGAGTACAGAAATCAAGAATTGCTCAGGATGTTGGGGGCGGACAAGGGGAGAGCTCTTTTGTGTAGCAGTTTTCAACATAGCAGAAAACTCATGGCCAAGGGGAATACGACTCGTTAAACCACGAGCAGCCCAGAAATCAGAGCCAGAAATCCATGTGTATAATTATGCCTACTGTACACGCTGATAGTGTGCCTACGCTAGTCCTAGCCATATTTATTTTTGGAAGTCTCCTAAAGCAGGATAATCTATCTTCTGCTAAATGTACACTATGGTAACACCAGGGCTAGCTTCTCTGCATCCTTAGAGATTTTTAGGGTGCTGTAGACTTCTAAGAGCTCAGTCTTCCATTCTAAAGAGGATAGAGGGAACGGCTTAGCTCAACATATTACTGAAACATTATTGAAGGGGGAAAGGGGGGGAGGGCAAGTTCCTGTACTGACATTTAAAAGGCAGCACTGGACACCATCAAATGAGCTTTATTTTTCAAAATTAACTGTTTTATTCGCATATTATTTGAGTGCATATATGTGCACATCCATGCTTGCAATTTCAGCCATTGACACTTAGTCAGTTGATTCTAGTAATAACCTTGTGAATGTCTTCAGGCAACTACCCCAGCAGAAGAAAGGCATGATGTAACCTTGCTGTACAACAAGATGACCTTAAAAGAGCTACAGGAAAAGTTTGCATTGAATGTAAGTGTTTAATGAGCAGTCCAATACTTTCAGCCTCCTTTTATTACCATGCCAATTGGAAATGGCTCTGCGAGTTTCAGTGATGCAACAGAGAGGTATAAAATTATTCCCATTCTTAATCTTGTCTTCAGAGTCTCTTAAAAAGCATTTTTCTACTGAACACCACTACAACTACGTTCAGTCCCACAGACTGTAGGAAATCCAGACAGTTACTAAGGCACTTAAACACATGGCATTGGTATATGTCTTTCTGTCTGCCTAGGAATTTAACTGGACCTTCTTCATCCAAGGTGTCATGTCTTCAGTAAGTGTTCAGGTTGACCCAGAAGAAGAAGTTGTTGTATATGGCATGCCCTATCTGCAAGAACTGAAAGCAATTATCTCAAAGTACTCAGCAAGGTAAAGAAACTGGAGAATATCCAAGACAAAAGTCACAGAAGTATTGTGGAAATGTAAATTATTGGGCCTGCTTGGTAGTTCTGCTGGAGCTTCTCCAAGAAAAGTGACACTGCTTCACTGTAAAGTATGGCTAATGTCTTCTAAGGTCCCAGAGTACTGTGGTACTAGGTGTCTCACCTGCTCACATGCTTAGAAAAGGTTAAATGAGAAGAAAAAAAAAAAAAGTCACAGGCTTAACTCTTGTTACACTCTAGAAGGGACAAAAATAAAAGAAGTTAATCCCTGAACAGACGCTATAGTATAGTCCCCAGTCCAGATGCCTCTACAGTTAGCCAGCCTGTTAAATAGGAACAGTCACCTGCAGATGCTGTGAAACTGATGACTGGCAGCAATCATTTGCTTTCTGATCTACATTCAAAATTAAGATCCCCCTCTGACTGCCTGCACGAGTGTTGCTTTTTACAGGGGATTAAACTCAGCTTTGCTTTCTCACGCAGCACCATCCAGAACTACCTCATTTGGCGATTGGTAATTGATCGAGTCAGCAGCTTGAGCCGGCGTTTCAAGGATGCTCGGGCCAGCTACAGGAAGGTATTTCCTCTCTTCCTAAAGAGACCTTAGAGCATAGTACTGGAAAAGAGTCCTGCAGTCACCAGATCAAGTCCTTCTCAATACAATGACATTATTATGTCATGTTATCCCCAAACAAACCTACGAACAGCAGTCACAACAATGGAACCCTTTGTCTTAGGTTAACCTCCCCTTTAGGCAATGATTTAGAAAAGAGATGCGTAGGCAGAATTAATCCTGTGGTGGTTTGTGTTTCAGGCACTTTATGGAACAACGCTGGAAGAAGCCCGCTGGAGGGAGTGTGTGAGTTATGTCAACAACAACATGGAGAATGCAGTGGGAGCGATGTATGTCAGGGAGACATTTGCTGGTGAGAGCAAGAGGATGGTATGTAGTTTACCCTTCATACTATTGTACATCCACAGTGTCTACAGTGCCCATCCACCTCTATCTGATCTCCCAACCTGTTTTGGCTGGTTGATATCTTTAACAGACAAGAGTCAGAAGGCATAAGAACTTATTTGTGGTGCTCTTTTAAATGCCAAGTACCATGTTTTAGAGCGTAGAATCTGGGGACATCATCTTTCAGTAAGAAGCTTTTCACTGCTGCTTAGCTGTGCCTGGGAAAAATCAGCATGTAAATGATTAGTTTCTTCCTGCCTCTCTTTTAGGTCCGAGATTTAATAGATAAGATTCGTGAAGTGTTCATCGAGACTTTAGATGAGTTACAGTGGATGGATGAGGCATCTAAAGAGAAAGCTCGTGAGAAGGTCAGAGAAAACAAGGAATTTCAGTATTCCACCCTGAATATGAAATCTTTGGAGTTCTGTAGCGTCACCATTCCCAGTTCCTCTACAAATGAGAGGAAAAAGAGATTTGATGTTCACCACCCTGTTATCCATTATCCTGTTACATTGTCCTTTTCTTTTTAATCTTTGTTAGCTCACATAAATTTTTTCCTTTAATGAGTCTCGTGAACCATGTTGTAAATGAGATAAGATGGCACCAAACGCATTGACTAGAATGATAACTGAATACAATGCAAACCCCAAAGAAGACTTTTCAGACTTTTCATTGACCATCAGTACTGTTCCAATAGCAAGGAAGAAAAAAAAAAAAAGGGGGGGGGGGTGGTCACTAAATGAGGGTTAAAGCCAATCCCTGTCGGATGGTGCTGTGGGGTCTGCAAGTCTACCATAGTGACTGGACACCAGGAGGGAGGACGACTGCACATTCCGTAAAAATAGAAAAGTTTCACTAGATCTTTAAATATTTGCGTCCAGTTTCTCACAAACAGGGGGACAATAGCAATAATTTGAATGATTATATGTATTGAAACTTAAAAACACCCCACAATTAAGATGAACCATTAAACTCTTTTCTTCTAGGCAATGGCAATTAAAGAACAAATTGGCTATCCGGATTATATTTTGGAAGATCAGAATGAAAAACTAGATCAGGAATATGCCAATGTAAGTATGTAGTGCATAGCGCAATATAAAAGCCTACACTTATTTTCTCACCACTTGGAATACTTATACCTGTGAAACTGTCATTTCCAAGTGGCTCAACAGCATACAAAGTTGATTATTTTGAACATTTTAATAAATAAATGCACGCAGAGAGCTACTATTAAGTGATACCTTGCAATCAAAACAATTTTTTTTGAAGATACATTCAGTGGTATAAGGAATTCCTCTTTCTACACAGCTTAGTAATATACTTGAATGTCTGTTTCTTTAGTTAAACTTCAGTGAAAACAATTACTTTGAAAACATTCTGGAAAACCTGAGAGCTGGAGCCCAAAAGAGCTTGAAAAAACTTCGAGAGAGAGTTGACCAAGATATGTAAGTTTCCAGACTGCATACTACAGACCCAATCTAAATTCTGAAATAATGGTTATTGTCTTATGTCATATGCTGTGGATAGCAGAGAATGCATACATCTGAGATCTTATATTTCCTGGAATGAAACAAGTAGTTCATTGCCTCTTGCGGTAGGAATTCATCCAGTTCTCTTGGAATCTCTCTAATCCTTCATCAAGCTGCTTCATATTCAGATACTACATTGAAGCTACTTACCACAAAAGCAGTGACAGGTCTTTCTGACAACTCAGCAAAGAGGAGATGAGAGAAACAATATCATGGAACTTCTGAAAATTTATATTCAGGAGGAAAAAAAGCTTAAAATAATCTGTGTTCAATGACACCCTTCTTCCCTACCTCAGTCCCTTCCTTATATGCAGCCTGCATTTTTTTAAAAAAAGAATAATACAATAAAAATAATGTCTAAAAAACTATAAATCATGACTAACTTTGTGTGCACCATTTATTTTTAGATGGATAATTGGAGCTGCAGTGGTCAATGCATTCTATTCCCCCAATCGGAACCAGATAGGTAGGTTTACAACAATTTTAAACAGCTGCATGGAACCAATTAATCACTTTTTGCACCACAAGAGTGCAAGCCTGCTATCCAGAGGCAAACCCGCCAGTACCCTGATGGAAATTCTGGGCAAGGTAGATGGGCTGTTCTTTTCAAGTAGTCGCTTTGTTGATGGATATTTAACTTCCCCGCCTGTGGCGGGCACAGTTTACATACTGTAATTGGAAGAGCCTTATGTTTGAAAGCCCGAGACAGTAACTGCTGCTCTATGAGTGCCAGCTTCAGAGAGCAGAGAATGCTCACAGTGTGCTCTGGGCTGTTTGTACTCCTGTTTCCACATTCCTGATAAACACACAAGCAGCTCTCCAGTTTGCTGCCTGTACAGATGGTATTGAAATTGCTTTGCTAAGGGGGATACCAGACCAAAGAAACCTGCTGCTTCTTACTGAGTGTCAGATCCATGAGTTTTTGCAGTTTCTGGGCTGACCTTTCTTGTTCTTTGCAGAGAACTTAAGACAGTGAACCTGTCTGGCTCCCTGTGCTCCCAGAGCTCTGAGCTGGTGCAGGTGGGCAGAAGTTCAGGTTAAGCCTGCAGATACTGCAGAGCCTTTGCTGAATTCTGAGCACCCCAAACAGGAGAGGAACCAAGTCATTTTCACTAAATAGTCCTTATTAAAATTCCCAGCCTGCCAAGAAGATTGACTATCCAAGTACTGCCAAATACCATAAGAGGAAAAAACCATGCCTTATTTAGACCACACAGCAGCTGTACGCTGCCCACAGGGCAAAGGCCAGAAACAGCAAACAAGCCAACCAACCCTCACAAGAGGAAAATTTAGATAATTGCTAAATGCAAAAACATCCAAAGCGCTCATAATTTAGCCCTCTAACCTTATCAGAAAGAGCCGCATTCCGTTTGCATCGCTGTCACTCACCTTTATATTGTATGTACAATAGAAGCTGTGCTAAATCCTCCAGCCATAGCAGGGGACTCCTTCAGCCACCTCCTGCACAGCAGCTCCCAGCTCAGGCTCCCTATTTATCCCCAGTGTTTTGTGCTGATTGTAGTCAGCTGTGAGCCAGCTTTCCAGCCAGGAACTCAGGTCTTCCAAAAGATCGCTGCCTCTACAACTTTGTCTGTATAAGTAATATGGAAGTAACTGGTTTAAGTAACTTGAAGATGAATAATGCGAGCCATAAACCCAGGCACAGCTACCCACAACAGCGTGGCTGTCAGTTAAATCCTGTTTCTTCCTGTCTCTAGTTTGAGGAAAGTGATTTTCCACAGTACTTTGTGTTTCTTCCTTCTGTCTTACTGCAGTCTGTCTTACATATTTCTCCCCAAAATTGTATGGATAAAACCTAAGTAGTCAAAAAGGGTTTTGTCTCTAAATGAAATATTTGCTATATAATTTCAGTATCTCGCTTAGAAAGTGAGACATTAGAATGAATTGCATGAAATCTTAATTCCTCTAGAAGCATATATGCTTTTCATCTTATGTACATGGGATGAAGACGAAACCCCATGGATTCCACATAGCGCTGTTCCAGTAAACTGAAGAGGGACAGACCTCCTACTGCCTGTCCCCTGCCCGGACTGGCATCCCAGTGCACTTGGTGGTCTGTAGGAATTACTGCTGTGCAAGTGTTACATACCAGCATTGTTGGTAATCGGCACGATTTCCAACCTTTAACAAAAATAAAGCAATAAAACATCCATTAATTCCCCTATAAAATGGCTCTAAAACACAAACTGTACCTATCTCCAAAAGACAGCTACTAAACATTTTGTTCTTGACTTACTGCAGCGCACACTACAGACCAAATTAGGCTGAAGTTGAAATGTAAATGATGCTTAGTTCTCAAACGAGAAGATACTGTAGTTGCAGATGTGCTAAATTAAACCTTTATTAACTTGTCACTTTCCATTTATCAAGACAGAAACAATTTCACATGAGGAGGCATGATGTTGTTTCTAATCATTTTATATTTTACGTTCCTTCATGAGCCTTAAACAAAGCAAACAATCTGTCTGCAAAGTATGCAAAACCAACGCTACCTTACAGTATCTCCCTCTCTCTTCCCCTCTTTGCAGTTTTTCCTGCTGGGATCCTGCAGCCCCCCTTCTTCAGCAAACACCAGCCACAAGCCCTGAACTTTGGAGGGATCGGGATGGTTATTGGGCATGAAATTACTCATGGGTTTGATGACAATGGTGAGAAGATAACGGAGAAAATATTACTCTTCCAGTTGCATTCATTGCACTGTAAGAAAGTTGCACACCGCTGTGACTGAAGTATCCGTGCACACACAATCCCGTATCCGCTACGTCCCCCTCTGGGAGCGCACAATTAATGGTCTGTTGAACGTTTTGCAGTGAATGTTTCATGAACTAAACAGGTCACACAAGAAGTAAGCAGGTGTTAAAAATAAATTGTCAATGACAATTCTCAGGAAAAGCTGTTACTTTTACAGCATCACCAGGCAGATACCCTGGCTCCTAAAGTAAAGTGAAATCTGTGAACTACATTCTTGGGATAGAGAAGCTGTCAGCAGTGTCTTGAAATCACAGGAGACTCTTTTTTTCAACATGAAAGTTTGAAATAAATTGACTTTTATTATCTTTCTAGAATGCTACGTAAAATAGTTTTCGGCAAAAGCTCACTTCTGATACCATAAGCCAGTAATTTCTTATACGTGAGTTTTCTTCAATGTGTTTTTTTATGATAATAAGCTTGTGCAGTTTACACATAGGCACACTATATATCCTCAGCAATCCAGATCTATAGCGAATAAAAAGCGTGCTCTAGAGAGCTGAGAACACAGAACTGCAATTCCAGCTTTCTCCTGCTGTGGCAAAGTAATTAATTCTCTATGAACCTCAGTTCTGTCACGTGGACACACAGAATGAGCCCCTTAAACACCTCAAAAGAGGTGGCAAGTTTTGTTACACCACGTCTGCATAATCCAATTTGAAATAAAACGAGGCCTTAGCGCTGTAACTGGAGTCGGGGCTGCTGACCGAACAGGGATCACGGGATAATAGAGACCAGAGATGAAAGACCGCAATTGTCCGTTCCCTTGTGCCAAAGCAGAATCACCTGTGCCAAAACCATTTCTGATAAAACTCTGAAGCACAGACCATCTAAATCAAAGGAGGAAAGAGAGGAGGAAGTGTAGTGTTGATGTTAAAATGAAACGGGTACTGCATGGGAAGCATGCACTCAAAGCTTTCCTTTTTTTCTTGCATTTTCATACAGGTAGGAATTTTGATAAAGATGGAAATATGTTTGACTGGTGGAGCAATTTCTCAGCTATGCATTTCAAGGAGCAGTCTCGTTGCATGGTTTATCAGTATGGGAACTACACGTGGGAGCTCGCTGGAGGGCAAAATGTAAGTAAAACCCACCATTTGCACACTGCTGGTTTTTAATACAGAAAAATAACAAATGTAAATGGAGAATCTCTACAGACAATAAGCATAAAACTCCACATACTGCAGGGTAATTCTTCTGGAAATAAGATACAAGGGATGTTTCTTGTAAATTGGGGCTACTAGTGTAGCCTAGAAAACCAGCAATACCAGTGCGCAGTTGGGTTAATGGTGAACAGGGCCCGTGTGTGCCAGACCCTGTGAGACGTTTTTTGCAAGGGGGGTGAAATCTGGTGTTTGCTACTGTCCTCTGCTAGTGTGTGTTCTGCCCAGCAGCCTGTATTCTGTTCATGTTATATTCATATATATTCTCTCTATTCTAATCTACAGCTTTTACCCTATCAATTTCTCTTTTCCTTCTCTCCTTTCTTTGCCACAGCACGGAGTCACTGCTTCCTTCTGTTCCAGACATGACTGTCTGTCTGCGGTGTATGACTGTGCTGCAGCTTGTGGCTCTTAGGGTTGCTAATGTTACTGACTATAGAGTAAGTGAATGATTATTCTTTTACAGGTCAGTGGAATAAGCACATTAGGAGAAAACATTGCAGATAACGGAGGAGTCCGACAGGCTTATAAGGTAACCTTCTTCAAATACACTGTGAGTTAACTTTACCCCTGGGATTCGGCAATGGTGTTACCTCTTCTGTCATAAAAAATTTGACAATGAACACATTATTACCATATTCAAAAACTTAAAGCCTTGATTATATATCTAGAACCTTATGCCCCCATCGATCCAATGACAGTGTAGGACTGCTGGCGTTCTTGCACCCAGGAGAAGACCACCTAATTCTCCCAGCTATACTGGGTGCAATACAGTGCTTGATGCCGCGTACGTCTGTCTCAGGTAAACAAGAGCAATGCTCATAAACAGGCACGGTATTAGCTAGGTAAAAAGGTAAAACACCCTCCATTTTCTAAAGCCCTTAATTCTGAAAATGGCAGCTATGACTTCAAACCGTTTGTCACATGGCAACAGAGCACTAATTTCTTGGCAACACGGTTTGGGGAAATTACGAAGCAGAGCAACTGGTTTTTTCCAAGTTTATTTCTCTCACGCTTTTCATCTTTCATCTCAAAAGTGACACGTCAGGTAGGACACGAAAAGAATAGATGGAAATACCATCTCTTTCCCAAGAGGGGTACGGATCGTATCTGCTGAAATACCTGTCTCTAAAATCCTACCTCCTTTTGGTGCTTTCTTTATGTGTTTTATAAGCTTTAGGAAAATAACTCAAAGTAATCCTTCTACCTCGCTGCTGTTTATTTCCCATGCAGCTAGAAAGCGGAATAAAAACGCAAGGATTGATAATCTCAGAACTGCCCGCCTTGTTCCAAGGGAAAAGGCTGCTTCAACCACTCAGTTCTTTTCAAAACAAGGCATGCAACGGGTGTTCCAGAGCACCACCTCCATGCTGTGGTTGAAAAACTATGATGTTCGGGGTGGTTTTATCTGTTACAAACACTATTGTGTATCACCTTATTTCTCACACTCTACCAGGGGAAGTTGGCTTCCAGACTCGGGGGAGTGCAGTATCTTTAATCCTCCAGATTTACAAACCATCGTTATGAATAGGAACACAGTAGTTATCGGCACAAAGGCTCTTTCCATGTGGAGCTCAGGTGTGAGCGTGGAATATTCTTTTCTAGAAATAATCCTAACAGACGTCACAGTGAAACTTTCTATCTCTGGTGGTTTGAATATGGCAACAGTTAAGGGGGTTTATAGAAGAGCATCCTGAATTTTCAGAAATCTAAACTGACGATTCTGACTCTGACGGATACCATTAAAATTAATTACATTGTTAAAGTGAATGTGTCCTTGGTTCTAAAAGCTATTGCAAATATGGAAGAGTAGTGTGGTATGACATAAACTGCCCGCATACAGAATCCGCTCCTCTTCTGTGGTGCTGAGCGTATTTTTACCCTCAGCTCTGCCTTCTGTGTTTTGTGTGCTTTGGGATGATCTCAGCAGCCGAGAGGAGACGGTAACGGAGCGGTTGAAATTAACCAGCGTGAGGACACATTAACTTGTCTCCATTATGTCAATATACCTAAAAAAAGAAAATTGGCCAATTAACGTGTAACAATAACAGGTAATGGATTTAACATTGAGCAAGGTTATTATCTGCTATTTTATGCGCAGTTACCTGAAGAGAGAAAAATCATCACCATAGAACGGTGGAGAAGCCTTAACGCTTTATTTCCAGATACAAATTCCTATAGAAAGCGTCAGTGAAAGCTGATGTTTTTATTTCAGTTTGGTATTTTTCATGTTTTATAACAGTTTTCAGTTCAGAGATTACTGTACTTAAGAAGCTGAATGCAAATTAACTTTGTTTCATTTTTTTTACTAGAAAAGTCAACAGAGTACTTACAATGACAGCTTTTTCATAAAATTAGCTGTACTGTTTGTATTAGAAAGATAAAAACTAAAAAAATACGGAAGGGAAGACATGTTGGGTTCACACACATTGTGACTAAAATCTCTCACCCCAAAATAACACTGGAAATCCCCATCATGCCTGAAAACACCACCCTGCTGTTTTCTCTGAATCGAATCTGGGATCATTTCTAGGCCTACTTAAAACGGCTGGAACAGGAAGGGAAGGAGCCAAAGTTGCCTGGACTGAATCTGTCCCACAAACAGCTCTTCTTCCTCAACTTTGCTCAGGTAAGAGCACCGGGCTGCAGCCGCTAGGCGCTGCCTGAGAGTATACATCGGGTTATCCTGAAGCTTAGAGAGAAAATGAGTCCCCAGCTCCGGCTGGACAGTGATTGACCACTGACTGCACTCGCTGAAAGGTCCTCAGGACAGATGCGAAAAAGATGTC
This sequence comes from Vanellus vanellus, assembly GCF_965231255.1. Lineage (NCBI taxonomy): Eukaryota > Metazoa > Chordata > Aves > Charadriiformes > Charadriidae > Vanellus > Vanellus vanellus. The sequence goes on along the minus strand of NC_138925.1, from coordinate 8,721,024 downwards.
TAGCGATTAGAGGAAAGGGTTTTCAATAACTTTTCTGAGGGCGCTACTGAAAGCTGCTGGAGTGAGGACAGGGAGAAACCGGGCATCTACCAACAGAAAGGTGTGTCAGAGAGCAACTTAGGGGGACAACAACTTCCAAGAGCTTGCCGTTTCATGTAAATATTGGTTCCACTAGCATTTAGGAGAAAACTCCTTTTGCTTTTGATAAGAGATGGGGTTTCATCCATTTTTTAACATGTGCTGGAGAAAACTGAATGCCCGAGAAATACCACACCAGCAGCCCTGAAATAGGAATGCCTATTCAGATCACAGATGTTGCAACAGAGTCCACTTTTCCTCCATACCGCTCTATTACACTGCAGAAATAATAAGTTTGCCGAGTTGTATTTCGCCCCTCAGCCTGGCTGAGGAACTCCCACGTGTTCACGCTCTTAGAGTGACAAATACTTAGTGGTAGGTCAAATGTTTGACAGCAGGCCAACACGCTTAGTGCTGTGCCTCAGACTCTTGGACTTCACCTCATCTGTTTGAGGAAACACATGGGTGAAATCAAGAGCTCATGTATCTATCCCAAAGCATCAAATCTTCATCCAAGAACTTGATAAAACAAACCTAATTAGCAAATAATTGCATCTATTCTGCCTCCTCTATAAAACACCCTCCAACTATATTGTAACAAATTGGGATGGCTCTTAGGAAAAACTTTGAAAGACACCAAGAAGACCCCTAAACTGAATTCCCTTTAACACTGACCCACTAATGATTAATCCTCCTTGTCTAGGTTTGGTGTGGTTCCTACAGACCCGAATATGCTAGCCAGTCAATAAAGACAGATGTTCACAGCCCTCTGAAATACAGGTGGGTCTTATGAACTGATGTCCTAATTAGTAACTTGCTTTGCACCCACACAGCGCAGGAGGGGAGTGGCTCATTGTTGCAGCTATATTCTAACAGACAAGATCAATGTAGACTAACTTTCAGAAGTTCTATAGCTTGAGGACACCTCTGAAGAGTGTGTTCCTTTACTCCGCCTGGTAGACTTGCCAGTCTACAGAGAACGGACCAGAACCCGCTTACTGTGTGCTCTGTTCTACGATTTCATTTTTCATATGAGCTATATTGTTCTTGCATAAAGTATCCCATATTCCGAGACTGTAATTGAGTTATGAGACTCGAAATCACTTTATGGATGTGGCTTTCTGTTTTCCAGAGCAACAACCTCCATGTGCTGTATCCATCTAAATACATTCCTTCTCTTTATTTAGGGTGATGGGATCTTTGCAGAACTTTGAAGCGTTCTCAGAGGTGTTCCACTGTAAAAAAGGCACAGCCATGCACCCTGCAGAGAAATGCAGAGTGTGGTAACCAAAAAGAACACTGGGGAGAATGACACGTGCTCTGGTGACACAACAAACAGTTCTTGCCAGTGATGTGCCTGATGTTCTCCCACTCAGTCACAGCCAAGGCTAATGGTGCAGCTGCTGCCGTGAGAATCAAGGAGGCTCCAGCACTGCAGCCCGCACAGTTCCCCCGGGAAGGACAGGGGGGTCTCGGTGGCCGATGGGCTGTGCTGAAAGCCACAGTACGCTCCAGAACAGCAACGACTGTTTCAAATGACATCCCGACTGTTATTAAGATACCACATCAGGGTTACAAAGACTAATTCTTAAATAAAAAACAAAACCAACAAACACCTATATATCTATTTTTCACAAAGGAACAATAATTTTAAAATGTCTTACGCCTTCTGAGACTCAGCAAACCTGTTTGAGATGTTTCATGAACTGTTTGCCAGTGTTCTGGTTCAGTTTCTGGTGCGTTCCTCCCAAATCCGGGCCAGAGCTAGTTCAAACTCTCGCGCTGTCTGCGTACCTTGATTCCCGCTTTGTTGTACGAGGTCGCTATTTGTCTTGCGATGTTACCGAGTGAGCTGTATGTTCAGATGCCCGTCGGCTGCTGACTCAACGCAAAGCTGCACTCTCCTCCTGCACTTGAGTTCATCTTCTCCAAAGAACAACTGTAACGTGACCTTCAAGTGAGGTATTACTAGATAGAACGATCACATTTTTAAGTACAAATTCTGTTGTTATGGTTAAAATGACAGGGTCCCTCCCTTCACAGATGTATTTAAAATGATTGATGCTTATTCTTGTAGAAAGTGTATGAAATACTTTTTGCCAAATAGCAAACATGTATCCATGGAAACAATTAAGCTGTTTTTAATCCTGTGCCTTTTCATTTTGCCATAGGCTATTTTTCAGTATTTACACTTGAAAATGTAATACGTATTAATTTTTAATAAAAAAATTAAAAAATCACAGTAGCCAATTCAGCAAGCATTTTACTATAGAGAGTTTTGGGTGGCTTTCCTCAATAGGTATTCTAATATAATATTTTAAACTGCCAACACTTAATAGTGAATTTTAAATACTCTTCCAGCAAATGCTTTTCTTTCTGGCACAGAAATCACTGGAGAGAGCAAGACAGTAACTCCTAGTGCTCAGCTTACAAACTGCCAAACCCCACTATTCCTTTGCTTCACAGATTTTGTTCGCGCACCACGAGCAAAAGGTTGGATTATCTAAACAACAGGGAAGGAAATGAAAATCACATAACAGAAGCAGCTTTGCCATGAGATGACCCAATTAATTATTCTGGCCATCTGCAGTAAGAGTTGGCTAAATCGCTGACTGAAACCTGCCCCAGTTTTGCATGAATTTCACCTGTGAAAGTGAAATCAGTCTACAGATAAATCGCCACTTTTATTGTAGCTGAGAATCTATAGTTCAATTACATTTTATTTCCATTTTAAAAGTAATCCTGGAAGATAACTTTCTCAGAGAATCAGTGCTACCTCAGGGATTAACCACTCTTCTACGCCCTTCAAAGTCTGAGAGTTAAGTTCAGAATGGAGAAGAAGTAGTAAGAGGGTTTAGTTGCGAGTTTGTTGATTTAATCTCTGTTCAGAAGACTGAGAACAGACTGCTCAGCACCCACCAGCAGAGTTGCCTACTGCAAACAAATACTACGCAAAGCACAGAATTTGGCTTTCCATGCAGTTAATAGTAATAGAAAAACTGCTTCCCACCTAATTCTTTTCTCTGCTGCACCTCAGATGACTGTAGATGCAGACCTCATCAAGGAAACTCAAAATCATTTGGGTTTGCTGATTGTTTCAGCTATGGCTATTACCTGACTATAACTGCACTTGACCACATTAATTCTAACAAAGATCCTGATTCAAGGCAGATTAAGTGGGAGGAAAGGATGTTTTGTCAGATGGGAATTGGTGGATTCCCGTATTTAAGTGCCTGAAAACATTAGGGTTGACCCACACTAAAAAAACAGCAACAACAACAAAAAAAAGGTGAATAGGAGAGTGCAGTAACAAGCTCTGAGAGCCCTTTGAAAAAAAAAAGTTACAATATAAGAGGATTAAGCTCCCCTTTAAGTGACTTAAAAGGTCTTAAGGGAAACGTGGAGGGACAGAACCTGGCACGTATGTGTCCTGCTGACGCCTCCGTACAGTTTGAAGGGCTTCACATGTTAAAACTTTTGGTTCTACTGAGACACATAATGAGCTGTTTATTTCCTGTCAGGCAGTCGGATAAGGTACTGTGCGTTCCTGGTACTTCACTTGGAGCTGGATTAGTTTACAATACAACCCCCCCCGATTCACAGTAGTGAATTTTCTACACTTAATTCTACACTTAATACTTGTCTGTTCTGATAAGTTCCAGTTCTCTCTGATACTGAACACCAAAACCTTTTGAGTCAGACTCAGTAATGCTACTAAGACACAACAGAAGCAATTTCATAGAATATCATAGTAAATCATCCACATGACTTCAAGATTAGCAAAGAGTGGACAAGTTAAAGCTAGTTAGGAGATAACACAGACTCTGGAAAACACAAATGGACAGTAATTAATTTAGACATTAATCAAAGTTCCACTCAAACGATGACTAACCACGAGCCTTCAACTCTGCTCAGGACTAGAACCGTGTAGTCAGACAACAGCTGTAGCAGCAGATTGGTGAGCGGTGCGATTCTGATGTCCTAAAAGGCTTCATGCCAATTCTGTTATTTCCTGCCCACCACCGTTAGGGAGGCAGGAGGCCGACAGATCAGTGATCTGCTGACAATTTTGAAGACTAAGTTCTGCATAACAACAGTGCTTTAAGATGTTTGCAACTGCATGTTGAAGACAAGCCTAATTATGTTCCATTCTGGTTTTTATTCATTTTAAAAGAGTTTTTACTCTTGAATTAACCAAATGCTCACGTCCCATGCCTTCTTAAAACCGACTGTCATACCGACTAGGTTTGTATTTGCTCCTGGATTGGATTATAGATGTAATAGGCTAGGGATATTTTTTTCCTAAATTGTTCTTTATCTGTATAGAAACTGACATGATCCACAACCCTCCTTAGTAGGAGATGCTGTCCAAGCTTTGTTCTGGCCATTAAGTGAGGTTCACCTTTCTCATCGCATCTAAAACTGATGTTTGTGGAAAGGTCATTTGACTGCTATTTCCTATTGGAAGGGTTTTAATTTGTTTTAACATTAAACGAGTGGTTATGAGACAGTCAAGTGCTCTGATAAATTGGCTTTTGTTATTTAATCATTTGTGTGTGCTGGCAGGCAAAATAAACTGCATTTTGTCCATCTTCACTTACACAGATTTTCCACGCCAGATTGCGTGCATACAGTAACGCTAAGTCAGGAAACAAAAACTTCTTCCCTTGTGTAGCAGATACTTTCACGTGGTGCTTGCAGTAAGCTCAGTTGGCCAAAACGCCTTTCTTTCCTCTGTCCTCCCATGCCTTTAACAGCCAGGTGTTCACAGTGCAACAGACTCGCCAAGAAAAGTGTCCTGGCCCGAGACGCCTTTAATATTTGCCCCCTACGTATCACAGTAACAGACACCTATTTCCTCGGCTCGTTCTAAGAAGAAGTTGCTATCCTGGGACTCCCCCGGGGAGTCCTGCTTTGCTGTGAACGTACAGTTCCTTTCGCCACCTTCCGCTCAGAGATTCATCCTCACAGTTAGGTCTAGATTCGTCCGACAGTCACCGATTTCATAACAAGTTCAGGTAGTTTGCCTGCCATCATGAAAATGTTTTTATTCCAGGGTTATTAAGAAGAGAGTGACATTTTAAATATTACACTGTTCAACAGTTTAACTTGTCTATTAAGTCGCCAGTATCTCAGGATGAACTACAATTGGAATTCTTCTTTAGGGGCAGAAAAATTGGGTTGGCTACATCTTTAAGCAGCAGAATATTAGAAAAAAGAAGCAAATTTGAGGAGTAACTTTTTAATGTAAAATCCCAGACACAATATATGAAGGGGGAAAAAAAGTATTAAATAAACACAAACTATTGATTACCAATATGAACAATACCACAAATTCAAGGATAGAGTCTGGCACAGTGTCTTTTACATGTAAGACCTATTCATATTTGCAGTGGTCCAGCTATCATACAAGATTATTAATGCAAAAAGGCAAGTTTACCACAAATAGGGAGTAATAGAACAAAGACTGTCTTTGCAGCTTCATTTTTGCTTAGATACTTCCTGCTCCTGGATTTTGTTATCAGATGTAGACCTCTTCATTGCACTGTAAGAAATACAGAAGTAATTATGGTTGGGGAGCAGTGTCTATAGCCCAGTACATTCCCAAAAGGCTGGAAAGGTCCCTTGCTCACGAGACAGGTCACAGAGTTATGCACAAGAACAAAATGAGATTACACAAGAAGAGTCAACTAAAGTTGTGACCAGTAATACAGTGAGAATACAGTGGCCTTGAGAATTGCAGTATTTTATATTTTGCTCAAGTCTTAGAGCAGCTGCTAGGCAGCCACTGCCTACCGTGAGGGAACTCAGGAAAGTGACAACAGTATATATATGCCAAGCAAGGGAAACAGCACACCAGCGTGCAGAGGTCAGGTGGAGGAGGTTCACATGGCTGACATTTTAATTACTCTGCAAAATCATTAAGCTCTGGAGATGTGCCATTAGAAGTTCTGGCACATGCAACTGCTAAAGGGATAATTAAAATGTGCCTGGGAGGTTTTATTCCAAGTTTTTAATACAGCACATGGAAGTTACTTTACTTTTTCATGTAAGTTTATTACGCCTCCCACCTGCAGAAGACTCTTTCCATCTGTCACTTTGTGTCTGCGCCAGCACAACCCAAGTGCATAAGCTACAGCCTCCCTTTACAGTCCCACACACGTCCTTCTATTTCACCCCTACTGCATCCACACCTCCCCTCTCCCCTGACAGCCCCCTACACCACACCAGCTACCCACGACCTTGATGAAACAGGAACAGAGATGAGAGATGGGCTCAAAACAACTAGGAAATGGCACTGCACTCCCTATTGACCACTATGTTACTTTTCCATAATATATGCACAAGGGTCACAGAAGAGGAGATGTGCTACCACAAGTGAGAAACAATTCAAGCTGAGGACAGGGGCAGCAACGGAGTTTCACTGCCCTTAACCCATCAGTACGTGAACATCTACAAAGACAGAAATGCAGAGGACTTTCAAATTAATATTGTGGCTTGTTAAGGAGAGAGTCTATTACTGTGCACTGAGTTCACCACACGGCATTAGGTTTCCAACTGACACCTCTGCCATCTCTAAGCTTCCCTTCCATCTCAGTTTAACGCAAGTGCCAATTCAAAGTTCAGAGCAGAGAGGGTAACACCTTTTCGGGAATATCCAAGTCTTGACCAGATTGAGCTTCAAAAACCTGCAGTCACCCAAGTACGATTTTCCAGCCCAACTTGTTATTATCACCTGGTACAACCAATCATCCCACGGTCCAGCCGTTCTGCTGGACTGTCTGGCATTGACCGTTGTGTTGCATGTCGCTGGTGGCAGCAGCTACATACTCAGTTTGTGAACAGCAGTGGTAGCGACAGAACACAGCTTTACAAGCATTCTATCTTTGAGAGCCTATTTTGGTAGTAGAGGGACCATTTGCTGTGCTCCCAAGACACTGATTATTATTCATCCCACGGTCAGGTGAAGTTTAAGCTACAACCAGTTTCCCCATTTCAAAACAAGACAGCAATTTCAGCAACAAGCAATATCTGCTCCTACCTGAGGTTTCACACTTTCTTCAGCATTTGTAGCGTTGCGATGACTTTTCAGTTATTTTCAAAGGAACAGGGCCCTGGTACGAGACCATCTTTTCCTCCACCTGCACAAGTAAATAATGTATTTAGTGCTAGGTAAGAATGAAACTGTCCCCAAAGCAAGGTCTGTAATATTTTTTAAAGGAATTCCCCATAATCCAGAGCTCTCACAACTGAAACAGGGTTTATGCACTCCGAGAAGTAGGAAGATGCACATTCCTGATCTGCAGAGCCGTCAGGCGCGCAGCCTGCCCTACCCAGCCCAATGCAATCCGTCCGACAGCAAGGCTGACCCGCACACAGCACTGCTGCTCCATTTACAGGGGCTTCCAGGCTGAGTTATGTACAACGTGTGTTTGTAAGTCTCAGTCAGAGACTCTGGGGAACAGCCTCCACTTCAGCCCCCTCTAACACCCCTCACCCCCAACCACAACACAGCACCTTCATCAATAACGAAGGTACCGGACAAATAACATGTAACTGGACAGAAATTAGAAGCTCCTGCAGAAAATACTTTAGCCTAGTGGAAAATACTGTACCCAGAGGTGTTTTCCTGCAGATCTGATTCCATTTTAGACTCGCAGGCAATTAAGTATCAGAGCTTTATTACATACTTAGGAAAACAAGGAAGAGTCAGATTTCATGTTTTCCAGGAGGAGAGGAAATGAAGTCTTTCCTTCTCCCATGCTGCCACCTGGCGACAAATCAGGCTCCAACTTCTAAAACAGACCAAAAGACACATCTAAACATTAGCAAGTTTTTTCAGACTCCATCAAATGCACACTTGCTGCAGACATTAAGCACACTGCTGCTATGGCAGGCACCAAAATTTATTATTTTTCTCCAGTGGGTAGATTGCCGCTGCTGCATCCCGTCTCTTCACCTGCCTGTGCAAAGCTCCCAGTGCATCTACAGCGTCTTCTTTCAACTGCAACGGCAGTCCTAGAAACCAAGAGGTCCTCCCCAGGCCCACCTGTCTGCCAGTTTCTTTTACAGGGTCTTTCCAATGGTTACCAGGACAAACTTGGTTTCTCAAGTCAACAGGAAATACCAGCTGAAATGTCCTTTGCAGAACTGGCCCCAGAATCCTACTCACAGGTTACCTCTTCCTACAAGTTTTGCCTCTCCAGTCTCAGGAGTAATGAAACAGCAAAGTTTCTGTGCTGTTTCAGACATGCATCTCTAGCTTCCGGTCATCTAATAATTATGGGGCTGGAGGACAGGCATTTCTTTGCAAAAACATCTTTGGAGCAATCGCTGCCTAAGCACTACAATAAATCCCTCCTACAAATGACAACACCGAGCAACAGTAACATTTAACTCTTCTCCCTTCTTGAGATCTTAATTTGCGTTCACAGCTGTTTAATTAAAAGTTCGTCTCAGTAAAAAAGTAATACTGAATAACTTAAGATCCAGAGTATGCCAACATAATAATTTAAAAATCCCACAGACTGTAAGGCAACCAGACAGCCCACGGTGCAGCAGCAGCCTCTCAGCACACTTGCGGCACCTCTAAAAGGTTTACACGCGCCTACACCTGGCCACTGAGGCTTACAAACTGCTTTACAAACTCTCATTAACCCAAGGTGAGAATTAACCAATGTGGATTACGCAGAGACCAACACCAGTGAAATCTTCAAAACCCAAATACCCCCGTACTGAGAACAAGCTCTGTGCCCGGCAAAAAGCCAGGCCCCCTGTCAGAAATGTTACTGCCGCGTAACGAACTGCACAATTTGCATTTTGGGAAGAAAAAAATGTACATGTCAGCCAGCAAGGTACCGAGCAACACCTGCTACCTGTACGCTGAAAGAAGTACCGAGAGTTGCAAAGCCTGAAGTCTGTTCAAAGCCACACGCATCGCCCGTGCAGGTGCACAAGCAGGATGCCACCTCTGCCACAGGAGGCCCTCAACAATAACAGTAAGTCATTAGAAGATAAGAAAAAGCCAGAACTTACCCCACGGCTGGCATGGAGCACAGAAGGCCGAAGTTTCCTTGTCACTCTTCTCTGAACTCTCTCCGTTTGGGGGTTCGGTTTTATCTTGAAACTGCTCAGGAAAGCTTTGTACTAAACAATGGCAGTAACCTTTCACACAACGGGTATTGCGGAGGAACAAGCAGTGGTTAACAATGAGCAAACTCTAAAGTCAGCCACATGTTGGAGAACATCCAACTCCACGAAACATTAACTAGGTACCAAAGAACTAATCTAGAGGAAAAAGGCCAGGGAAAAAAAAATGTGCTTGCCCAACGCATGCCTTTACTGTTCATGGTGACATGTTCAGTAAGCCATACCAGACCGGCCACAAAACCGGCAAAACCAAAAAATAGTAATGCATTTGCCGGCTGCCACTGATATTTTCAGAATGTTACAACTGCCTTACCGACTTGTCACGTTTGACCACCGAAAGTAAAACCAATTCTAAAAATGCAATGAAGTCAGGGCTCATTAAGTTCTTCTTGTGTGACTCTCGGCAGACACACAAGAAACAACGAAGGCTGTTTCTCTCTTAGTTTCAGATACTTTCAGAACTTTAACTTTGGGATTGTAAATAGTGTGGGCATCCTTTTTAATATAAAAATAACTAGGAGTAAAAGAAACTGTAGAGTTCATCCTTCTGTGATTACTGCAATGTAAAGGTACATGACTTTTGGTGGGGACTTTTAAAAAAACACTAAAAATCGCAACATTTATATTTTTAGAACTTTAACAGAAGGTATTTCTTCATGGACAGATCTGCACGCACACAGCATAAACTTTAAAAGGAATTTTAAAGCAATCTCTGAAACCTTTGTGTTGCTTGCAGCTTGATTTTACAACAGAGCTGTACTTTTATATGGCTATCTGTAGCCATTCTTATAAAACATACATGTTGAGTTTCTGAAATGTCACTTTATTTTGCTCAGCAGAATTAGTTTAAATAAAAATAAAAAAGTCATCATCTATCATATTTTCCCAAAGCCAAAAGACAACCCTTTCCCATTTTCTTCCATTCCTTGTAGTCCCAGGGGGAAAAGGTGCGCAAGTTTGCTGGTCAAGGAGCAGCGGTCTCTAGATGTGTGGCCTGGGTGAACACGAATTCAGAGGGACCGCATGAATGTGGCAAAAACATCAGCAAGCCGTGACAGCTACTGCAAGCTGTTCTCCTGTCTCCCTTCCACTCCTCTGCTCTTCCCTAGAGTCATTCAAAATGGAAATGCAAAGCCATCTCCCATGTCAGCTGCTCCAGTTCCACTGACGGTTCCCTCTGCACCCTGTGCAACACGAGCTTCTCACTCTGATGCTGGGAGGCTTTCGCAGTACATGTCGGCATCTGCTCAGTCCGTCAGCCCCAGTACCTCCTCCCAGGCATCCTGCTGCACCCATCACGTCTTCTCCATGCCTCTCTCCATCTTCTTCCACATCTCATTTTATATACAATTCTTCCCCTCAGGCTCAGCTGATAAATAAAGCATTACTATCCTCACCAAATCCTTCCTCAAAAATCTATGTCCACCATGATGCTCTTTAAGATAATGCCAACAGCCAAGCTCCTTGGTGTTTTCACTTCATGTAACAGGGAAGTTCCTTTACAGAGAGAAATATGTTTTCATTTGTAAGAATTTTGTTTCTAGGCATCACATTCACCTTAACTTTTTTTGTTGTAACACATGATCACAGGTTATCGCCCTTCACTCCGAGGGTGGTGAGCCCCTGGCCCAGGTTGCCCAGAGATGCTGTTGAAGTTCCATCCCTGGAGGTGTTCAAGGCCAGGCTGGATGGGGCTTGGGCAACCTGGGCTGGTGGGAGGTGTCCCTGCCTATGGCAGAGGGGTTGGAACTTGATCTTCAAGGTCCCCTCCAACCTAAACCATTCTGTGATTCTATGATTCTATGATTAGAGCATAAGTGACTAGCAAAAGCCTGTAATTGTGTATAAGTCATTCATGGCATTACTAAAAGCCAATTACAAAGCTACAATGTTTCTTGCTGTACAAGATTCCTTTTCCCATCAATATTTTCTTTCCTTCTAAAAAGGGAAAATTTGTACAAAACGCATTTGGAAAATGTGTTATGTATTAGTTATGTGGAATCTTTAAAATGAAAAAAAAAAGCTATTTTATTCCACTAACAAACATATTTTGGAATATTTACATGCATGCCAAGTGATAACGGTGCAAGTTGGTACATAAGAAAGAAGCTCCAGGCATACCACACAAACCACTGCTAACAGAAAAGAGCTTTACAACCTCTGACGATACCAACCAATGCCTTGATCGCTCAGCTATTTCCAACCTTCATAGAATCATAAAATCATAAAAGAGAATAATCCCATGCCCATAAAGAGCAAGAGCTGCTTACGTGTACCGTGGTGTACAACTGTAAGGCATGCTGGCTGTTGAGGAGGTTCCAGGAGGACAAGCTTCACACACATTGTCAGTGGTCTTTGTGCCAATACGGGAGAAAGCAACAGGATTTCTGTCTGCACCTGTGGCTCAGGAGGGCTTCAGTTCAGCACGGTCTTTGTAAATGACCAAGTCATCACTGCAGAGACCCCCCACTACAGACAAAAGCTCACACACTTCTGTCTTTGCAGACAGGAAAAGGAGCATTCTTGGCCACATCAGTTACCTCAGCACCTAGGACTTATATGGATCCCGCAAGCTTTCAGCTGAGCACTGCTGCTCTGACAATTAGCAGTACAGTGGACCAGTACACATCATACCTACCATGCGCTCGCCCTATCCGTTCACACTGACCCTTCACTCATTTTTTTTCTGGATGGCCTGACAGCCAGCCTCCTCAAAATCGAACTCCAAAGGCATTCCCTATAAGAAAGTTTTGCTTTTGTTGTTATTGATGCTATGTTGGCTTACCCCTTTCTTTTACCATACTGTCAGGAAAGCAGACAGTGTAGGGCTGACAAAGTTCACAGTCTTCAGTCCCAAAATAACTGCAGAAATGCCCAGGCAGACAGCCACACACAGTATTCTTCATATAGGAACATGCTATTTCTGGCACTAGGTTGGCTCCTAAGAGAAATTTACACACACCCCCACAGTATTTACAAGAGTACAATCAACAGATGCAAAAGCAAAAGCTATCGTTTAGCCTTGCCTTGATGTACTGGTGAAGAGCACCAGAACTAACAGGATTAGCGAAGATGACTCTTTTTTGACCTATGAAGAGAGCCCAGTTCCTCATAGACACAGTGCCGTGGGTCACATTTAAGTCTCTCCTAAGTGATTTGCATGGCAAAAGCAGAATACTCCCAACTCAGACGTGTTTACATGAGCTGTCCTGGCAGAGCTGTCCTGCTCTTTCAGCAGGAGCTCTCTCAGGTGGGGCTCTTTCAGGCCTGCCTTAGCCCAGACAGCTCTTTACACACCATGTCTTTTAAATGTTAGAAGAGAGGCTGCAGATCAAACTCCCAGTGGTGCCAGCTGACGATCTGTGCCAGTTCTTCCCTTCCATCACCCAGCTGACAGCGTTCACAGTGACAGGAGCCTCTCTGTCGTTCACAGGCTAACCAATTCACCAAGCGAATGAGGCAAGAAAGAAGGGGAGAACATAGCCACAAAAGGCACAAAAAAATCCACTTAAACTGATTAGCATCCTCCTTATCTTTACCGCACAGTTTTCAATCCCTGCAGTGTTCTAAGCCATTGGGATGATCTTTGTATGTACCCTCAACGCATGGCATGCACGTCGTGCTGGAACTGGCAGTCCAGTGCTTGTAAACCCGAAGTCCTAAAAACCAGAAACAAGCCCCCTGAAGAAGTGGCTCCGTTAGCAGAGCTTACCTGGCCACTGGCATTAAACCACCTGTAACTACTATACACAAACCACAAGGACCTCAGAAATATCCTAATAGCAATGGCAGAGACAATCCTACAACAGAAACCAGGGCCTAAAATGAAAGCCCGTGGCAACTGTGAAATTCCCAACTGCCACAGCAGAGAGACTCTGACGCTCATTGCCGCCACTACGGGGGCTCCAAAGGCAGGGACACGGCCTTGCGCTGCTGCAGGCGGGGGGTGAATTGAGGCTGGAGGAGGACACGGCCGTGAGCTGCAAGACGCTAATAACAGCGTTATTAGCCAGGGCGCAGCGGGCACTGCCGGCGGGGAAGGCAGCTCCACGGCCCGCCGCCGTGCTGAGGGAGGGCGGGAAGAAGGTGGGAAGGAGCCGTCCTCCACCGCCAGCGTGGCGGGCGAGCAGTCCACGGTTACCTACTGGCAGCACACATGGGGCAGCACTCAGAATGTATGGGATATTCTCCCAGCCCGCAGCCCGAGCCGTCCGCACGACCCAGCTGCATGACCGGCGCGATGGCAAACACCTTTAGGCGAGACAAGATGGGGCTTCCACTTCACAGCTGGCTGAGGAGAGAGGATCGCCCTCTCCACAGCGTCGCCATCTCGCACAGGGGGTTCCCGACGCGCCACCCCGCCCGCAGGGCAGGACAGGGACCGGGGCCTCTCCCCGTCCCCTCACGTCCCGCCCTGGGGGAGACACGGCCCCGCCGCAGGCCCCCACTCACCAGGCGCATGGCCGCCCGGGCTGGGGGGCGAGGGGCTCCGCCGCGCCTCAGCGGCCTCAGCGCAGCCCCGTGCCGCTGCCACATCCAGTGGGCATCCGGGGATGACCACATCCGCCAGGGAAAGCGAAAGGATCAGCGCGGCCTGCCCCAGAGGGGAAGGGGGAGGAAGGGGAAGGCGCTGTGCTTAGGCCCGGGCTAAATGGAGGCGGCTGAGGGGAGCAGGAGCTGGCGGCACCCGGCAGGGCCCGGCCCGAGAGGCAGCCGACATCGCAAAACCTGGCGCAGAGGCCGTGTTTGTGTCTCCCTTCCTGCAAACGCCCTCACAAAGGCAGGCGAGACTGACCAGAGAACGGTCTACAGCTGAAAAAAAAGATGTTGAAGGTGCCCGGCTGGTAAATTATTTGGCCCAAATGCCGGCATCTGCCGTTACAGCGGGTTCAGGTTCCTCCCGCAGCTCTTGTGTGTTTTCCAGCGTTGGCGAGCCGGGTTACTGACCCGGTTACGGTTCTGGCTTTTAGTCAGCTTCAGGCTCCCAGCAGATGTCTGGATTACCAAAAGCAGAGGTAGTACTTAAAAACAGCTGTTGTCATGAATATTAAACGCATTGCTGAAATGGGTCACTGTTCCTCCAGTACTACAGGGAAGCAGTTGATGTAAATGCAGATTTCCCCCTCTTTGAAGGAAAAAAAAAAAAAGAGTGGTAATACTTTACAAGTTTCTGAAATGCATAGGCAGCATTTTTTGCAGCGGGACACAGTGTGAGAAGAGTGCGAAGAGATGAGGTTTTTGTTGCGGCCTTTGATGAGTTCGGCGCTGCAGAGGATCTCCCATGGGGCACACAGGCGCTCGCGAGACGGGGCAGCTGCACAGTGCTCCTCTGCCCGGACCTCCACCAACTGAAAATGGCTCGACTGGAAAACGTCGGGGATCGTATTTTCAGCCCACATCTGTTAAAATTCCGTTACCTGCCTGCATAGCAAGAGCAGCTACTTAAGAGGCGTCAAACTCTGTTATTCGCGTTTCCTAATTCTGCTGACACCTCAGCTTTTCAGGGCAAGCACACCAGGAGTCCCCAGTCAGTTTAACAACCAGCAGCACTGCGGGAAGAAGAGGTCTGTCTCCTTTCGGTCCCACTCCTCCAGTCCCACCGCACTACCAGTACACATAAAGCAAGCGACATACTGGGAAGTGGCTGTGGCTGGAACTAATTCTGACAAGCAGGTGGAAGGGTCGGTTACCGCTGCAGTAACGGGGAGGCGTTGGGGGGTGGCAGCGATACTGCTTTCCTGCGGCAGCGTGTGTATGCTAGCGTACGGTGATGGCGAGGTGGGATGCCTTGCCAAAGACCACGCAGTGAGCCAGACAGAGGTAATGCCAGCGCTGACTTTGGAGACGCGGGGGATGGCCGGCTCTGGCACACACCGGGCGCACAGAGCATGTATGACTGGTGGTCTGGGACACGAAGCACAAGCCTAGTGGCAGGGCTGATAGCCCTGTCTCTGACTTGTGTCGGTGGTGCACCGTGCATGTAGTTTGCTCAACTTTTCCTCTGATTTTTAGGTGATTATGCTAACTTTTATAGCTATTTGAGCTGAAAGAAAGTGAAAGCTCCTTTAGACATGAAAAGTAGAGAAGTAAAATTGTGAAATATGAATGTCAAGCTTCCTTTTTTCGTAATGACAGAGTTTGGGGGTTTCTAGATTTGGTGGCTGGGGGACAGAGTTACTTAGTTTTCTTCACTGTAAAGCGATCACAGGTAGTCAGTCCGTCTCTTGACATGAACTGATTTTACCGTACAGCAGCTGCCTGGGTTTCCTACACATCACCACTTCTTTTCCACTGCTTCAGGTTTCACTTGATGCGGGGCATCACGCTTCTCTGACAAAGGACAGCGGCTCCTCATGTGACGGGAAGGTCTGAGCTTGCCTCACCTTGCCCTGGAATGGGTTTGACAAGTCAAAATTCATAGGTATTATCACATTTGCAACAGGATTTTCACAGTTAGAAACCGCTCGGGCTGTGGCCAGCATTCAGCGCTAATATAGCACTAACTTTTTCGGCAAGAAATCAGTAGTGCTGTCTACCACTGTGATCTAACATCAGCTGTGAAAGCCGAGAGGCCATTCTACCTAAAGTGCAGTTCATGGTTGGGTGGGAAGTAGGTATTTAGCTCAGCAGTATTCCTGTAATCAGGTCATTCCTGACTTGTCTCCCTAACTGTGGACCATTTTTTTTTCTGTGTCCCCATCACCATTTCAGAATACAAAGAACCTGAGCCTGGTGTAGATTTGTACCAGCTTCTGTCAGACACCAACAACCACAGATTGGTTGTGCCTGGTCTTCACAAGCAAAAGGACTTTCCTGGGTGTTAAGGTACAGAAACGCCGCTCTGGACAGCTGAGGGACAGTAGCTATTGTCTTCAACTGACTTAATACTGATTTACAGGATGTAAGAAAAAATAGGTCCCAAGAGAAGCCTTTTAGGACTATGAGGAGGGCAAAGACCTTCTCCCCCTCCTTCAGACCACTATCCGTTCCTTCACACGTGCGCATACAGCAGCATCCTTAGTCCAGGATTTACCTTTGCAGGTGTCGTGTATACAGATAATGTTCAAAGGTATCCCGAGTTGCATGCCCTCAATCACTTCTCAGAAGGTTAAAAGCCACCAATTTGATTCCTTAGGGTTTTTTGTCATTTCTAGAAGATATAGGAAGCCTGCACGTTAAGATTGTAGCAGTCTTCTCATGTCTTCAGGTTATTTTAACTGTTTATAATTCTATCAGTCTGTTTGCTTTTTTGGACTGAAATATAACAGCTGTGCTTTTTAAGTGCAAATATCTCTCATGGGGAAAGAAAAATAAAAATCAATAGACTTAATGCAACCTGTTCAAGAATGAAGAGAGATACATTTCCTGTTGTGATCAAATACGCTTATGAGCAGTGGAACTTACAAGGACAAGTTTCTGGTAGCTTTATGTCTCACACTCAAAATACTTTGTACCTGATAGGGTACAAGCTCTGATCAAAGCTTGTCTTGTGGTGGAAAGACTTGTAACATTTCTCTCGTCTCTGAATTCTTCAGTATACAGCAATAAAGGCAGTTCCCGTTGCTATCTTCCCCTAAAGGGACTAGCAAATTTGAATCTCCCTCTCTACCTCATTGCCTGTTTTCCCCAAACTCATGTCAACATAATATTCCCGAGACCTCCAACCGTCTTTTAGATTTAGTTGAAATTGCCCCACAGTCTCAGTGTTTTTTCTGCTCCTGTTTAGGTAGCAGCAGCAGCACAGCATCGTGCATTTCAGTTTCCCCTAGCAGACAATGTGAGACTGAGCCACAGAAGATATCTCTATTAGACGCACCAGAGACAAATGAGGTCTGTGGCATCCTGGAGTGACCAGACAATCAGTTCCAAATTGGTTATGGTTTTCCTGCTGTTGTGTTTTTTTCAGTGAGGATCTGAATCACCAACTATTACAAGTTGTTACCGCAGTTCTCTACTTCCTCCTTGCCCCAGGTCGACTGCGCAGCAGGGTGCTGCAGGCCTACTTAATTTATGCTGCTGGCCAACACACATGCTGTTTCATCATACAATTGGGCAAAATATTGAGCAATTTTTTGCTTGTACCACACTATGCCGTTCACATGACACTGTAGTCAGTAGGTCCTGTGACTGGAGCATTCAATTTATGATATAAGACAACAGCAGTCCTGTAACTAAAGATTCTAGTGTCAGGTTTGGGAAGATCCACATACATGCCCTTGCCAAGGAGCTTCCACGCAGCAAAGGCGTTGCAAGATGTGGAGGGCAGAGTCCCGATCAAGGCTAGAATCTGAGCCTTCACTGTTAGGAGAGAAGGAAGAGGGGAAAAAATAACCCTAGATCTTGGGCAGGCGATAAGAGGGGATTAGTTCAAGACTAAGTAATGGGAATTCTGTTTAGGAGCATCTGTTTATCATCTCCTATTGTTCTTGCTTGGTCACCACGCTGACAGGGGCCAGAGCCACCGCTCCATCTGCATCTGTCTGAACCTTCTGGTTGGTTCCAGCCCCAAAGCTGTGATTCCCAGATCAGGAATCCTGAATCTGCCTTAGTTCAACATCCATCTAGCCCTCGATTATGTGGTATAATCATGGTTGCTTTGGGACAGCACCTGGAGAACATTTCCAGGGTGCTCTCTATCCAAAGAGCGTTGTAAGATTTCTATGACTCGGAATCTCTAAGTATGCGCACTGGTGACTCATGTGGGGCTTTTTTTCTGGCTGGAGAATGGAAATCAATTCTATCACTGTCACATTGGTACACGCTCAGATTTGCATTCAGATATCTAATGCCTGGGGCTGAAGATTATGCTGAAGACCTTAACTAACTGCATTAAGAAAGAACAAGTCTTCTGCATCAGGGTTCTGATGCAAGCAGGTTGCACGCAGCTTGTCTGTATTTTGAGAGTACCAACCAGCACACAAAGACTGTTCATTCATCTTTCAAAACACAGTCCACCACCCACAAAGGTGCCATGGATAATGCTAAACTCCAATTACCACAGACAACATCAAATTCTACCCCTTCAAAAAAAAAAACAACAAATCAAACAGCATTATTAATGTGTTTCTGATAGCATAGTAGTCTATGGTCCAGTCATCCTGCACGTTTTTAAAGCTTCATTCCCTACTTTTTTGGTGTTTTTTTCACACCGCAATGTTATGACAGAGCCATATAAGCCACCTGGAACTGTGGCCAGAATTAAAAGTAATATTCCCTAGTACATACAGTGAAATTAAATTACTCCGGTCTAAGTGATATTGAAGGCATCGGACAGAGAAAACTCTTTGTTCCTTCTAACTTTGATTATTTCTAACGCTCTAGCTTTAGGAAGCATCGATAAAAGAATACATAACTGTGCGTCGGTAATACATCAGTGGTGTCTTCTTAAAAAGGCTCTTGTGTGAAAATGTTGAGTAACATTTTGAGTGGGCAAAACCTTTAAGTGTAAATGGAAGCCACCGACCTGCAGTCCTAAGTTTTACAGCATGAAGGAATTGCTTAGGTTATACTTTACAGATACTGTTCAAATACTGCAAGAGAAGTGATAGAAAGTAGCTTATGCATCAGCTTAGACATGTAAATTTTAAAAGAATTCAACTTCTACTGCTGGAAAAAATAAACTCTCTACATCACTTTTGTGCTTCATCAAGATACCCTATTCATCTGTCCACATAAAACTAAATGCAATGTCATACACAGAAACCGGGAGATGGAATTTATAAAATCTCCATCACTGACTGTCATCTGAGATCATTAAAATGAAGCAAACAAAATCACATGAAGCATACTTCACTTGAAAAACCCTAAAGCCCTGACTTCTTTATTCATCCAAGGGGGAAAATGTTTTTACAGTAACTGTGACCCCTGGTGGCTAAAAATAATAATAAAAAAGTTAAAATATCATTTATAAACTTTGCAAGGTCTTTAGCTTCATAAAATTGTATTCATACTGCAATATTAAAAAATTGTATACATCTAAAGATTGTTTTGCAATAAGGACTTTTTAGTGCTCTAAATACTGCGACAATAGTTTTGCATAGTTAGAGGAGTTTATATAGCAAGTTTTCTATACTGCAAGCCAATTCACTTGCTGGATAACAGTAACAACATCATGCCAATACACACGTTACAGTAACATCTCAAATGCCCAGATGCCTACCGCTTTACAAAGTTACTGCCAAGAGGGAAAGAGTGTATATGGACTCTGTCACTTAATGGTATCTCCTACCACAGACCCCACATTCCCTATTGCAATAAAAAGCATACATATGACAAGTCAGTGATAAAACGTGGCAGAACAAATCATTCCTTGTCATAACAAAAAAACAAATGAAAACCTGCATAAGCACGCAATGTGTGATTTCTGGCCAACATAACTGCATTATGTATTTCTAGCCAAAATATTCTGTAACTTCATATGTAAATGGCAGAATTGTTGTATTTCTTTTCTCAAAATAAAATGTTTTTCATCAAAGTTTGTGCTTGCACAAACTTAGTTTATTATCATGATCAGTTTATTGTTATAGGAAGGGAATTCGCACTGAGCTGTCGGTAGTTCCCTGGTCTGGGGACACACCTGAAGGATATGCTGCTGGCTCAGGCACACCTCCCACGGACGCTGGTGAGGGATGCTCGTGGAGCCCTATTTCAGGTAGGTGCAACAGCAACATGAGGCTTTGCCCTGGTGTGTCCTCACCAGGACAGCACTTGCCCATCCGCGTCAGCAGGACCCCCGCGGCTCTACAGTGCTTTTCTGAGGTTTGCAGGACGGTTTATTTGCCCCTCGGTACTCTCAGAGAAGAAATTGTGGGATGGCATTAGAGGATACACAGTACTGCAGGCATTGAGTATGTTTCCTCTCAGTGTCAGGTGAAAAAGTTAGGTGAAAGGAGGACTCAGACTCCAGCTGCCACATGTAGCTGGCAGGTTTAAGGCTTTATTACTCAGGTGAGAATGTTTTGTGTGGGTAGGAGGGGCAGCGACGAAGGAAATGCTCAGTATGATTCAGCTGAGAGAATCTGTGTGATGGTAGCACCAGCTCACTTCTTCAGGTTAAGGGTGTGAGGTATGCGCGTGATGGGAGTCATGAGAATAAAGAGCGGATGAGAATACGAGCTCCTTTCACTTTACAAAGAATCCCACTCCTTTGGAAGACAAACATATTAGTCTTTTACAGGGGCGCAAGTGGGTGCGTGTCCCTCAGAAGGAGAGAACCCAGACAGAAGTTGCACACAAATGCATTTTATTGCTCTCTACAAAGACAGAGACGCATACACAGTATGCATGTAAGCCATAGGGCTGTCCCAAATGTGGGAGAAACATTATCCACCATGAATTCAACCACTTAATACAGACAACAATCATTATTATAATGAAAATGCTAGAAAAAGCATAGCTTACACCCAAAATGTATAACATTGACCAATTAAGCCTTTTACCTACTACCTTTTCTTTAACATAAAGCAGTAACATACTCTTTTTCTAAATTGAAAAAAGCAGCAAAATAGTAGAAATATTCCACATAGTTTCCTAGCTTCTGTTCATCTGTCACACTTTACGTACTAGGACTATGAAAGGGTTACTGGGGGAAAATCCAAAACGAAACAAAATGATGTTGTACAAGTTATAAGCAAACAGAGGGAAACTGATTTTAATCAAGTGTGCATGAACCAAAGGGTAGTAAATTTATCTTCTGGAGTGACTAAGCGAACAAGCGTCGCTCATCAAGCAAGAGCAGAGCTGATGGCTCTTACAAGCAATATTAGAGAAATCTCTCCTACAGCAATTCTTGTCCGTCACAACTGTAACATTTACAAAAAGACCCTCCTTCATTTTGAAGACACTCGCACCCTGACGGGGCAGCGTGCTGTGGACTGCTGTCACCAGCCTCTACACAGCCTCAGTACCGCTCCACAGAATGGCTGCACTTTTGCCAAAGGATCCCATAAAAGTCAAAAGTATGCCATTCTTTCACACATAAATAAAATACACGGGGAAATAAAATTCCCTACAGAAGAGAGGACCAGAGCTGGACTATCAGATGCAGTCAGATCCTTCCTCTGGACTGTGAAAGGCAAAGGTCCGCGACGTAAGGACTCCCCTGACTACCAGGGCCTCCAGAGCATACTGGCATCTTTCGGAGATGCTTGCTTTGGGTTGCTGGGGCTCCCAGGGGAAAAGGCGGCCTCCGTAGCAGCTGACTGACTCTTCTGGAAGTGGCTTAAAAGTTTGGTCTGCGTTTCAGTTCGGACTTTATGAAGAGAGAGGAAATGGAAAGCTTCTTGCAAACATCTAGAATAGCCCTCTCTGAAGTCAAACTGAGAGCTTTTAGGGAAGGATCCTGCAGCTAGGGAAGAGGGAGGGAGAAGAAAGAATGGTTTAGAGCAATTGTTCATGGCTAGAGATTCATAAAACTCTCACAGATTTACAGTAAGCTAGAGACTGAAACGGAATTCAATACTCACTCTTCACCTGCAGCTGGCTCTGCTGTTTCAGGTAGCTGACAGTCATCTCCAGGATGTCGGCTTTCTCCAGCTTGGAGTTGGGCTGGTGTCTCTGAAACTCCTTCTCCAGAAGTAGTTTCAGCTGCTCGATGCTGCTGTTAATCCGGTCACGGCGCATTTTCTCCACCACCGGCTTCCTCAGCTGTAAAAAGCAAAGGAAAAGAGACATGTTATGAGAAGGATCTCCTCTCTGCCATTGCACAGGACTGTTTGTTGCCCACCACTGTTCCTAAACAATGTGGACCAGTTTCTCAGCTGGTGTAAACTGCTATGAGAACAGCTGAGAGCGTGGCTTGAAGCTGCCTTGCTGTGCCTGGACTTACTTTGTTTTTCTCCTTTGGTGTCAGCAGGTTGTCGGGTTCCATGAACACAGTGCTGGGAGCCATCTGTCCCGAGAAAGGAAGAAAGGTCTCAGAGTGGAGGTCCAGGAGAAGCGTGTTGCTGGAAGTTGCCTCTGCCCGATATTTATACTGTGCAACCTCACCGAGAGTCTGTGGGTCTCCGGCTTGGTGGAGTTTCCCACACTCCAGAGCCAATCAGGGAGATAGGCAGCACAAAAGGAGAAGCATCTATTCTTGCATGCTCCATTGCCGGTGAATAGCCTGGGGATAATGACCTTCTCCCAGATGAGCAGGTGGGGAGTGTGTGGTACGTGAAAGGCTGGGATCAGAATTACGTGTCAGAAGCTGGGAAAGAGCTGGCCTTCAATGGGAAAAGGCTGCTGACTAATGCCGCAGATCAATAGCATTCCAGACGCAGCCTCGGGTTCACATGCGTGGAGGAAGGAGGAGGTCATGGCGGGAAATACAGCACTGCGCGGGGCTGCGCTCCTCTCCGGGGACGCCCGGAGGCACACGCTTCAGCACACACAAATGCACACGCACACACGAGCAGCTTCTGGCTTCCTGAGATACACAGCAGAATTTCTTTAAATCCACTCAGCTTGTTTTCTCAGTAAGCCAGAGCCAGTTGTTCTCCCTCAGGTGACCGTCACACCAGTTTTGCCCATGTGAAACAGAAAACAGCTTTTCCAGTTTGGCTTACTGCAAATAAATACATTTAATTCTAAGCACACACAGTTATTGAAAATGTTTTCTATTTTGATCTTTGTTCTCTTCCTTGATATCTTATGCACCTCTTTAGAACGCACTATGTCACACCATGTCACAAGCGCTTTATGTTTCTGTTTTCAAATACCTGCAAGATAAATCCACAAGGAGGAGGATCTCGGAGTGCTTTGGGATCAGTTCGGTCTCACATCCTGCTTTCTCACTTCCTCCCCACAATGTGTTTTAATCTAATTATTTTCATTTAATCTATGCACAAAGGAAAATTGTGTGCAGAAGAAATTCACATAGCCCATAAAATTATTAGAAATCAAATTCCTGACTCCTCGTTCTCCACTGGGGCAGTTTCTATGTTGAGATGCGCAGTCTTTGCTCAGCAGGTGCCTGCAGCTGGAAAAGTTAACGGCCTTGCTATTTCTATCCTATAAACACACAGCCAGAGATTCAGGTTGGAAAACTTGAACCAGATCTGCCTGCATTTATCCTGCCCATGCAAGTACTGCTTTCTTTTACAAGCTCGAACCTCACACGAGCAGCTGAAGAAAGAAATGGCAGCAGAGTGTTTTCTGCATCCTCTGGCCATGCACCCTGGACGGGGTGGAACAAGGCTGACGGCGACGGTGCCCTCTTACACCACAAGAAGGGCGAAGCGGGCAGGCGGCAGCATTAACCACACATCTAGAACCATGTGTTCTGGTCCCAGATTTACTCCGAATGTGCTACGTGACCTAATCAGTTCAACACACTTCTCTGGGAGCATCACTATCTCCCTCTATAAGATTCAACACAGGAATAATAATAATCAGATAAATTACTGTCAAGTAATGTTAGGACTTATGTTTGGGATCTCTTACTGCAAAAGGAAGTGTAGTAAGTAAATACTGTTTGTGTTCATGTATATAGTAATATATATGTGTGTGGTCACGCATGTCTTCTAATGTGAATACACATACACGGACAAATTTCTCTCTCACTCTGCAACTCATTATTCGTAAGACCAGGTAAGGCTTAAATGACCTCTTCCAGGATCTGCCTTTCCATCCCCATTGTACTGCTCTTGAATAGGCTCTCTTCTTTTCGTACAGGGCAGCAGCTGTTGAGCTCTGAGTCTTTTATGTCAAGTTGTGGGAAAGCTTTTGTGACACCATTTCACATGTTCTCTTCAAAGCTTGTGGATTATCTTTGAGCCCATGTAATGCCACCTCTGAAACCAATCTTTCGCTCCGTGCATCCCTCTTGGGGAGATTCTCTGAAACAGAAGCTCCTGAGTAGAAACTCATTTCTTGAGCTCATTAATCAAGTGCATGAAGAAGAAATGTGCCGGTCCCGTGATCGGCGGGGTCCTCTAGCAGTTTTGCTAGAGACAGTTTCTGTTTTCCAGATTAACCCACTAATAAGCAGCTATAAGAACAGCAATAATTTCCCCCTCCAGCACAAGTCACATAAACAGGCACTCCAGTTTTAGTCCAACAAAGCTGTTTAAAGGGTCAGATGCCTTCCCTGAAATTACCCTCGGTGCACAACAAGAAACAAGCGTACTTCTCAGAAATCTGTGCATTATTGCATTCCTGCATCTTAGGACTGTTGGGGGGGAGGACGGGGGGACACGGGACACACAAATTAACTTTCCATGACAAAACTGTAGCAGAGCAGATGTGTGACGTGAGTCACTTGGTCTGCCATTGGCTTTCTTCTGTCACACTCGCGGGCTCTGGCTGTGTCTGGGGTTTGCCCGGTGGTTCTGAAGACGTGAGGGAGAGAGGCAGGAGCCCAGAGCGGCTGTTGCTGGCTGCAGCCCCTCAGCCGATCCAGACCAGGCCAAATGCATTGCCACCCACATGTCTGCCACTGCTGATTCCAACTGGGATCTCTACAGCAGGATTTTACACGTGAACCTCTTATTTCTCCACTCAGCACCCAGGGGATTACGAAGTTAACTCCATGGGAACAGTCATGCAACCCTGAACCACCTTACTCTACTTGGTCTTGGTAGAAATTTTGCTTAATTCACTATTACAACATTTAGCTTCAGTTAAAAAAGAATGAAAACCTCTATCTCCTTTCTTGCTCCAAGAAAGTAACTTCCATATAACTTCTTGAAAGAACGAATTGTATGGGATAAAAATGCCTACTTGATATTTTCCAGTATCCCAAGCATCAAGTCCTGTTCCATGTATGTTGACTGTGTGAGCTTGAGATGTAATGGACCTGTTTTTTTCCTGCTGTTTAGTAATTACAAGGTCAGGCATTATTGCAGTAACCCAAGCCTTCAGACTTCCCGCCTCCGACTGTGGTGAAGGCACGCACGCTCCATGACCCACACTGCATGGATGTGACTAGCCCCCTCATGCCTGTACCCTCAGGTTAGCTCCTGCATGCTGGTTTCAGAGCAATGTGAGCTCAGGTCCCTTACAAAAAACCCCAAGAAACCCCAAAAAAACATAGTCCAGCAAAGGCAGTACCAGCTTTCCTAGCAGGGATTCCAGAACAGCCCCGCTGCCCCACGTTTGGCCAGTCCAAAGGGAAAGGAGCAGGAGACAGTTGTGCCAACGCTTCGCCTGATGACCCTGCGGTAGTGGTTGGGCACGTGGCACAATCAAGGGGTCAGCACTCAACATTTCTTCTCCATTAGGATCCAAACTGACCTAAAGCCTGCTACTGAGCTCAATGATCTTCTGTGGCTGTCAGAAATTCACTAAACTATAGAGGCTGGAGGCCCCCCATACTGAGACCATGTGTGGTAATAAAAATTATAATATTCAATGGACTATTGTGAGGTGAATGTAGCACAGTCTCCCCCAGATAGTGAATCCACTGAGGTTCCTACTTCCTCACTCATCAAAATAGATGCTCTGCTTCTGTTTTGGTTGGAAATCCTAAAGAAAAACGATAACAAAAATTCCCGACTATTATAAAGTTATCGGAGTCAGTGGACTTTACACTAAGGGTAACGAATTCTGAATTACACACCTTCTACCAGCATTCCAAACATACAAAATATTGCATAGAAACCTTATTAGGATCCCAAGATACTGGATCTGGATAACATGTTTGAAATACGGCATTAGCAATAGCCTTCCCCCAGAATCTCTGCCAGATGTTAGCTCTTTAGGAAGACTTAAAGATGCTGCCGCTTTCCCAAGTCTGGAGAGCCGCTCATTGCTCCCATTGCTTCTCCCTCGTGCTGCCCAGATGGCCTTTTGGGAGCGGGGCTTCCCACTGAGCACAATGCAGAGGCAAGCACCGTTGCTAATGTGGTTTGTAGTCAGGCACACTTCCTTTGTGACAGGAATGAATATAGTTAAGAAACGGTGTGGGAAACTCAGAGGTACACAAACTTCCATAGCCTTATGTTAGTAAGTCATTTAGAAAGCTAAAACGCTTGGGAGCAGGGACAGAGCAATGCTTCTGAATAGAGAACGGGAAAAACAGCAAAATGTAGGAGACTCAATTAACACTGAGTCCTCCAGACCATCCTGAGGCGAAAAATAAAAATGGGTCCAAACCTAAGGGCTTTACTTGGATCCTCACTGAAGTCAGCAGAAACTTTGCACTTCATGAAGGGTGAGGAGAACTGCCAGATTTTGCCCGCAGCTTTTGCACCTCCAGAGCTATTTCCTGATGTCCGGTAGACTGGTGTAAATACAAATTACCTATACACTTACAGTGGAATTTATCAAAATCCTAACCAGCAAAATTTGACCCTGAATTTTCACCTGGCAAATACCAATACCAGAATCTGGTCTACTGTTTCTCATTTCTTTCACCCAAGCAACACAGAGTAGTTTAGAAGTATTAATGAAGAGAAAAGCTTCCCCATAGTATTACTGGTATAAAATCGGATCTAATTTTCTTAAAGGCCAAGCCCAGCTTCCATAGCTCCATATGGATCATACAAAAGTATCATGATATCCTCATGGTCCATAGGAGTCATCTTTTCCCCTTAGCACTGTGCAGCAAAGAGGTGCAAAGATGCCACTGCAAAACTGCAGTGATGGCTGTGAACGGGACCTGCGTTGGTATTTCCAAGTTTGCTCGAGGAAAGCACACCAACTCGGACGCGTGGAGCTCGGGAATCGGTGCCCTGCTGTACCATTATGGGGCATGTGCTGCAATGGTTGCCATCACATCTGGGCGGGCCATTCTTTGATGAAAAGAATAGCAAGACTGAGCAGTATTGAGCAACCTGGGGCGCGGGCAGTCCGACTGTCAAGTGACACCCGGTAGCAGAGACTCTTGGTGTCTGTCAGCGACTCCGTGGGCAACCCTAGAAAAAACCCACATTCTTCTTCTGGGCAAAGCTGGACGGAGGCAATGCCTCACCTACAGCAGAGGATCTCCAAGGTGGCAGGAGGAAATCTATCCTGTATTTAAACCTCATATTTAAATTACAGCAAACAGCAACTGAGAATAACATGCCAAGGCAATTAAGGATTGGAGGAGCTTCTGTATCTGTTTGCAACAGTTTGCATGAGCTTACGAGCAGCTTGACTAATGTCAAGGGGCTGTGTTTCCCTGAACGTAAACAAATCTGGGGAATTAAAGAGGCAAACAAAGTATATGGCTCAGAAGTCTTAGTGAGGGCCGAAACCACCTCTGCCACCTTCAGTGGGACAATTTTCTTTGGCCTTACTGGTGGCTGAGCAAGATTCTGCTCCTGGAGCACCTTTCCCTGCCACTTCCTCCGACCCTCCCTCGCTCTGCTGCTTGGCAGTCCCCTGTTTGAGTCTGGCACAAGTTCTGTTTGCGTGGCTTCCTTCACTTTTTCCCTTTTACTCGGGGTTTATTTTCCCTTCGTGAAGTTTTTATAATCTGATTTTTCGTTCTGTCACTCTTTTTCCCTCTGTCTGTCACAGGCAGATGTGGTTTGAGGACAGGAGTGTCCTACAGCCCCGCAGACTGTGTGAGTTTGGAGTTCCTTCCAGTTTCCCACACTGCTCTCCTATTCACTGCATTCAGGCAGAGGATAAAGGAAGCGTGCCATGCTACAAGCTGAATTAGAAATGGTGTTTGACTTCCCTTTGTACTTCACAGAAACCTTGCTCTGGGTAGACCATCTGCATAGCACTCGCTGTGGAGAAAACCATTGATCAAGGCCTGTCAGCCCAGCTGGGGGAACTTGGGAAAATAATTCCTTGTGCCACTTCAGTTCTTTAGGGCTTAACATCTGGCTGGAGGGGGAGGCGACAGTTGATGGTTTAACAGACTTGCTTCCTTTCAAGTTTGGGATGCTGTTTTGATCCCCGATAAGCCTTTCTGAAATCCTGATTTTAATAACATGGAAAGCATCCAGAAGACTAGGAATAATGCACTGGCTTTGCATTTTCAAAGTGCTTTACAAATACCAGCTAATGAATTCTCAGCAACCTCCTCTGTGAGATAAGGATGTATTATTAGCAATGTTTTACAAAGGAAGAAAAATAAGGCAGACAGGAGAAACCCAAAATTTCAATCTTTCAAATAGCCTACGGGTTGCAGTGCTTCTTTCGCCAAGCGGCTATTTGGGACACCTGGTTTGCAAAGATGCTCAGCGCTCACTTTTGTTTTAATTAGCTTTGGCATCTCTGAAAAGGAGGCAACTCCCTAGCTTGTGGGAGAATTTGGATTACCGGCCTGGACCACACTCGCAGTCATGCACCACCTAGATAAGCAGATGCAAAAATTCTCCTTTGTACTCAAGTTCAGTGGTGTTTTTTGAAAATGTTATTTAGTACAACTTGTTGAAGCCCATGAAAAGGCTGAAGAAGAAGATGCACTCAAGTCCGTGATCAGGAAATACTTAATGATCTATTCAACAGAAATTAACTTTATCTCTCCAGAAAGTAAACTGTTTTAATTTGTTTATTCGTGCTCCTGAAGACCTACCAAAACCTCACTTGGAAGCCGCAGCTGTCCTTAGTCCTTGTGCATATCTGTCTGTCAGCACCATCTAATTCTGATCAGCTGCCTCCCAGCGGTTAGGGTTATTGTGAGCTTGGAGCTCCTTGGAGGAGAGGATGCAGTGTGCCCCGGCTGACATGAACTCTCTGAGTTTATAAGGGAATTTCAGGCCCTAGACACTTGGCCTGGATAAAACAAGTGACTTTTCAAAATGAAAAGGAGGCATACTGCTTTAGCTGACAAGTCCAGTGCTACCTTCAGCTACAGTGCTGTGTGCAGATTGTTGGTAGAATGCAAAAGGTGTCTGCACAGTCTCCTGATGGCAGCTCCTGGGGATGTCGTGCCAGATGCCCAGTACCCAGTGCTGCAGATGATTGCAGGGCACGGTTTGTGCTATCAGCTGCACTGGAGATGTTCTGGGTTCCTGGTCCTATTCTTAACCCTCTCTAGACTATTTTCTTTAGAGTCTGGCTCTGTTTTTTGCACTAGATCCCCCTCATCCTGACATCTGATGAATTGCCTTGCCCTGGGGCACGGTGATGAGGGCATCCAATTCTACCTTGTATGCCTTGTGAGGACCACAGTCTCTCACTTCTTGGCATGTGCCCCTCTGCTAGTCCTTTGCCTGGCTCAGAACTAGGTTATCTAGCTTCTGAAAACCCGTTCTTGCCTGCAAGGCAGGTACTTGCTTTTATCAGACATGATCTCTTCCTTCTACTGCCAGCTGAACACAGCAAAGATGATCCTCAGTCCTCCAAAATCCACCTGCCTGGCAGGCAGGACCTCACACTGAGCCCCAACACACTTTCACCAGACGCACGCAGTGCGGTGACTGACAGCTGCCAGGCATGAGAACGTGGATTCCAGTAGGAGCTTACATCCCAAAACTCAGGCTGGGCTCAAGGGAAGGGGAGAAATTCCCTGGGGCATACAGGAGAGTCAACTTCAGGATACAAACCTGTTCCCAAGGTAGGGAACAATCAAATGAGGCTCAGGGGACACCAGGGAAGTCTGTGACTCTTATCTCCCCTCTCCACTGCTGCCCTAGCTAGAGTTGAGTAATTAAATATCTGACACATGCAGACAGGATTAATTGCTGCTCTTGTAAGGGGAGAGGTGACTGCCCTCCTATCTGGCACAAACACACCGACCCCATCTTGTCAATGACAGCGAGTGGTTGATGAGGCCAAATCTCAGGAACCGCACTCCCAGTTCTCAACCTGCTCCTCCGAAATAGTCTCTCTGCAGGATACCTGCTCCTTGCTAAAATGCTTGGCAGCACTATTTGGTAAGTCTCATGATTTTTATCATGAGACTCATAATACTTATGGCCTTCATGATTCTATAAAGAGAGAAAATTAATTATATCGATCCAAACAAAATCCAAATGCTCGATAATCAAAAAGTAAGTAAGTAAAAAAAGTCCATCAAATAATTTCATTTTTATTAGAAACATCAAAGTGGTTTTGTTAAACCCTTATGATTTTCAGCCCATTTCTTGAAGCCCAAATTTTGACATTTGCAGGGTCAGCAATAATGCCAGATCCTCAGAGATGCTGTAAGCACTCTTACAATGCATTGTAAGTACTGAATACCACCATCTTCCAAGAAAACCCCACCCAAAACAATGAAGGAAGTGCATGAACTCAGCAGCTTCTGTGTTTGCTCCCTCCACCCCATTGTTAGCGACAGGCTGTTCTTCCTTGGCCGGAACCGAGCAGGTGACTGCCTGATGGGGTCTGCCTGTTTCAGAGGACTTTTGGGGAGCGTGCGCTCCCACCGAAGTCAGCAGTATCTGGGGTGCTTTAGAGCAAAACTGGGAACCCTCTGGTAGCACGTGAGAGAGCTGCTGGGTCTCAGCCCTGCTGCTGAGATGGGGAACAGTTATGTTACTGAGACACGAACTTCACACTAACCGGCCGAACTACAGAGCAAGGTGTTGCTGCAGTCCCTGGCAAAAAGCAGGAGGATAAGAGGTATTCTGTGGTTGCTTTATATGGGTTTTTGAAGGAGGAGGGTGGTAAACACATAACATGGTGGCTCCCAAAAAGCCTGCTCCCAGGGCAATGTGTTCCTTTGAGACATAATTGATTCCTGCCATCAGGCACCAGCCTGCTCTCCCCCAGGGTCAGCGCTTTCCCACATCCAACCCCATTATCCCACAGACCATGCCTTTTGTACAACACACTCCAGCTATTCATGTGCAAAGCAGCTGTAATCCCCAGACCTTTCAGAGTCAATATACCAGGAAATAATAAATCCCTCTTGTGCACTCTTGAATATGCTGAGAGGTGACTTGTGGGAATTTCAGCTGGGCAGAAAAATAATATATTCTCCTTAATTTTTAATTATTTGTAATACTCACTGTAGAAAGACTGTGTCATTGGTGCATGACTGTTTCAGGGTCACCCACACAAGCAGCTATAGAAATTGCTTTTGCCTCCAACAACCCTGAAAATGCAGATCAAATTGTCTCATATGTTTCTTAATGATCAAAGTCCACTTTCCTTCACTCATGCACCTGGGAATGGCAGTATATTAAGCATTCTGGATCTAAAGAAAAACTAATTAAAAGGGGTTAAACCTGTGAAGAATGTACTGTACAGTAATAAAGGACCCCTTTTTGCCAGGGTTCTAATGTCTAAAGGAGGAGATAACGCCATGCTAATGACATTTAATGGAATATTTTATACAATAGGTCAAATAACAACATAACCTTTTCCCCTGAAAGAGGCAGATTTCACTACACTTCCACTCGGTTAGTTCAGACAGCAGAATTACGCTCGGCTTGTGAGAGTGGAAGAAGCCAATCCTGAATAGCAAGTTTTGCAGGATAATTCCTTTATATATTGCCTCCCATGCCAAACCATTTTTAAAACTGTTTACTGTGTAGAACGTAATATCACTGAAACACCCCGAGCAGAACACGGTAGGCAGGGTTAGGTGCACCTGGAGGCTGGGAGAAGGGATCTTCGTCTGTGACACCAAAGTAAGCAGCAACTCATAAGTTAAAAACTGTCAAAGGATCGTTAGGGTTCACCTCAAATAGACAGCACCCTGTCTTTTCAAACCTTACCCAAGAAACCTCCACAGAGCGAGTCATAAGAGTATGAGGATGAGGAAGGGATTTGTGACGCTAAAATCCAGGAACCTTAAACATTAAGACACGTCCACCCAGCAATAGTAAGGTATGAGTGTGGCACAACACACAGACCCAATAGTTTTATCAAGCATTCAAAGATAATTTCCACACAGATGTGTCAGCACAGGTCTGCTTGGGTCCCTGGTGGGTGTTCTCATTCCTGCTGTCTTCCTCAGTGATACTGCCACTGGCCAGTGAGATCAGAGCTAGCTTGGTCCTAAAAAGCCTTCCGTTTTACCTGTGTAAATAAGCCTTTCCAGCAATGCTGGCCACAGGCTGGCCTGAGGAAGAGAAAAAAGCCCACTAGAGATCACACTGCCCACAGGACAGATCCTGCAAGGCCCTGCTCCCCGGGCAGCCGTCATGACAAAGGGGTGTCCTGCAGAAGCAGCATCTCTGCCAGGCTCCCAACAGATGGAGGGAAAAGAAACCCCTCTGCGAGACCGGGAGAAGAGGTCACCTTTAGCCCTCCCACTGCAAAGGGACACTGTCCCCAGAGCTGCTCCTTGTCCACTTCATTCTCGCAGGTGTTCTGCAGTATCCCCAAGTGGTGCCAGGAAAGCACGAGGGCTGCTTCAGCCCTGTCCCTGCCCCGCACCACAGACACGGGCTCAGCTCCTGCTTCCAACCCATTTCCCAGAAGAGCAAACTGAGGCACGGTGAATTAAACCAGCAGCCCCTGGGACAGGCAGCGCTGCGGCTGAGCTCGGTATTCCTGCTGGCCACCCCCTGTGGGAACCAGTGTCACTGCCCCCTTGCCCCATGTTGCCCCTTTCTCCTGGTAAACACAGATCTCTGCGAAACCCCTGCCTGCACGGGGAAACGTGCTTTTCAGCCTTACTGGGTGAAAAAGCCATGTGAGTTCATCGTGCCTTGACAGAAGTGCAGGCTCCACAAAGGAGTTATTAGCACCAGGCTGTGTGGGTTTGAATTTCTCTGCGTTTCCCATACTTTTCCCCTATTGATAACATTTCTTCTTGGGACAATAGAAGTGTGCCTTGCAACTACTCACGGCATTAGTGACGGTGCTTGAGCCTGAATGATTTAAAGGGAAAGAATCCAACTCCCAAAAGACCATCTGGCTATCAGTTATAATACAGCAATAAAGGTCAGGGCTGCTTCTCAGGAGTTGGGAAAAAGATGGTTTTTGACACTGAAGAGTCTCTTCCACCAGCGTGGGACATGCCTACCTGTCAGCTCCTAGCTTCAAGGCCTGCCACCATAGCTCCCTCGCTAGGAAAGGGATAACACAGGACACCAGCTTTTGGAGGAAAGCCAGCCAAAGGATCCAGGAAAAAAGGGCAACACCTTATTAGAGCTGGCAAAAGCCAGGGCATAGTCTCTGAGCTGTATCTTATTTTGTATCATAATCCTTTGACTGCTTCAAAGTGTTCATGAGATGTCTTGTCTCCTGGCTTTCCCACAACGCAGGGAATAAAGGGCTCCAAGGACAACATCTGCCCTTCACAAAGAGCTAAGCCCATTCAGGCCCATACAATGAAACCCACCAAGCTGGTATTTCAGTGACACCTCCCTCCTTCCTGTCAACTGCCCATTAAACTCAGGCTTCACTTCAGGATTTCCAAGTAAGAAATTGTCTTTGGCTTTCTTACTTCACTGCACACTTCCCTCCACCGTTTCCATTTCCCAATTCTCAGCCACGCTCCTGTGCACAAGCAGAGCACTGGGAAAGAACAAGCACACTTCCACCCCGGCACTACAGGCTGAGACCCTCAGATGGCAGGATGCAGCACAGCTTTTCTCAGGTAGGTTCTGGGTTATTTTCAGTGCTGCCTCAAGGACTTATCCAGGCACAGATTTTCTTGTAAGACAAACTAAAGCATCCACACAGCTTCATTCTTTTTCTTGCCTTTACCACAAAAGAAATAATGTTGACTTTATTTTTATTA
Source organism: Vanellus vanellus (assembly GCF_965231255.1). Taxonomy (NCBI): domain Eukaryota; kingdom Metazoa; phylum Chordata; class Aves; order Charadriiformes; family Charadriidae; genus Vanellus; species Vanellus vanellus. Next base: position 8,687,294 of record NC_138925.1, on the reverse strand, counting down.
ACATTTTCACGCAAATATAAGCAAGCAGCACTGTCCCCATTTTCTAGATAAGAAAATGGGGTGGGGATGACATGCTAAAGGTGACACAGGGAGGCAATCACATGGTCTCCAAGATCTCATGTTCTGCAGACTGCGGCAGGTCCAGCCTGCAGTGGGGCACTGTGATGCTCCTTGGTCAGATGAGAACAGAGCGCACCAGAAATCTCAGACAAGAAGCAGAACTGACCTCCTCGCTGAGGTCCGAAGATGGGCCTCAGCTACGAGATTCCATTCACGACCTGCCTCTGACTTCCCAAGGCTTCTGGATTGAATCTGATGCTATTCTTTAGCCCATCTCAACCATCATTCCTATAAATGTCTCTACAAAAGAGAGAGTAGAAAAGGGAAAAGAAAGAGCTACAGGTGTGACTAGGCATGGGCCAGGTTCTGCTAGGAGGAGTGTGGCTGTCCTTAGCAAAGGCAATGGGAACACTGGTGCAACGGGCTTGCAGATCTCAGTGCGTGAAGAAAGAAAGAGAGGTTACCGTTTCCATTTGCTTCCCATTCCCTATTTATTCACCATGTCCATCTGACATCCCGCCATCCTGACTGTAGATTCTCCACAGCATTTAGAAGTGTCATGCAAACAAACATGTCATTTCACATTGGCAGAACTTTGGCTCACCCGTTAAAAGTGTAACAACTGTACGGGACAAGCACAAATACACCCATACTCTGGGAAGCTGCACCTGGGAGCCTGGCTGTGAAGTGCCCTCTCTACAAAGAGTAAGAACATGTCCTTGGTGCTGTTGATTTTGACCCTAACAGTGCTCCCCTTCTTCTTCTTCTTTTCCCGCCTTCCCCCAAAAGCGTGCCTCCTCCACACCACAAATGTGACTGGCACATGCGGGGACTGAGGAATGCAATTGATCCCAGACAACCAGCTGGAGGGTCAGTGTTTTCCCAGATCCCTGGGCAGCCCTGAAGGGCCACACTGCACACTCCACCAGTCAGCGTGGGCAGAAGGTTATTCTCTCCAGGGCATTTGCAATCAATGTACCATGCACTAATAGATGCTTCCTCTATTGTTGGGCTGCGTGCCTGGATTGGCTGAACGGCTGTGGGAAACACCAGCCATCCCCAGACTCACGTATCTCTGGAGCTCCCCGATGTATAAATAGAGGCAGCAGAAAGTGCCAAAGCGTAGTCTTAACGCTCAGCACAGCAGCCCGAGGTGGGGGTCTGTGCCCAGGACTGAGAGCACTAAGAATGGCTCCCAGTAACACTCTCGTGATCCACATGGAGGAGAAACTGCTGCCAAAAGAAAAGAATAAAGTAAGTAGAGCCCTTGACAGGATTGGGAAGGCCGGTCTGCGCTCTGTGCAATGGGCTGCCTCTATCACACATGTACTACATGGGAAAAGATGAGCTAAGGAGGGAGAAAGTAGTCTGGGGGAAGGCAAATGGGTTAAAGAGAGATAAAAGAGACTATTTCGATTTTTAAAAATGAAATTGAGCAGGGAACAGATAGGCAGCATCGCAAAGCTCTCCCACCAAACGAAAGCGTCTGAACACTTGTGTATCAGGGCATCAGAAGGGGAAACTAGGTCAGGTCTCAGAAATCCTTAACGGTCTTGCTCCACCTCTCTTACAGCTGAGGAAGCCGGTGGTGGAGAAAATGCGCCGTGACCGGATTAACAGCAGCATCGAGCAGCTGAAAGTGCTCCTGGAGAAGGAGTTTCAGAGACACCAGCCCAACTCCAAGCTGGAGAAAGCCGACATCCTGGAAGTGGCTGTCAGCTACCTGAAGCAGCAGAGCCAGCTGCAGGACCAAAGTGAGTGCAGAGCACCTATTGCACAGCACTTGAAGTCCGCTCCCACCAGCCTTTGCCCTCCCCTCTAGCCCTGGCCCCCGAGGCATGCAGGGGCTGCAACACACCAGGTCGGGTCACACAAGCAAGGCTTGTGGACTCAGGCTCTTGAAAGAAACTCAATGCATGAATCACCACTGCCCCATGATCTTAACCCACTATATATGCTTCTTTCTTTCTTTTCTAGCATTCATTCACAAGAATCTAGAGCAGGACTTTAACAGTGGATACCTGCGGTGCCTCAAGGAAGCCATGCATTTTCTGTCCTACTATGAACCCAAGAAGGAAACCCAGGTGCAGCTCATCAAGCATTTCTGCAAAGCCCAGATGGGTGCAGATGTCATGTACTCTCCTGCTCTGCGTAGTCCACCTCTGTCCCCCTGCCTGTTTGCCAGAAAGCAACCTGCCCAGAAGACTGTGGCTGCTGCTCCTACCATCTGGAGACCCTGGTAGACCTGCTGAACTTTGCTTTATTCCTATGTTTTGCTACAAAAACTAGAGGGACCTGTGATATAATAGTTCCTCTTTAAAGTAGGAAACGTTGCTTTCCAAAGGTGGGAGGGGGCAGTTACTGTTTTTCTGTCACAAGAAATGAGGGTTGCTGAGTAGTTTCCCTTCATAGTGAAGGAATGCGTTTGTATCTTGCAGCAAATTTGCTGCTTTTATCGGTGGCTCCTAGCCAAAGAGCGGACCCAGCTCTGCGGTGACGGAGAGCGCCAAATGCCGTTCAGTTTCCATCAGGCTTTTGCTTGGCAAGGCTGTTAAGCCTGTGGCTGTCAGTGGAAATCTCTCTGCTAACTCCCTGGGTCACTGGTTCAAGTGCTCCATTATCTCTAGATAATGTATTGACCTTCCTAAAGAAGGAGCACTTTGAAGAATGTATTTTGTATCATAAAGAGAGTATTGAGCCTTTACTTTTTGAGTGAAAGTTGTTATTAAGAAATGCCGATTCTTCTGAAGTTCCTATGCTATTTTTAGTATACCTTCTTACAGAAAGTTAAGATGATAACAGATAGCTCTAGGAAAAGTTCTCTTAACATCAGTATGTGCTGCTCTCACAGTTGAGGGATAATTGACACCTTTTGTAAAGGAAATGCTTGTGATACCTTAAGGAAAAGGGAGAGAAAGGGAGGCAATAAGTACTTTATTCACTGAACGTGCTAAAGAGCTTAAAAGCTTTTATAAAGTTGTAATGTATTCATCCTGTGTGATGTTCAACTTTGGTGTCTTCACTGTACAATACAATAAAAATGGTTCTAGTCATTAATCTTTTGGTTTGAAATTATTAAAATGGCTAATATTCCTGGGCTATGTGTTGCATGTAGAGTCCTTCTGCAGTGGGGAAACTATCAGGAAATGTCATATTTCTGAGCCCTTCATTCCAGTATAGTTTATATTTGTGAAATTCGTTTGGCAGAACAGGATTTCAGATCCTGCAAAGAAGCAACATCTGGAAAAGTTATCAAAAATTAAAATGGAGGTGAAATTGAAGTGAGATACTGAGAGGTGTAGACCTAGATACTTAACAGCAACCTATTCAGACTTCAGCAAATCACTAATTTCACAGCCAGTTTATTTCCCCCCATTAATTTACCCACCTACCTGAGTTCAGTCTTATGTTTTCTGTCCATTTAGGAGGTAGCAACATGCAAAAATCCTAATAACTTCCAAAGAGTTCAGCACCTGACTCTGCTTGGGAATCTCACCCTCCTCTTTGAAACTACCTGCAATGGGGTGAACTATTTTTTGTTGTCTCTTAATTTTAGCACCTTCTGTTACCTAAACATAAATTCTGTTAGGCCATAACAGAATTGCTTTCTTTACTGAAGTGAAATCTGCCCGTGTATGGCTAAAAGTATACATAATTTGATAGCAAACAGGTTGCAAAAGCATTTCCTCTCCTAAATTATTTCCCCCTACTCTTATTTTCTTCAAACGTTTAATCTCTTTCTCTGACATCCACCCAGGGGTCCAAAACATGCCATGAATAGGGCCACACTCCACCAGGCTTTAGAGGGTTTTTTTTCTATCCAGCCTGTTGTAAAGATGGTGTCTCTCCCAAGTATCCTTTAAATGATCCTCCCCTGATTTTCTTACCCCACTTCAGTTCAGAAAACAAACCTAGCATATCCTCTTACACGGAGGTTTACAACAGCCTGCCTACCTGGCCTGCACCAGCTGCGTGACCCCAAGTGAGCAGCCTGGGCTTCCCGAGAGCGCAAGGAGAGGCACTGCAGCATCCCCGCGCAGTCTCGCCTCAAGCCCTGTTCGACTCTTCTGCAGTTCTCTATGTAGAGGCCACATGATTCCTGTCTCCCGGGGATTAAGGCAGCTGCACTCTGGCGACTGGAGGAGGATTAGCACCTGTTGTAAAGGATGTGCTTGTCCTTCTCCCACACAGCTACACAAAGACGGAATGGATGAGGTGAACAAGCAAAAAGGGATTCAGAAGGTATTTGGGGAAGCAGGAAGAAAAGCACAAGAAGGGGATTCTAAAGCCACCCCTGAGCACCTTAAATACCAACAGTCTCTCCAAAACACAGCACTTTCCCCAATAACACTCACTCACTTTTGCTTAGAAGAGTTCCCATTCATTGCTCAGTGGGGACTATTCACCTCTTAGTTTCCCTTCTCTTCAAAGTAAACTAAATCTGCACAAATAATTAGTTCACAAAACTATTATCTAACCACAGTGACACGTTGATTTGGATATCAAAGAGAGAGGGAGCACTCTCATTCTCCCAGACATACAGTAATAGCATGAAACACCATTGGTCAACAATTTCAACTCTCCTGGGAGAGATGCCCTTGAAAATTTTGTTTCTAGCATATGTTTTTTTTTTTTCCTTAAACAAAAGGAAAGCTAGAATACCCAATCTTGTCAAATGGCTGCTTAGTTAAGCACTAAGCAAACTCAGGTCCGCTAAGCCGACAGATCAAACTGCATTCCAATGCTACTAACTGTACCTGGCCAGTCCTCACTTGATTTGGGATGAAACCCTTTGTTATACGCATGGAAAGGACCAAAAAGCCGGCCAGCCAGGTCAAGAACATATTGCTCTGCTTTATTTTGGTTAGTATTTTACCCTCAATGCGCGAGCTAGTTGAGTGTTCTTCATCTGTCTGCCAACGCAATACAAGGTGGGGTTTTGGTACAGTTCTGCAACTCATCAGGGGCTGATACCAATGCTGGAGATAGATTTGTTCTTCCTATTGAACAAGTAAGTAATTTAGGAGAGATATTTTTAGATTTTGTGGTTGCTTAGTGATCTTGAAAAAGTCACTTCACCTTGCTGTGCTCAACTTGTCTTTGTCAATTAGTACAAGCTTCTGAATCCCAGCAAAACTCAAGCTGTTCATCCATGCCTGTGCATTTTTAAATGAAGACTAATTAAGGCACTTTGCAGATAGGAAGTTTGGGGGAGTTCAGCCTCCGTCAAAATGCAATGTGCCCCAAAGCACATCGCAACCTGACTGTGCACCGCAGGGACTGGGAAGGGAGTCACACGTGGCATGGAGAAACCTGCTGCTATTATGTGGACGGGTATCTTCTGCAGCTAATGTGCTACCATCCAAGTAAACCACGCTGGGAATGTCACAATCGGCAGCATCACTGCAGTTTGTGTAAAACTGACAGCATAAACGGAAAAAAGGAAACCAAAGAGGAGCTGCAGAAACTGCAGACTGTTGGATTTGAACCCAGCCCCTCTAGTTCGAGGCTAACCCAGGAACAGGACATAGAAATGACAACTGTGCAGAACTCGTGAGATAACAGTCAGACTCCTCAGCACAGAACTCCTGCCGCCCATATTGGCATAAATCTGGAGAGACACAGCTACTGTCATTCAAACCACAAGGTCTGATTCTCATTTACGCCGAGGCCGCGTTACATTAGTCTGGCTATAGCGGGGGACTCGATCATGCTTAGCTGTTAGTGTGCGTGAGATTCAGACCTACCGTTTGCAGAGCAGTGTAGGGGAGAGGAGCAGTAAGCACCTCCTTTCTGGGTAAGGGGAAGAAACCAAACCCCACCAGAAAGCCTCCATTTGCCCCAGGGAGTCAGGTCCGTGGCTGGTGCAAGAGCATTGCTTCTGGTTTTCGCCAAAGACTTGCCCCTCTGGGCTTTAGTTTACCAACTACTTGAGAGCTAAAGCCAGACCTCTGGTTTCACCAGTCGTCGCACAGCAAAGGTTATGTTTACAATTTATTAATTATTATCACTTCTAATAATTGAACGCAAAGCTGCTTATTGCTCTTCTATCCCCTGGGGTGACTCTCCCCTGCTCCAACACATTCCCACCCTTAGGGAAGATGTTGTTTATTATGCTGATCCCACAGCCCAGGAATACTCTCCTGACAAAGCCCCTATTAACCTCAGAGTGTGGGCCTGAGTTTCTCAGAGTTTCCCACACTTTCTTCCCTATTTATGACATTCAAAGGGACCACAAAGGAAGCGTGCCTCACAACAGCCCACATTAGTGACGCTTTTTGGCTCTGCATTGTGATGACCAGCAATTCCTGTCCCGATAGACCATCTGGAGAGCTATTTTCCCAAGGAGCACATTGATCGATCAGTATTATGCGAGAGCCCTTTTAAAACTTGGGAACGTTATGCTCTTTGACACTAAATAGGTGTCTTGAGAGGGGTTGTCAGAAAGATTTTAAACCATTTAAGGAAGGCACAGAAAAAATAAAAATTGTAATTATTTCTTTAAAAACACCATCAATGGCATTTGTAAGACAGGCTGACATGAATATAGGAAATAGTCTAAAATAAAAATGCTCTAAAAGTGATATAGAGGGGAAAGCTTTAAGCCATCAAGTTGTGTGCTATAAGTACAGCCCCAGATGTACAGGAGCAACGCCTTTTTAGATCTGCATAACACAGACAATGAAATTCTGGTTTTCTGCACTCTTCTCTGATAGCCCACCTTCCTCCAGACCTGTTGCTGCATTGCAATACACTGTGTTCCACTAAGTATCAGACGGGCTAAGAAAGCTGCCAATCGGTATTACAAGTAGTAGCAGCTTTTGTGGAAACAGCACGTGTAGCAAAGTTTCCACCTGGGCTGAAATCACCACCTACAAACCACAAGCAGAAAGCTCCATGGCCCAGTACCAGTCTCCTAGGCTAGTGGTCCTCTAGTTGTTTTGATTTATGGGCTATAATGAACACAAGCCTACTGATGGTAGTCCTGGGGTGGTTTGGTCACCTTTCCTGGATCCTCTGTGGTTGTTCCTCAACTCAGAGCCACCTGTGGCGCACAGAGTGCACACCATAGCTCAGAGTCAAATGGTGAGCATCTACAGTCAGAGACAATTAACACAGTGGTTCTTGCCTTAGGAAAAGCTAGGACTGCTGCCTGACATGCAATATCTATAAGTACAGACATCGACCACTGTTGGCAGATTTCTGTTTCCCCTTGCACCCTGCAATATCTATACCAAACGAGAGTGGAGACACCTCCCTGTTGACTTTGGAGACTGCATCTTCATGATTCAACTCATGACTACAGAATCATAGAATCTTCTAGGCTGGAAGGGACCTTTAAGATCATTGAGTCCAACCATCAACCTAACACTGCCAAAACCACCGCTAAACCACGTCCCTCAGCACCACGATTTAGAGGAACAAGGCCACTAAGAAAGCAAGCCTCTCTGTCCACAGCATAGCTGTCATCTCTCAAGAGCAGGTCCAGATTTCACACCATCCACCAAAGAAAAGAATTATTGTGTCACATCATTATTTAGTCAACTCCACATGCTTGGCAATTTGGGGGATTTGTTTCTTTTAATCCTTCATTCCAAAAACAGGGAAACCCCTGCTTCTGAGCCTCAGACAATCAATCTTTCATCCTGGCTCTGCAGTGACAGTCAGAGAGAGGCACAAACTCCTCCCACAGATATGAAGGACAGTGACAAGGATTTAGATCACAAACGTGTTTCAGCGGGATGGACTATTGTGCTTGCAGCTGCAATTTATAAGAGCCCAAACTGAGCAAACCCGTTACAGACTTTTAACAAAGAGCAAACAGACTGCTTACAGCACAGGAATTTTTTTTTCTTACTGAAATACTTGCAGAAAGCTCATACTGCAACCAGTTCCACAACGAATATATTCTAGGGACAGCCCCAGTCTAGACAATTTATTATTCTGAAGCATCAGTTGGGAAATACCATTGCCATTAAGTTTTCAGGCCTTAATAATCAAACCAAACGAGGGGGGGGGAAGATCTGTTTCTTTTTTACCCATCAACAGTATACAGAGGGTAGATGAAGCAGGCAGGGGAGGAACTGAAAATTTGCTATCTTTTCAACGGACAGAGAGAGGGGGAGAGAAGCCGGGAGTTTGTCAGCCCAGAGGGCTGTTGTTCTGTGTGCTCGCGGCAAGGCAGCATGCCTGGTTCACCATTCACATCAGATGGTGCGAGTCCACAGTTCCGAGGATTTCCCACATTGCCCCATTCACAGTGTTAAACTGTCAACAAAAGAAGTGTGCCTCTGTGGGTCCTGAGAAGAAAGCTAACGCCTGCTGCACCATCTGCCTGGCCCTTAAAGGAAGGGATAATGCTTTAATCAGTGGGAGTTGGTTTAGCCCTTTGGAGACCAGGGGCATTGTGCTCAGGATAGGATGGCATTATTTAAAACCACTCATTTCATATTTCCAGAACTGAAAATTGGGTCAAAGCTTCCCTCCCATCTCACTGCGCCCGCTGCTGCTGCAAATATATTCCTTCCCATACGGTGCATGGCAGGACCTGCTGTCCGTTCCATCTCATGTGACCCCTGAGAGAGACGCACAAAGCCCTGTGCTTGACTTCAGGCTCCAATAACGGCACAAGTACACACAGCCAGGGCAGTCCCAAGTAACACCACTGATTACAAGCTGACAAAATAATTCAGGGAATTGATTTTGAATACTCCCTGTTCAATTATAGGCTTTTGACAACCATCAACAATTAAAATTGTTACACCCTAAATGATGCATCTAAATGTAAAGTGTCTTTGGGCTGGAAAGGGAAGCCAAGAAGTTAAAAGGGGCTTTGTAAGCTTCAGGTTAATAACTAGTTACAGGATCATCCTTTGCAGGATCATATCCTTTTATGCAACAATCCTATGTGTGCTGCAACACGTTGCTATCTATGTACCCACAGACACAGGTTTTGGCCCTGGCTTATTGAGAGGGATGCCGAGGGCAGGTGAGACAGGCTGACTGCAGTCGACTGTGAAATGGAAGGTTTGCTTTCTGCTTTTGAAAGGCAGCTGCAGGAAATAGGTGGAGTTTTCATGAATATTGTTGTGGTAAGAAACACAGAGTCAAAAAATAACCCCCCCAACCTGCTAGCCTATTAGGGACAATCTGGGGTTACTCCCTGCTCTAGCCTCTGACCACGGAACATGCATTAAGGAAAACAAAATTATGCCCACGCACAACTCCCTTTAAACCTGTAGAGCCGCACATGCTACAGCTGAGACAGATGTACCATAAAGCATAACTGGGAATTTGTCAATACAATGCCTCACATGCCTGACTGACAGATCTTGAACGTGACTAGCTTTATATTGGATTGTGCTTGGGGGGGGCAGTGGACCTGAGTAGGCAACCTAGAATAGCCTGAAAAAAAAATATCTCCAACAGGCAGCTTTAATCCTGGATTCTAGCTGGCCCTTTCCACTTTACCTGTGTTCACTGCAATACATGTGGCACATATACTGAGAAAGCCCAAGACTGAACAGAGCCACAGGATACCCTAGCACCTGTATTTACATTCTGCAAGTGGGATAATACAAGCAAAGTAATAGACAAGAATTGGCTTTTCACTGCATCTCAGTTTTCTGTAAAGGGAAAATAATTTTAGGTGCTTTACGTGGAGACTCAGGACGAAGGGAACAGTGAGGCATTTGCAAAGTGGCATGAAATTAAATAGGACATGTTTGGGAAAGGCATCATAATCATTACATGTCACGGGCTGCCATAGTAAAGCCCAGATTACCCAAACAAAAGCAAGGAAGAGCTCTGAATATAACTTATAGAGGAACTTTAAGTATTTAAACAATGGAGAGGAAAATATTTCAAGCTAACTGCTTAGTACAAATTGTTTCAAAGGGTTTTCCATCAATTTTAGTCCTTAGTTGCCCGAAAATTATCTGGTACTGTATTCATCTAAGCATGGTTTAATGTCAATGAAAGGGTTTAGTCCGTCTAATTCTGCATCTTTTCCTTTTCAACCTCTCTTTTGGTCGTGGGCACAGAGCATTATCTCTTCCTGGGATCAGTCTTCTGTGCTTAATTTCACCACAGCCTGGGAAAAGGCAGCACATTGAGATGTTGACGTTCCCAACATCGGGCAGAAGTTTGATTATAATGATGGCAAACGCTTTCCCACGTTCTTACCCCAGCGCCGTAATGCCAAGCCCTATTGTGTCACACACTCCCCAGTCCACCTGCTCCTTTGGGAGCAGGGTATTATCCCCAGGCAATTCACAGTCAATTTGCCATGCTGTAATAGATGCTTTCTCTATTGTCCCAGGGCACGCATGGATTGGCTATCGACTGTGGGAAAGTCAAAGTCGCTCAGGACCCATACATTTGTATGCAGCCACTGCGTATAAATAGAGGAACTCCCTGCTCCCTTCTGCACCCGCTAACCAGCGAGCTCCGAGCTGAAACCAGCACTTGGGATAATGGCACCCAGCACGCTCTCCCTGGAAATCCTAACACCCAAAGAGAAGAACAGAGTAAGTGTCTCTCTGACTGGGAGGGTAAAGAGCTGAGAAGGGCCAAACTGCTTTAGTAGCAGGTTATATAGACACAGAAAAGGGTCTCACTGCTAACTGTCCTCTTCCCATTTTGTGTCACAGCTCAGGAAACCCATTGTAGAGAAACTGCGGCGCGATCGGATTAACAGCAGCATTGAGCAGCTGAAACTGCTCCTGGAGAAGGAGTTTCAGAGGCACCAGCCCAACTCCAAGCTGGAGAAAGCCGACATCCTGGAGATGACTGTCAGCTACCTGAAATACAGCCGAGGTGAGTACCCCCCTGATCACCCTGACTGCCCTTACTTTTCGGCAAAGCTCCAGCCTGAGTCTCCCTGTGTAACACTTCTCTCCTCTCCTGCCCTTGCAGCTTTCGCAGCATCTGCCAAAAGCCTCCAGCAGGATTACTGTGAAGGGTATGCCTGGTGCCTCAAGGAAGCTCTGCAATTCCTGTCGCTCCATTCCGCAAGCACAGAAACCCGGATGAAGCTGATCTGCCATTTCCAGAGGTCACAAGCGGTGCCTAAGGACTCTGGTTCTTCTTCTGCACCCGCTTCCACCCACCAGCCCCCTGCAAAACAAGCAGCACTGAACCCCTCCTGCAGCCTCTGGAGGCCTTGGTAGGCCAAGAGTACGCTTATGTGTTTCCTGGACATTTGCTTGTATTCCAGAGGAGATTGTGACTTGCTATACAAGTCCCCCCACTCCTCTCATGAGTAGGGAAGAATGTTTTCCTTTTGCAGAGCATTACTCTGCTTGGATGTCCACTTCCCTTCTTCCAGAAGGATTGAAATGATCCCACCACGTGGAGAGAAAGTTATTCTAATAGAATGTGAGATGTAATCCTCCCGCTAGGATGGCTGAGAGGAGTTGTTCAGAGAGGAACACCGACTGTTCTTAACCTTAGTGAGGTTGTACGAGTACATCTGTTGAGAAAGCGGTAACTTCTGAGGTGTTCAGGCTAGCGTTTTCAAAAGCGTTGGTTGAGGAGGAGCCCTTTCCTCTGACCTGCCCCACTTGAGACTCCTGGGTCCTGAGGTATCCACACCTCTACTGCCCGGCCGCGGGGGCCCCAGGTGTCTCGAGCAGAGCAGCCGGTCTAACTGGACGCATTTGAAAACCTAGCTTACCTGTGGGTGCCGTAATGGGTTCTATGATATTTGTAGACTGTGCTGAGCATGCTGTGACAATGGTTAAACCATACTGCAAACTACGTAGAGGAAATTCCTCAGGATGTCTTGCTCACAAAATCAGAGTGCTGTTTGTGAGGTTCAGGATATGTATGCCTTTTATAAAGGCAAAAGCTCATTTTTTTATCCTTATAGGAAAGAAAGTTACGGCTGTGTTGTCGATTTTACATGAAATATTTATCAAAAGTCTTTCATGAAAGGCGGGTGTACAAATTATATTTACTCTTTGGTACCCTACCAGCAGGGGAGAACGTGAATTCATTACTGTCCTTGGAGGATGCTATGACATGTTATGTGTGAGCTGCACCAATTGTGTAACCTGTGCCAGAAGTTATCTTGAACTTCAGAAATCGCAGAAACTTTTAACAGTACAAAAATAAATAAAAATCTAGTTAATAAATCCAGCAAGTTATTCTTTCTTGAGTAGTTCACATAGCTGATTTCCTTGTGGTCCCTGGGGTTACAGGACACGAGACAAAGATCTTAGTAGAGCAAAGATATTCAGAACTGGTATTTAATCGCCTCACCAGCTTTGTGTCGATTCAGAACCCCTGCAATGCTGTTTTCCGCACGCACAGCTCTGAAATATCAAACCCTAGCGCGCTCAACGCAATGCAAAAATAGAGGCACGCCTAAACCACAAATTCCTTGGAAATTTAGAGCAGAGAGACTTGTGGAGAAAGGTCACAGCAAGGGCGAACTCAGGAAAATTTATGCCTGCCTCCCCAACGCAGAAAATACTTTCAATTAACAGATAAAGTTTGCCAAGGCACTCCGTGTTACACTGCACGTTCTCGTGGCACGCGGCTGAGCCACAGAACAGCCTGAAACGCAGGGAATTTACATGGGTTTTTTGCCTAAATGGGAGACAGGTATAGCTGCGCCACGTGAGTGTGCACACCCACGTGTGAGGCACAGTCAGCACCGGGGATGCCAAAACCAGCGCTGCCCTTGCCAGTCACGTCCTGGATGACTTTGGCAATGACCCCCCCCGCCCCAAAAGCCCTCATTTCCCCATCTGCCCCCGCTCCGCCCGCGCTTTGCGGCCCCACTCGCGTTCGCGGCCCCCCGGGGGACACTCGCCCTCTCCCTCCGCCTCACAACCCCTCCCCTCCCCCCCCCCCGGGCTGTGACACGCGCCACGTCCACACACCCCCGCGACACTCGCCCCTCGGGCTGTGACACTCGCCCGCCTCCCCCCCCCGGGCTGTGACGCCCCCGTCGCGCACGAACGGGAGGGGCGGCGGCCTTCCCTCGCGCCCGCCTGCGCGCTCCAGATCCCGCCTCATTCGCATAATCTATGCGCCTGACCTTGTTAGTATGTAGATGTATGCGCATACATTTGCATGCCGATGAGGCCAGCCGAGGAGTGGGTCGCGTTCAAAATGGCGGAGCGGGGCGGGCGAGGGAGCGGCGGTCACGGCAGTTTGGACAAGAGCATTACCCTCCCGCCTGATGAAATCTTTCGCAATCTGGAGAACGCCAAGCGCTTCGCCATAGACATCGGTAACCGGGCGGCGGCGGCGGGCAGGAGCGGGCCGGCGGGGGGGGGGGGGCATGGTGGAGGAACGGGCGGCGGCGGCTCTCGGCCGCTGAGGGGACTGGCGGGGCGGGCAGCCTGCTGGGCGCGGGGCACGCCGGGAAACGCAGTCCCCTGAGGCGGCCGGGGCGGCGCGGAGGGCCGGGTCCGCACTACAGCTCCCGGCAGGCGCCGCGGCGGGCGGGCGGCGCGGGGCACGACGGGACGGGGAGTCCCGCCGCCGGGCGGTGGCGAGGCGCAGGCGGGGAGCGGCACTACAAGGCCCAGCGTGCCGTCCGCGGCTGCTAACGGGCCGCGGAGGGAAGCGGGCTAGGGACAGCCTGGGGCTGTCCTTGGCGGCCAAAGGGGCAGAGGCGGCTGCCCGCAGGGGAACGGGGCCCGCGCCCCCCCACCCTACCCGGGGCCTGGGGGCGGCGGCCGCGGCGACCTCAGGCGAGAGGACGATGCACCGTCTGCCGTAGGCCCGACTGGGGGGCAGCGCTGCGGCGCCCCCTCCCCCCCACCCCCGACCGACCCTCGTACCTGGGGGTGGCGAGCAGGGTGCAGCATGCGCTCCTCGGTGCTCTTGAGACGGGCTTTGAAGAAGAAAGAGGGCAGGGAAAGCTGCTGTTCCCCCTGCCCTGGCAAGGCAGGGTGGCTGCAGAGATGAGTGGGCGTGGTGTGGGGTCCGTAGCAGTACCTCACTGCACTTAGTTCCTCAGTGACCCCCCAGAAACACCCCATGTCCCGTGCATAAGCCTGAGAACATAACGTTCCTGGGTGCGCAACAGCCTGCGCCAAGGGACAGAGGGAGTAATGTGCATCAAAGTGACACCTGAGCACCACAGCTGTGAATGGTGCTGGTGTGGGTGGCCTTGCAGGGACACAGCTGAGCTGGGCCTGTTAAAAATACTTTCACCTGTGCAAGGATTAGCATTCATTCTGTGGAGATCTGCAAAACCAAAAATGTCAGTTCCCACATTTTGCCTCTGTTTTGCACTTACTAGGTCAGTGGAACTATTTAGTAGGGAAGCCAGAAGGAAAGTGTTCTTCAGCCACAGTACCACAGTGCGAGCCTCCATTAGTCCTCTGGTTAACACTGCTCTGGGTGGTGTAGACTTACTGTGTAGTGGGAAGAATATATGCACCATAATATATGCACCATAATATACAATCTTGTCATATCATAAGTCTACTTAACTCCTTCAGAAACTGCTCGTGTCATGTCTGTTAAAATAACAGCTGTGGGTCAGAGTGGAATTAGAGTTGTGGGATTAGTTATAAAGCCTAGTTGCTTGTCTCAGCTGGTGTTCTGAATGGATTTAAGTCTTTTAAAAACTGGGAGACGAAGAGGAGAATGTATAAAGCATAGCTTTACATACCATCTATCTGGTGATAAATTAATTGCTGGAGTGGCTATATCGTTATCAGTGTTGTACAAACAGTATGACATCCCAACACAAGCTTCATGATTCCTCTGCTTAGAGGTTTGTAAGGAAGATTTTCCTCATAGCACAGAGCTACTGAGTTTAGTTAAAAAAAAAAAAAAAACCCCAAAAGCTAAGAAAAACCTCACCTTTAAGCAATGAGCTAGCAGAACAGAGTTTGAATTTTGTTTACAAGAAACTTTAAAGCATTGGCTAGTACACTGAAATGAGATCTGAGGTCAGGAAAGCTTTATTGCTTTTATTACTATAAGCATCTGTCAGTGATCGCTCTAAGTTGACCTCACTTCAATTTTGCTGGAGAAATCCACCTATTTTTCTCCTACAGGTTGCAAAAATTTTCCTTTTTATTTGAGCAAGATGGAAGAGATGAGAGTACTCTTATGAAGGCAAAGCTACAAGCACTAGCTGGTTATTTTTCACTTGACCATGCTGCATTTCTCGATTGCACTTGTTTATAAGGCAGAGCGTAGAGCCAATGAATTTAGCTATTATGTTATGATCTAACACTGCCAGGTTTTTGTTTGCTGTTGGGCCTTTAATTTTAACCCAAGAGTTGGTCATAATTACTTCCTGTCTTGTACACAGGATGTTCTATGAGATGCATGGTAAACTTACTGAAAGGGGTAACATGCCAAATCTTTGGCAAGAGGCAAGTAATGCGTGCAGGCTTAAATTCAACTACATGTTAGGCCTGTAGCATCGAGATAGGAACCGCCTGACTGCCTTGTGCTCCTGTTCTGAGAACACAGATGCAAACTTAGAATTGACTTTCTGTACAGGTAAGGATGGTTACAGTCTGCAGCACAAGGTACTTTTTATGCCGAGTTAAAATTAAAGGTTTTTCTTCAACAGCCAAAGCATCTTAGAGGTTTATGAAGCCAACCTGATACCTTAATCAGATCCCGATACTCAGGAGTAGTTGAAGAGGCATTTTTCTTTCTGAGGGGGGAAAAAATTAAAAGATTGTTTTAACAAAAATAAGCAGGCTTTGACAGCCTCCTACTTTCAGGCTCAAATATCTACTTGATTAAGATGCCAGAGGTATCAGGAGCACCAGCAGGTACTGTTTTGTCCTAAGGAAAGTCAGTTTGTAAAGTTATTCAGTGTAATTTCATAAATTCACTTTTGCAGGTCAGTTGCAAAGGCAGCACATATAGGGCAAGCGGTTAAGTTCTATTTCAAGATGAGTGGGAAGCTTTACTGTCTTGATGTAAGCAGCCTCAAGGCTTGAAGAGAAGAGGGTGATGGGGCTGGTCTCCTCAGACTTGCATGTTGGTAATAGTATGCTTAGGGATCATCACTTTAAGTGTTCTTTACCCCAAAGCCAAAAATAATCTTGCAAAGTAGTTGTTATTCAGTACATAGAGTTATCTTCTAACCAGCTATGAATTTTTAGCTTGTTCTTGGAAGCAGGTTAAGAATATTTACTTAGGTGTTCCTGATGAAACACTTTAATTGTGCAAGTGGCATGCATTGCTCAATTGTGGAAAACCTACTTATAAGATCTTCTTATAAACAGCAGATTTGGGGGTCTCTATAAAATGTTTTGAAACAAGATAAGTAACAGTGATATATGTGCTACCCTAGCCATTTAAGAACTTCCACTTATTTCTGCTCATCTTCAGTCACCCCCACATCAGTTGGGCATAAGCTTTTTCCCCATAAGTAGTGAATTTGGAGTTAACCATACCAAATCAGTTTCCAGACAAGGATTCTTTGGCTCACTGCATTATGCGTTTAGCTTAATTATATCTGGCTTTAGCTGAGGAGATCTTAAAAACCAAGAACTCTCAGGTAAAGCATACATGAACTTAAGTAATATTGTTTGCTCTAAGGTGAGGTATTAATCATAACTTTTCATCTTTTCATTAACAGGTGGTTCATTAACCAAGCTCGCTTATTATTCAACTGTGCAGCACAAAGTGGCAAGAGTGAGATCCTTTGATCATTCTGGAAAGGTGAGAATTGTATCAATAATCAGTTGCATGCAATTGACTCAGGAGTGAAGTACTGGACTGGCTTCTCATAGTAAAGCAGAAATTTAATCTGAAATCCATCTAGTGACTAGTTCTATATATAACTTTATCTAGAAATTTCTTATAGTTTCAGTATGACATTTTGTAATGTCAGTTACTCTGAAGTTGTCACAACTGAAATGTTTATTTTAAACACATATTTAGTATGTACTGACACAGCCATCTCTAAGCATGTGTACTGCAGCTCAGATGAGTGTGTGGCTCCTGCTAATAACCCTTTGCTATACTCCAGGGGAAATTAGCTGTTAGGATGTGTTTGGCAACTACTTTTGCTTTGCAAGTTTAATATAGCTCTAGATCTAAATTGACGTTATAACATGCTATACATGTTTTCTTTACTGAAAGATTGATCACAAAGCTTCAGAGTTGTGCAGTCCATGCACAGGGTTGCTTTCTTGGAAGTGCTTGAATTGCCAGGTAGTGTTTGAAATAGTTATTTTCTAGACACAAAAGTACAGTACTTTTGTAAAAAAAAAAAAAAAAACATACTCCCATGTAAAGATAACTTTTCTCATACAGAGATTTTTCATGCTTGTCTAATGCATGGGAGAATTGATTATATTTTCAGTTTAAGGAGTATTGAGGTCTGTTGAAACTATATTCTTTGAAGGTAGCTTGGGAAGTTATGTTTTTTAAAAGCATTAACACAGTTTCAAGGCAAAGGAAACACAGGTATTGATGTTCAGTGCTTTAGTATATAACCTTGTTTCTCAACAAATGATTTTGAATAACCTGTAAGAAATTCTTTTATCTTTTAAAGGACATAGAAAATGAACCTTTGTATGAAATATCAGTTCAGGAGGAGATTACAGCTCGACTTCACTTCATTAAATTTGAAAACACTTATATTGAAACCTGCCTAGATTTCATCAAAGACCATCTTGTCAATACAGAGACAAAAGTCATCAAAGCTACAGGTGGTGGTGCCTATAAATTCAAAGATCTTATTGAGAAGAAACTGGGATTGAAGTAAGTGAAACTGTTTAAATTTAGTTATAGGAGTGTATTTCTTCATTGACTAGATTTTAGTAGGCTAACTTTCCACTTTGCCCATCTGCCCTCAAAAGCCATCTACACCGCAAGAGTGAAGCAGTAGAATGTGTGCATGCATCTTGGTCAGAGCAGGCTGAGTTGACGCATTAGCAAACATAAGCTGCAAAAAGATAACTGTATCATTAACTGACACAGCAGAGGAACAGGAATAGAGCCAACAAACAGGAGCTCAGGGTTCAGAAGAAGGACAGCAAAAAGAGGAAAGCAGGGTATTACCACAGCTTTTTTCTGTAAAGGATTTAACTTACACCTATACTATTTTTAAGTTAAATTAATTTCATGATTATGGTAATGGATTTTACTTTTCCCCTCACAACTGGCAGCATTTCAGTGATGGTATCCTAGCTATCAGTAGCGTGCTTTGGACATACTGTCAAACTCTACTGGAGTTTACACAAAACCTACAGTGGTATTACAAAAGTAATATTTGAAATAAAGTAGTAAGTAAATTCATTACTAACAAGATTTTTAATTGATGCTCTTTGATCAGTTATTGTGATGAGGTGTGTTTAAGTGCGTCCATCTTTCTACTGAAAGTCTAAGTATGAAAGCCACAAGACGACTTTATTATTAAAAGCCAAAACATTGTTGGCAAACACTTTTTCCCTGGATGTAGCTAAGATCTATAGTTGCCTAAGTTCTCAAGTTGGAGTTCCAAAAGCTTCTAATGTTTTTCTGTGCATGGTAAGAAGTAAATAATTAATATGAATAGTAACTTGCTGCATAGCTCCTACCTAAACTTTACACAGAAGCATAGGCTTGCAGGAGATTAAAGGGCTGTCTCATGAGTTTACAGTATCATAAATTTACCACTCAAACATCTTTATCAGACACCATATGCTAAAAGCTGCTGTAAGTATAGATAAAAACATAATTAATTTGCACCAATGTAAAACACTATCTGATGTTACTGGGGAGACCATCGAGACACCTCTCATACTGTAATTACACGTAGTACATGCTTAGATTTCCAAGGTACTAGCTTCATCGTCTTTTATACTACATTTCAAATTACTTTCTTCTTCTGATAGGTAGGATTCTGTTAGCTTTTTTCAAACCACTCTACATCAGTACCTTATTGGCTGTTACTAAGGATCAATAAATCAAGACAAAGAGGCAATTCCACTCCTTTTCTCATGTGGTGCACCTGTTTTTTGTTTCATTGTTTTATATTTGGTATGCAAAAAGCAGCACTTTCTCCATCTTGACAAACAAAGTATTCTGTATTAATTGAGATGTATATTTGTGCTTTGTTTATGTGTTTTTAACAAGGCTTATGATATTTTATGTAAGAAATGTAGCATATTTCATATAAGAAATTTGCCATAAATCAGTAATAATACATAAGATATAGAAGTTTACAGAAGTCAGTAAGTGTTAGCTGACTTCACTACGTCATTCATCTTAACTAAATTATACATCATGTTCCCAGACTCCATACTCAGGATATGTCCTGTTGTGAATCCTATTATTCTTCTGGGAAGTCTTTTTTTCTTGTGTCTGGTAATCCCAGTAGTAGGCTCCTCGCAGTCACTTTAATCTGTCATAAGCAAGTGCTGAAATGTTGAGGGGGGCTTTTTTCTTTATTGAGAAGGAAGGGGAAGAGCAATAGAAAATAATTCCTTATTAGGAGATTGTTTTGCTAGATTAATTTCCAGGTAAGTTTTCTGACCTACTTTATTGCACAGGTGCACATAAACTTGTGGTAGCACTAGGGCACTAAAGAGGCAGTGTAAACAAGCAAACAGGGGAGCAGCTTTATTTTTAATGACAGCACGATTTATGTAAAACGAAAGTTACTGTGTAACTACAGTCTAACTTTGGACTGCGTGTTCTGGCATGGCAGATGAACATCAGAACATAGGCAGATGTAGGTTTCATGTTTTCAGAGATCTAGACTTTTGCCTTGTGCTCTGGGTTACTATCTCCTGTTTGTAAAGTTTTTAAAAAACTACTGCTCTAAAAGCATACTTGCTTATCAATGGGTCTGTGAAATTTATGTAAGGGTTTTTTTTTCTCCCCCTTCGCCTCAGAGTAGATAAAGAAGATGTAATGACCTGCCTAATTAAAGGATGCAACTTTGTACTAAGGAACATACCCCATGAAGTATTTGCATACCAGAAAGATTCAGATACAGAATTCCGTTTTCAGACAAACCACCCAAATATTTTCCCTTATTTACTGGTGAATATTGGCTCTGGGGTTTCTATAGTGAAGGTGAGTGGTTGCTAAACTGTCTTATTGTGGAACTTGATAAAGGTGATCTGAAACATCTTACTGTTTTAGATTTGTAATTGTTTCTTCTTGGGTAATACAAAGTCTAACAAGAAAATAATGATTTTTTTTTTTTTAAATTCTATTTCTTGGAGAGTTATGAATGCTTTTCCGTTCACTACCATAGTTTCTTTTTAATCACATTTAATTCAGTGTTTAGAGAAGTTCTATTAACTGATGAGGACAGAGGCTGTCAGTGATTTTCAGTATTTGTTTGCTTGTTTGTTTTGGTATGCTGTTGAGGGGACCAAATTTAGTGTCTATATTTAGGCTTATTGGCCAAGAATTAAACACAAAGATTTCAGAAACTGCTTGTGGTATAAGTATGTGGAACATGTACCTCTGGAGAACTTCTCACCTGATATTTATGCAATTATATACTTCCACCTACACTGATTCCACTGTTAAAAGGAATCCATGCGCTCTCACTGTGTTTATAGTTATTATAGGACTTCCTAGACAAATCTGCCTTGTTTTATTGACAGGTAGAAACAGAAGACAAATTTGAATGGATTGGAGGGAGCTCAATTGGAGGTGGAACCTTCTGGGGCCTTGGAGCACTACTTACAAAAACAAAGGTATCGAAGTATCAGTTTTAAGGGCCATGGAATTAAATGAGATGCTAAGAGGAGGCTTGAAATGTTGGAATGCCAAACTCTTTGAATAGGGAGAAATAATTATTTCAAGTAAAGTTTGTATGGGAAACCAGATTCCAATGTTAGTATACTAGAAGATGAAAAAAATTATGTCTGTCGCCTGTGGGGGGTGTACCTTTTATTCAAAGAATTGCTACACTTGTGCAGAAAGAGAACAGGCAGTTCTGCAATGCTCAGGACAATTTTAATACTTTCCATTAGGTGCTTGTGGTCCTAGACTGTTAGATAACAAGGCTGAGTCCTTGACTTATGTTCACATTTTCGACACTTCTGATGCATAAAAGGAAGCTTTAAATGCAAAAAGATATTATTATCATATAGGGACAAAAATGATAAGATGCTTATGGGTGGCAAAATAGTAATCCCACTTGGGACTCAAGGAGTTTGTCAACAAGGACAAATAATATCTATAATGCAGAGAATAGTCTCAAAGTGCCCTGTTAATTTTCTGAACTTTTTCAACATGAAATGCCTGCCTAATTCCTCCAATATTATCTGCAGAAGAAAAGCAGAGAGCGTCCAGTTACTGCAAAGTGTCTGGGAGTAGAGAGGAGGAATTCTAACTCTCTTTGTTACACATTACAGTTTCAGGGTTTCATCACTTAAATCCCAGGCTGGTAGTCTGCCAGAATAAGGTCTGATTTAGTACTGCTCTGCCTAACTCAGCTCTTAAATCATGCTGTTTTTTTCCTGTCTCAAAGATCCACGTGGCTTAAATAGGTGTCCCTAAATGTCAGTGGTGTAGAAAAAGGTAGAGTTACATGTGCACCACACAAGAAAATGTCAAAAGGAAGACCCGTACTTGCAATATTTTGTTTAATGCTTTTAAAAAAAGAAATCTTAGAACATGACAATGTCTGTTCTTAATTCTCTCTGATTTTGTAGAAGAAGAAATTAGGGTTAATAGACTTATAAATTAAGTATTGGCATAATGCAGATTGTGTGCAAGTTTAATTTCAGGGACATTAATGCATTTCTGCAACAGTAAAGGCAGACTTCATCTTTTGGGTTTTAAACATTTATTTTTTTTTATGCCTCAAGAAGACATAATTGTGTTTGCTCTTAGTTACTGTGTTTCTGACTTCATTTCAAGATAAGAGATGCATGTGGCTTCTGACTATTTTGTATGTGCTGATCTATCTCTAGTTTTCAGGGGACATTCAACAAATTATTTGCAGATAACTGAAGAGGACGGTTGTGCTTTCCATCATTAAAGGAGCTCCATTTAAGATCAATCTGTCTGATGAGATAACGGACTCTGGATAAGTCCTTGTAATTAGAAATAATGTATCTTTTGCTGACAGGGTTGATTCGAAGACACGCCAAACCCCCTGTTTTTGCTCAGTAAAGATGCTGCAGAACTCTGGGCTTATGGGCAAGGTTCTCTGGCTGTCCAGGAAAGCTAAAGTAACTCTGCTTCTCATCCTCAGAAATTTGATGAATTGCTGCAACTCGCTTCAAAGGGACAGCACACAAATGTGGACATGCTGGTGAAAGATGTGTATGGAGGCGCCTACCAGACGCTGGGGCTAAGTGGAAATCTGATAGCTAGCAGCTTCGGGAAATCTACTACAGCAGATAAAGGTATTGATATATAAAAGATCTACCCAAGATTTCCTATAGCGTTAATACTTTATATTGCCTGTCAGCATGGATTTGCTGCTTGTGCCAGCTTCCTGCGAATGCTTAAGTGGATGGAAAAATATTTGCCAGCTTCATCAGCATAACCATACCTTGCCTTATCCATTTCCTTATGTTATGCATGCTGGGCTGAGAGGGGACAGGGAGCACTGCTTGAGGTCCTCCAGTTTGTTGTTGTTGTTTAAAAGTAATGAGAAGAAACGCAACCATCTCCCCTGGCCATTGGGAATCTGATATTTATAATGATCTAACAAGTAGAGCTGGAAAATTGCCGCCAGTCCTTTTCATGATCATGCCTACATGTGTTGTGCCTGCACGATATTTTATTGATTAAAAATACTACATAGCACTGCCTTACAAGCAGGCATTCACATTTTTGGTTTGGGATTGCATGTGGGAAATATATGTGGCTTTCTCGGTCCAGAAAAGGACCCATGGCAGTGATTTACTATAGTTTGCAATTTTAGTTGCAGTATTATAATAAAATGCTTGCGGTGCATCTCAAAGCAAGATGGATGGATGAACCATCATCTGTGGTTCTTAGAGAGAAGTGGGGTTCTTGCCATTTGCTGTTCGCCTTTCAAGCAGGTTTCTTTCCAGCAATATTTCACAGAGGCTTAAGTGTTTTTTTCATGATATCTCCAGTCTAATGCGCACTCCTGGTTGTTTAAAGTACTTTTTTTGTAAAAGATTTTTGGCTGGGGGGGGGGAAACACATTTATTCTACACACATAAAGAGACTGGTCAAACTCTTTCTTTTTTTTTTTTTTCTTTTCCTCCAGCTGTAGGCTATCTGTTAGAAAAGTACAGTCAATTTGAGCATTCTTCAGCTGTGTTTAGTTTGGTTTACTATTTCTTTCCTTTAAGAATTTTCCAAAGAAGATATGGCAAAAAGTTTACTACATATGATCAGCAATGACATTGGTCAACTCGCCTGCCTCTATGCCAAACTCCATAACTTAGATAAAATCTATTTTGGAGGATTCTTTATTCGGGGTCACCCTGTTACCATGCGCACAATAACCTACAGTATCAACTTCTTCTCCAAGGTAATGAAAACAGAGACTTTCCTAATAGCAAAGTCACATGTTTAGTTATCTTTCTAGGTTGTTGGGAGACTTTTAATAAATTAATTTGCACATGAAGTAAGCTTAGAGGACTTCTCTTTAGGTAGGTAAGGCAGGGCTATAAAGGTCTGTTGTGGGAGGGGTAAAATAACTGTGAGTTGCCTGGGAGTTCTGTCTGGACTCTCTTTCTTTCTCCCTCCCTCTCTTTATTATTTTTTTGATTGACAGTCTGTCTTGTAGCTGCCAAGTAATGAGTTTTCACTATTTTCTTAGACAGCTACCAGTGTTATTCAATTCCTCTTGCTGACTTGCATCTATTTCTTTTCACCCCCTAGGCTATGCAATGTGGGATTTTTCTGCTGAGATAGTTAGCAGTTAGTATCGGTGGGGTTTTGTTTTTTTTTTTTGTTTTGTTTGGTTGGTTTTTTAAAAAAACACAAACAACACAAACAAACAAAAATCCAAAAACCAACCAAGCTGTAGTTCTTTGCAGGTTTTGAAGCTATGGACAATACTGAAGATTTTTCACTAGAAAAACGGTCAAGTCCAAAAGCTTACTTAATGGTTGTTGCAGGTAGATTAGTTCCTGCACTTTTGCAATTTTATAGATGACACAGTTTTTCTTCTCGTCTCAGTGCTTCAAGCAAGAGACTCCTCTGTGCTACTTTTTTTCTGCCTTTATTTCATCATTGCAGTCCGTTTCTGTAAAACTTTGTTTCAAGAAAACCGTTGCAAAACTACAGCTTTAGATTCTTGTAAGAACAGCTCTATCAGTGACTCAAATCCAAATCTGTGAATTGTAGCTGACTGTTTACTATAGCTTAGGTCAGTGTTAGCTGTTTTATAGTCGCAGCTGCAGACATAGCTGATTTTCCTTTAGAGAAGGCAGCATCTCACCCAGCCTTGCCTGGGAAAGCTGAGGCACCCCGCTGCTAGGATAGAGCGTGTTCTTATTCCCCCTAGCATTTGTGTATTATATTAACAATTAAAGTAACTAATTTGATGCTTGCCTATGGATAATATACAGTGTTTGTATGATGTTGAATGTTAAATAGCAGTTAATGAAATAAAGATAATGAGCAATGTCTTGAATGCATTGGATGCCCAGTGGCACACACTTACGTTGATGTCCTAGAAATCAGATGACCTTATAGTTCCAGCCTGTTCAAGCAAGAGGAGTTGAATATTCATGGAATGATGCAGTGGTCTTCTCTAGTGAAAGCTCTGCCTTCCCTCTGCTTCTGTATTGTGCAGGCTTAGAATACCCACCACTTCTGCATGTTTTTTTTTTCCCCAGCTGTTTAATAATTGTGGAATAATGTATGTAAGCAGTTCCTCCTGAAGCTGTGCTTCAGAAACACCAGTAAAGCTACTGAATGTGTTAGAATGTAGCACAAATTAATATTACCATCTTCTAGTTGTTTCTAGTAAATTTAAGTGTAAAACTAGTGACAAAGAAGTACATATTAGCCATCAGGGACCATCCAATTGCAATGTTTCATATTGTGGCAGGGAGAGGTTCAGGCATTGTTCCTGAGACATGAAGGCTACCTGGGAGCCATTGGGGCATTTTTAAAAGGAGCTGAACAAGACAGTAAGTACAGCACTGCTATGTTCTGTATATGCTGTGTTCTGAAATGTCAGTGTAATGTCCAAGTTTCTCTTAAGAGGCTGCATGTGAGTTGTTGCCTAAATAAATACATTTGGCACTAATAAACACAGATGCTGGGCTTTGGTTTTATATATTCTGGCAGGGACACCTTAATTTCTTACTGTTTTTCCTGCTCCTCCTTTGAGAAGCCAGCAGGATTTGGCTCTTCTCTTTGTTGCATTTCTGCAAAGAGCGGTCATAACTCCAAATCAAATTGGGGAAATGTGGTTTCTGAGAACTTTCTCTTAAAGAGGCCAGCTTCTGAGTTCAGTTAATGTACTGAAGACGACTAGCATCTCAAAACTGTGTTCGTTTGAGAGTGAAAAGCCTCACAGGCATTTATGAAGGATGAGACACTTCTGTCCAGCGTTTTTGGGGTATAGGGTGCTTTGGTTGAATTCTGCCATTTTTATTTTCTTTTTTTCTTGTTGGTGTAGTAGCAAACCATTCATTATTTGTTATAGTAGAACAGGTAGTGAGGTTTTTAGTGGTACTTAATTTTAGTAAATATCAGATAAACCTCAGAATAATGGATGTGGAATTCTTTTCATACCCATCTTATAGCTATGGGCAAGGAACCAGCTACTGAGAAATTAAGGGTGTTGCTTGTGCAGCATGTACTGTATATCCGAACTGGATTAAACTTTTTCTCAAATTCAAAAAATTCTAGAAATAACTTCAGTATTTATGTGAAACTTATATTATGCTTTGAGAGTTTTGTCGTTATATTTTGTTAATAATGAAGCTAGATTTAGAAATAAGAAATTATCTGTATGATCAGAGATAGTGCTTTGAAGACATGCTGGTTATAGACCTTAATAACAAGGAAAGGGGGTTAAAAAAGGAATTATTTTAGAACTTCCATTGTCTTATGTCTCGTTCAGGTTGAAGCTCTTCAGAGCTAGGCAATTCACTGAGTGGTTAAAACATTTCTTTTGGGGGTTAGAGGGAAAAATTATGTTTATTTATAAAGACAAGGGAAAATGGCTTTTGTAGTGAAGCAGCTTCTCTGAAGGGATGCTAATTCTAGGCTCGCTCACAGGAGTACTTTCAGTTTTATTTTCAGATTATGTGTCTCTCTGTCT
Organism: Vanellus vanellus; assembly: GCF_965231255.1. Lineage (NCBI taxonomy): Eukaryota > Metazoa > Chordata > Aves > Charadriiformes > Charadriidae > Vanellus > Vanellus vanellus. The sequence goes on along the minus strand of NC_138925.1, from coordinate 8,661,067 downwards.
TTCTTTTTTCTAGATCCAAATCAGTATAGCTGGGGAGAGAATTATGCTGGGAGTTCTGGTCTTATGAGCACATCACCCGATGTTTACCCTATGCAGAGAACAAGGAGTGGTACAGTATGTGGTTGTCTCTTCTAGAACTAAGTGCCTTTTCTTAAGTAATGATGATTTGAAAATTGATCATTATTCTTGAGCTCATTACTTCTTGCCCCTGGGACTCCTGCTTACCAAAAGAAGCAACTAATACGGTGTCTTGTGTCATGTGTGACGTTGTCTTGTGTCTTATGTGATGGTTTGATGTAATGTCTCAAAAACAGGTTGTGGCTGCTACTTTGTCTTACTTGCTTTCACCAAAGCTGGAGGGGGGAACATTCATCTCTTACCCTTTCTCTGAAGTAGCTGTATTTTGCTACAGTTGAAATATTGTGCTTCAGAATTTTTGAATCTGATGTTCCACTGTCTTTAAGCAGCATTTATTTGCTTCCTATGAGAAGAGAAATGCATAATTGGACAGAAGAGCATCAGCCCAGTCATCTCTTAAATATACTGACAATACAGTAATTCCGATTTCACAGTGAAACTGGCATACAGTAAGGAATCAGAAAATACTTTAAGGTTCTTAAATTATTCTAATGTTGCATCTATTGAAGTGCTTTTGAAAAGAAGCTAGAATAGTGGAGCTCATTGGTTTTTACTGTCTTTTACCAGTCCACATGTCAGTTTTTTTCATATCAAGTGTTTTTATTAATTTGCTCCATCATTGATTTATCTCCTCCCAGTTTTCAGGAATTAGTTTCCCATACTTGCTGTAGGGTGCAGGGGGGAGGAGCAGGTGTTGGCTTTGGTTAGTTGTTTTCTGTTGGTTCCTAGGCTTTTTTAGGCCTGAAGATGAGGTGCAGAACTCTTACTGAATGGTTTTCCAGGCCAAGCCTTAGTATAAGCCTGCTATGAACTGCAGATGCTGGATTTTGTGGGTTGTGTGCATATATGAAAAATATATCTAATTTTAAGCTCTGCCATAACTGAAAATATTGTCATGAAATTGTGGATTACAAGTATGACCAAAAAATAGTAACACGAACCTTCTTAATCATAAAATATATGACAGATTTTAAACAGTATTTATGCAGATGTACTGTCCACAGTTCTCCATTTTGGTCCCTTCTATTGCTTGGCACTTACTTTGTTCACGTGAAGTGAAATCTCTTTGCAACAATCATAGTTCAGAAATGTCCACTTTTCAACAGTGAAATTAGTATTGAAGACAGTCTTTCTATAGCGACCGCTTTGGTTTATGTACAGAAAGCCTTGTTACATTGTGGGCTTTAATCTTAGTATTTAGTCTGAGCATTTCTAGGCCATGCAGTGTGCGCAAATGCAGTGGGATTAGATAGTTGTGTGAAATAAAGATAAATGTGCTCAGGTTTTTTTTAGACACGAGAAATAAGGCACACTTTATTTACAGAGCTGTGTAACTATTCCTATTTCACATGAACTTAATCTCTATCCGTAGAAATTTGGTCCCAAGCATTGCTTTCACAAGGCGTAAGGAAAAGTTTTGGAGACTTGGCCAGGATTGTAAATGGAAGTTGTAAAGCAGCATAGCAACATTCATTTACAAATAAGCCTGTGCTCAGCTCTTTGTGCTCCTGTCTGAACCTGACAGCCCAGCAGATTTGACAGTGCTGGGGAGGGAAGGAAGGCAAATAATAAAATAAGAGGGCCTATAGTAAGTTTTCAACACGAAACTTGATAATCTCTGTCTATAGGCTGGGCATGGATAAATAGTCCATTCAGGGGAGTGGATTATTTATGGTGGCATATACTCTAATATAGTTGTCTGCAGATTTGTTAGTCTTAACTGTGGATGGACTTCTGTAGTGCTTGTACTAGTTTAATTTGTTGTGAATCAATTTTTGAGTAAGTTCTAATAAATCTCTTTAATTTTTCACCTAGTTTGACATGCTTGAAATGGATAGGTTGGAGAGACCGCTTGTTAACCTGCCACTGCTGAAAGACCCATCAACCTATATTCCAGACACTGTTGACCTCACAGATGATGCCATGGCCAGAAAATACTGGCTGACCTGCTTTGAGGAGGCACTGGACGGGGTAAATGTCACAAAACAGTTATATGTGTGAATGATGCAAATATTTAGCAAATAAATCTTTTGTGTGTAAACCTGTTTACCCTGCAAAACGTACCTGCTGTGTCAAACCTATTGTGTGTAAGTACAGTTCCTCTTCCCCGTTAACAGAGGCATCTGACTCTGTCCCAGTCTCCTAACTAAGTGCTTGATACCTTCGAAGGCAAAAGTAGTATTCTCCTGTGGGTTTGGGGGTCTTTTTTTTAATTTTTTTTTTTTTTCAAAGCATCTTCTCTTAAATGGCACTTCCCACCTCTTTATACAGAGCTGGCAAGCAGGATGGTTATACAATCAAAGGCCAAAAAGGCAAAGGCCAAAGATATTTGTATTGTTCTCGCTCTTCGGAGCAGTCCTACTGACAACAGCCATTTTTGTGTTCAAAGAGCGTGATTTAATCAGACGTGAGTTATTTTTTCTGCACTGTGAGACATACTCAGTCAGTGCATGCTAGTACTTAAGGGCTATGTATACTTCCTAAGGAAATTGAAATCAGAAACTTCATGTGTGTGTGAGGAGGAAAAGGGCTGGGGAAAAACACAGGGGCAACACACTGACTTGACTTTACTGTAGTAAAGAAAAAAAGAACACAAGGGGTTGATGTGGACTGTTAAATTTCTGCCTGTTTCTCCTGTTGTGTGTGTTTGTTATTTTTTCCCCTCCTATAAGTAGTTAAATATTGTGTTTGATTTCTGAAAGTATGGTCTTGAAAATAAATTTTAAATCTTTTGGGAAGAAAGGAGGTATTTAAATTATTCTTTGGCGGTTGGAGTAAATGAAAGCTGGATGTTACTGTGTGGGAGGGACTAGATAGCATGCAGGCACTGAACAGTATAGCAGATGGAGGGGGTTATTTTTCAGACTGAACTTCAGATCAGTTACATGGAGGAAGAATTCATTTGGTAACTTCAGTCTTGCCTCATTTCTCTACCAGGTGGCAAAGCGTGCAGCAGCCAGTCAACCAGACTCTGTTGATGCACTGGAGAGAGCTGAAAAGTTTCGACAGAAATACTGGAATAAGCTCCAGACGCTCAGGCAGCAGCCTTTGTAAGTGTCTTCATTTTGTCTTTTTCATCGCTTGCTGACTTGCTGACTTCTTTGAGCAGAGCAAATTAAAAGCTAACTAAAAACTAACTAAAAGCTAATGAGGTTATGAAGCAGAGCAAACTGAAAGCTAAGTAGACTGAAGACTATAGCAAGTCGATGTGCCAAACATCAGGTCCTCTGCACAGAACTTTTCAGGTCTCATATATCGGAATTTAACAGAAAAAGCATATCTTGGCAGAAAACTTATTGTGAAAAATAGTTACGTGATTATGAAAAATGGTAGCATATTAATTCAAGTACCTAGCTTTGCTCTGAATATTTTCCCTCTCTGTATTTAAATAAACTGTATAGTAGATTTAGCACTTGGAGACAGTGTTTAGCACATGTGGCATGTAAAGACTCTTAATTTAAGTGCTTGTGTGACATGCCATGACTTATGGAGGAAACAGAGGAGAAAACTTTTTTCTGTTTGAAGTAGTTGATCTTTTTTCCCCCCTCTTCTCCCTTTTTAAAGTGCATATGGTACCTTAACAGTTAGAAGTCTTTTGGATACAAGGGAACACTGTTTAAACGAGTTCAATTTTCCGGATCCCTATTCAAAGGTAAGTTGTTCTTGCCTCACAGAGTGGACAACATGTAAGTTCAAGACACTTTTTGCATACTCTGAAACTTTGTATGAGTAATGGCTTATAGGGGTGAGATTAGCTACCTTGCAGCAGTTTTAACCGGTCGGTGGTTGTCACTGAGGAGAAACAGCAATGGGTAATGGGATATAAAGCCTTTGATCTCTGATGTGCTCATGGTGAGGATAATGCTAACCAAAAATATCACCAGCTTCCGTTGTCTGATGCTTCCAAGAAGCGCATTGATGGTGTCAGTCCCATTCCTGATGAGTGCATGGTGTCTGTCAGCGGATACTGCTGTAACTTGCTCTGTCAGTGAGGTGTTTCCTTCAGTTTAGAACTGAGGAAACTGCGTGGAGAAGCCTGCGCTTCTGACTATGGAGTACCTCACAAATCACCTGAGAAGTTCAATTTTGAGGACAGATGTTATTTCCCTTTATACTGAGGCTGCTGCTGCAGTCTGGCAGACTTCAGGAATTTTTCTTTTTTCCTCCTTATTCTCATAATTTTTTTCATGGCGTGGAAACCATTTTCAAATTTAAAGCCGTGTGTAGCTATGTAAGTACTTTCCAATAAATACGTAATTGCAGACAGTTGAAAAAGACACTTGGCATTGTTATCTTGTAGCTCTGTTAACAATCTCAACAGCTCTGTGCAAAAGTCACCAGTGCTATGAACTGACATTTCTGTATTCCTTTAACTACCTTCCAGTGTGTTTTCTTTTCTTTCCTCCCCGCCAAAGGAAAGAAAAGGAAGGGGGGTGGAGTGTGTCATAAACAGATTATCATCCTCCCCCATTTCATCCTGCCCAAAGAAGGCCTGAAAAATAAAAACTAAGCACCCTTCACACATTCCCTTCCTTGCTGAGGCAGTCTGTCCTTAAACTAAACTGTGCTGCCTTCCTGCATGTTTTCTCTGGGTTAATTTACTGGGTTAATTTACTGCTATGCTGTAAAATGATTCTTGATTACTTTTGTAATTTTCGAGATACTGAGCAGAGCTGGGTTTGAGTGTATACAAATGCATAACCTCCAGCTCTTAAAAATATCTGTTGCCATTGTGCAGCTGTTTGCTCTTTGTATTTCATTCTGTAACATAATATGGTTGGGGGAGAGGACATGTGAAGTCAGTATTTCTTACAAATAACTTTTCTGTAGGTCTGATCCTCACCACTTGTCTGTGTGGACATATAAATAATAACAGTGCCAGTGTCTGGTTAGAGACTTTTTTTCTGACTGTTGATATATTTCTACAAAATACATAAAAGGTTCTCCCTAGCCGTACTGTCAGATGTTACATTGACTCTAAGAAAGGGTAAAAAATACATGAGGTGGCTTTTACTTGTGTTTGCTTCTTGGTAATTCAGGCAAGATACTGCCAAGAAAGGTCTTGATGTAAAGATGGTCCCCAGTATCACTTTTAAATTTTTAAGATAAGTAGCTATGTAACACTGATCTCACTGGAGACAGAAGCAGAGAAAAAAATTCAAGAGCTTCTGAACATCTGGGATGATGAAGCTCAATGCAAAAATAAAAAATAATCTCCAGTTTTGTAGAAGTGCTACTGGTAAGCCTTCTCACCGTAATTACCTGGCTTTGATGGATCATGTTACTACTAAATATTTTTTTTTGTGCATCCACTCTCCCACTCCCCAATCTACTCAAGATCTATTGTACTTCTGACTTACTAAGAAAAGTAATTCATGGGCTACACATCATATCCTAGCACTAATGAAGCTTTTTATTAGAATCCCAGGAAACTTTTTTCTTGTTGATACTAAGCATGCTGATAACAGTAACTTGTTGGTCCATTAGAGGCCATGAACGTAGAGGAGAATGCTTGAACGTGGTCTTGGGACTGAGACAACCAATAATGGGTAAGAAATTTTTGTCTATAAATCCAATGTTTCATGTCTTTCTTACAGGTAAAGCAGAAAGAAAATGGCATAGCCTTAAAATGTTTTCAAAGCGTAATCGAATCTTTGGATTCATTAGGCTGGGAGGAGAGGCAGTTTGCTCTGGTGAAAGGACTTCTTGCGGGGAATGTCTTTGACTGGGGAGCAAAAGCAGTCTCAGAGTAGGTGTTAAATATTTTAAAAGCACCCTTTTAAGATACAGAATATCCAGTTGTTCTTTAAAAACAAAAATAAAGTGCACCAGTCTAATTGTAGATTGTATTTCACCTTAATCGAATGTTGGTTGTTTATTTACAAGCATTGTTGTGGTGCAGGAAAGTTTATACTTCCACCCTTTAAATCTGGCAGATACGTCACTGTGAATGTTTGAATGAAGTGATAGAGCATTTAATAGTCCAGTCTGGCTGCTTTGCTCGTAGCGTTGTTATTAGCACTGCTTTTGGGCATGTGTTGTACCATGAAAATATGCTATTTTCCTGCAACCTCCAGTTGTCCAGATATCACGGTGTATATTCAGTGGGCTGTAAGTTAGGTTGAGCGGCCTCTTGATGGCTAAATACTAGTTATCTTTGATCAACATACATTTCTGTTACCATTTGGAGAGCTTTTTTCCTTATATCCTGGCAGCAGCCACGAATTCATTTAAGGATATTAATGCCAGCAGTTTTGAAACATTTTTGATTTTTCAGTTCTAGAACTTTATTTTTGTGGGGCTGATAACATAGATCCGAGAGCATGGGAGAGGGATGCTGTTTTACAGCTGCCATTCAGCACTTCCTTTCCCTTCCTACATCTTTGAGGAGTTTTCCCTCTGATTAAATCAAGAAGAATCCATTAAAAACAAGGTGATTCAAGGCTACACAGGCATTCTTAATCTTGTGTTGCTTCTGATGTTGCCCACACCCAGAAACTTGAACTGACACCAGTTAGAGCAGGTAGTCTCCATGCTGCTTGTGCTCAGTGGAGCTCTCGTTCTCTTTAAGGAAGGAACTAAGAGATACAGACCAAGTTAAATGTCACTTAGTACTAAATTTAAGAAACTTGTGGAGACTTGACTGGCAAACATTGCCCGCATGGTGTAGTATTTTCACTGACGGCTTAGAATCTATCCAGCTCGTTATGCCACCTAAGTGCTTGGGGCTACTTTACATATAGCCAATAGCAGTAGCTTTTAAAACCTGTATCTGGTTATTTTAATTCCTTTTCCTCCTACGCAGGTACAACTTTAAAAAAAACTTTTGTAGACCAATCTTCAAATTAGACTTTGTAATATCTGCATGGTAGAACAGTGCTTTTTAGATCATGACTACATTTTATGGTGATCTGCAGACTAAAAGATGTCTTTTTTGCCTGTAGTGTAGTGCCTGCAAACATTTGTATATTGCTGAAGCTTTTTTCTTTTAGCTCTAACTTAATGTAAATTTGAGCCTTTTGTTTTTAACATAAGCACAAAGTATCTGTTTCTCAGTCATTGGACGTATCCACACTCCTCGTTATAACCAATGCAGTAAAATTGCTGACCACCTGCTAAAGAAATGTTTGAATTATATTTATGTGAGATGAAGTTGGTTAACTGTGTACCCTTTATTTCTCTTCTGATACAGTGTTCTGGAATCTGAGCCACAATTTGGATTTGAAGAAGCCAAGTCAAAACTACAAGGTATAGGGAGATCTGTGGTGGTGGTTGGAGCTGGATAGTGTGTTAATATGAGAGTGGAGGAGAGCGTGAATGTGTTTATTGTGGCAGTTCTGCTGCCCAGGTGGCAGGAAATCATTAGTACGCGCTAGGGTTGTCTGAAATACAGGCTACAGAGTTTTGATGGAGTGTTCCTGTTTGTGTTCCAAAATCTGAACACCTGAAAACCTCTTTCCTGGAACAGAGGTCTTATCCACACAGATACTCAGAATATCTTGCCCATGCTATTTTTCATACCTATTCTAGTCCTGTTAAGGAAATAGCGTTCTGGGAGTACACCACCAGCCATCCTAGGATGAGTCGTTATGATAGCCAACTTCATTGCTTTATTATGAAAATTCTATTTTGAGACTGCTGTAATTGAGCTGTTCCCATAATTAAGAGCTCAGGAACTCCTAGAATCTAGACATTTAACATTCAAAACCTGAGCTCAAATGCTTTAATGCTTAAACATTTGTAAAGAGACACCTCCTGCTTTTCATAATGTACAGAATTACTGTTTGCCTAAAAGAAACGTTAACGTGATTTTGTCTGTGACACAGAACGGCCCTGGTTAGAAGATTCCTACAGTCAGTGGCTAGAGCGACTGAAGGTACAACTCCGCGATTGTTACTAACCATTGAGTAATTAAATACATTAATCATAAAACCACCTTATTAATCTTGGGTTTTTAACAGATTTAACAGAACTTTGTTCAGACAACTCAAAGTACATTCTGGTAACACAGCACCAGTAATTCAGCAGCCTTACCATAATGAAAGGAATAAAAGGAATTAGTCTGACACTTCATTACAGCTTCTTAGCTAAATTCCTTCAGAAACTGCAGCATGCGGAACCCAGCTGCTTTCAAAGCTGTTCCAAGTAACCATATTGTGTCCCATCTTTATCAGGGTACTTATTTCTGTACAACCAGACCCATGACTCTAAAAACTTGGGTCCAAATGTAAGCTTTGGCTTGCTCCTCCCTCTGAGTAGCCAACCTGAAAATGACTTAATTGAGGAGCTTGCTGAAAGTAATTAACTTATCAAGTAGCAAAGCTTTTTTCCCATGTGATCTCTATTACTGTTTAATTAAGGTTAATTGGAAAGCTTTTGTTTCTTTGTGTAACTCTCTATGTTGGAAATGATAGCCAAAAGGTTTGGCATGAGTAGACTATTGCAAATCATTACATATTACATCTTTAAAAAAAAAAGGTATCAGCTAATCTTGTATAACAGTGATAATTAAGGAACTTCAAGCATAGTCTTGACAAATTTTTATTAGGAATTAAGCATTGTTCACTATAAAAATTCTTCTGCTGGTATGAACTGGAGTGAACTAAGTTTCATAACGTCAGATTTAGAACAAATTGAAAGGTTAATGGAGAATAGGAAATATCTTTTCATTTTAGGATGTCACTGCCCCCAGCAGTCCATCCTGCCCTTTCCTGGCAGAAGGGAATCCTGTTCACCCTACAGCATGCTAGCTTAAAACAGCCACAAAGGTAGGTTTACCCTGGGAACCAACGCGTTCACGTAGGCAGCTGCCCATGCTGCTGCTTCTGTTCTGGAGAATGGTGTTCTCCAGCTGTGTGGCATAACAACGTGCCAGCCGTAATCTGCCCCCCAAACAGTAGGGTTATGGGCCCCACTACCACTGGGCGAAGCCTCTGAAGTCCGTTCCTGTTCAGAGCCGCTGGAGTCGGGCACGTCTGTAATTGGCAGATGTAGGTTTTATTAATGGAGTTTGAAAGACCTCTCTCAAACAAAGTAAAGTAACTAAAGGCTGTTTTAAATAACTGCAAAGACAATGTTAGGGAAACCGATTTCTCCCAAGATCAAGGGTAGGCGCTGTCTGATGAGTTATGCTGCCACTAGATCAGCAAAAATGCCAAGCGTTTAAAGGGTATAAAATGTGGGGTCTTAAAGTGAGTAGTTCTAAATAACACAAACTGTTCACTGAAATGAACTGTGAACTCAATCCTGAATACATTGGTTTTCTCTTACAGGAGGGTCCCCCTCATAAATGTGCCTTAATTTTCGCAGATAACAGTGGAATAGACATAATTTTAGGCGTCTTTCCTTTTGTCCGAGAGCTCCTTTCTAGAGGGACAGAGGTAAGCGGTTTTCATTGTGAATTCTCTGTGTAATGGAGCGTTGGTCATTGGCGAGAGGTTTGTTAACTACGTACCAGTAGTTCACTTAACCAGGCTGGTGCCTAACATCTAAATTGGGAATAATCCAAATCCCTGGAACTCCAAAGTCTATCTGTAAGTAGCCTGTGAAAGGCAGCAAAGCAGAATGAGCCTCTGTCAGCCCTGAATCTGCTGAACAAGGGTCTGTAATGTCAGAAGACCCAAAATAGCTGGGTAACTGCGGGAGGATGAGGCCTGGGCCTCCAGCCTTTCTCTTCGCATTTCTGCCTTTGTGAAATAAGTCAGGCAGAGGTGACGTTAGGGCTGCTTGTTTGTTTAACACCATACATTAATGGGTGAACTCTTGACATCTCTACCTCAGGTTATATTGGCTTGTAACTCTGGCCCTGCCCTAAATGATGTCACCTACAGTGAATCCCTGATTGTTACTGAACGGATAGCAGCAATGGATCCCGTTATTCAGTAAGCATATAACCCTCTTCTTCACGTATCGTACAGTACATAGAAGGAAAAAGCAAGTGCCTTGTTACATACTTAGTTCATATTTAACTGTGTTTATTAGCGTCTGGAATTTGCAACCTGGAAGTAAGAGAAGGCAGATAATTTACTTTCATTAAGGTGAAAAGTTTAGAAATTGGATCTTTCTTGAAATACATAATACATAATTATATTTCTTGTCTGTGTCTTCTCTGATAAGCACTCAAGCTACTAAAACATAAATCTTCTACGTTATAAAGTGTGGAGGAAAATGCAGCTATTTCAAATACAGTGTATGCCCGGCAGAGGGCACACAGCTGACTAAATAATCCTCTTGCTCAAGGAAACATGATGTTTCGGTGAAGTCCTAGCAGGAAAAGAAGCCTTTGCAAAGAATACTTAGATATTTGTTGTCATCTGGCTTATTACCAGCATTGCGTGACCCAGTTGAGGTAGCTGTTTGACTTTTTTGTCTTTTTGTTTATTTTAATTAAAGATCTGCACTGAGGGAAGAGAGGCTGCTGTTGGTTCAGACAGGTTCGAGTTCTCCATGTCTAGATCTAAGGTATATTGGCAAAGTACCACTTTGTTATTTGTCTCCATCGGCTGCAGGATGTTCAGAGCCTCGGCTCTGGAGCATCGCAGCCACCTTTCCTGATATGAGTCACTTTCACACAACCACAAAGAGTTGCTTAGTCTGGATTTATAGACTTGCAATATTGATCCTTACGAGTTGTTGGATTTCTTATTTATCGTTTGTGTTCAGCAGCAACACATTGACAGTTTCATGAGCAGCTTAGTTATGGGTCATGTAAAATCCTGCATGTGACCAAGAAATCCACTTGACAGTAAGAAGCATTTCATGTTGTTAACCTATTTATTTTTAATTAATTTCTCTACTGGAGACAGACCTTACCTGTGTTTTTCAGGAAATCCCAATTCTGCATGCATTTAATGAAGCTTTTTAGCCTATGTTTCAATCACATTTCCTTTGATTTAAAGTGTTCCTGTTAATGGGCATCAGTAATTCCAGTCAAAATTCCCCATCCCACCATGTTATGTAAATGATAAAGCCCTTAGAAGAGCCTGTCTTTTGTTTGTAGCATGTATAAAGATGACTGTTTCTAAACCAGACCTCTCATTTCAGCCGCCTGGATAAAGGTTTGGCTGTGCTGGTCCGAGAACGGAAGACAGACTTGGTTATCATTGAAGGCATGGGCCGCGCCATCCACACCAACTACTATGCGGCTTTGAAGTGCGAGAGCCTCAAGCTTGCTGTTATCAAGAACTCCTGGCTTGCTGATCGTCTCGGAGGGAAAATTTTCAGTGTCATTTTTAAGTATGAAGTGCCATGTAAATGATGCGGAGCTGGTCAGTGGGGTGAACAGGAGCAGCAGAATGGACTTGCACTAGTTTTACTTTAACTGTAAAGAATGTATTTTTATTACAACAGGGAAAAGAGTTCACAAGAAATTCCGTATTTATATTGTGCTTTTGTGACTTAAAAAGCAACAATATGATTCACTCTATAGTATACACACTCAAATATATATATGTATATCACTCATTGTTTATTTTGGTAAGTGTTTATTTTAATGCTGCAGTATTTGTGATGAAAAGACTTTATTTTTTTGTTCTGTGAGACATTCATATAGAAATATATTTAAATGTCAATGAAACTTTTTTTATACATCTCTGCCTACTCTGCCAGCAATGACATGGCACATACCAAATAGTTTTTAAAGTGCTAAGTGAATCTGACATCGCATTCTCCATGTCAGCTTTTATTTTAAACTTACCTAAAGTGTTTCATGCTCTTTGCAGTTAATTTGATTGAAGGACTGATCCACCTTCTCACCTAACAAACATTGCTTAAGCTGTATCTAAAATAGAACTGTTGTGATCTGAGAGCACATAGCAGATAGCCAGCAGATAACCAGCACCAGTTTACCAACAGCTGGACGAACTCGTAACTCCTATTGCTTTCACTGTTTGTTCTTGTTAACAGTTGAGCGAGAGGGGAATTCTGCAACTGTACTAAGTTACTTAGCAGTAGGTGGAAGCAGAGTCTCACCAAGTTACACATAAAGTGAATGTAGTGCTTTATTCAGGAACACCCAGCTATTTTTCCGTCGTAGGCATGTTAGTTTCTGTTGCCTTCAGTTATTAACGCTGGGACTGCTAAGAACTAGTCTGTTTGTTCATGCAGTGCAGTTAAAGCCATTTCCAAGTAACTGAATTTTTCTTTTTCCTCTCCATCAGATATGCAGTACATAAATGGAGTAATTTAACCATGAATTTGCAAACCAACATGTGCATGCATCAGTCAATGCCAGCTCTGGAATGAAAAACAGCTTAATTAGAAAACTATTTAATATGCAGCCGAGATAACTGTTCCCCATGAATTTCAAAGATTCTTCTTTGAGAGCAAGAGAAGAACGCAAAATACCCATTACTCACTGCCTCACCCTCGCCTGGTGAAATTGCACGTAGTGACTGATTACCAAACTTCGTGCTCGAGTACTGTTGGATTTCAACTATTAATCTCTTTCCTAAATACTTCTTGATCAGGTTAACCAGGACAAAACATCCTCTATAGCTAAATAGTGAAACTTATCCTGTGATGGGAAACTGGCAAAGGACAAGTCTGTGTCCTGCATTTAAGTCTAGTAGTTCCTTAATTGTGTGGTGTCCCTTTTTTGGGTTGTATGCCACTGCAGAAAATGCAGTTAAGTCCTGCATTTTGGGGGTTTATGCAACAGTACTGTCATTTCTGATTCAGAAATGATCTTCACAGTAACCAGCATCTTCTGCTTACAAGAGGGGAAGAGCACAGTCTATTTATAATTAAAATGTTTCAGAAGCAGTTGTTCTTGATTAGAACAGTCAGATGAGAGCTTTAATTTCCAAGATTGTACCTCATACTGTAATTAGTAAGCAGATGCTTCATGTTAACCTATCCCAAGTCACTTACTTCTACAGGCATTCGTGTACTTACGTAGTAAACTTCTAAACTAAGTATGGATCCACACCTTAGCCATCTCAGCTTGGTTTTACAAGGTTGCCAACCTCCCATATTTTTAACAGTTACACTCTATCAATTCAAATTCTTCCAAGACACTTAATTTTCTTCTGTATCCAGCTCCACCACCAATCCAGAAGTGCTCTCTCTGTGTGTTTGTAATTAGAAAACTAACACTCTAGACTTGCAGATAAACATCTTTCTACAGTGATGTAGTTCCTATGAAATATATACGGTATAAACCTAATACATGCCCCTTTCTTGAGCAAAAAATTCTTAAGCATTAGCCCTCCCTGAAGTCTCCTGGCTTTGTCTTGTATTTGCTTTTATACGTAGACGAGTGCACATTTCTTCTGTGAAAACAGAGCAACAAGATTTCTGAAAAACAAAAGGGGAGGAAACAAGGTGGTGAGTTGTTCCATGTCATGGAATCCACCTTTTAAGTGTGCACAACCCAAAACTGGAATGGATGAAGAACAGGAACACCAAGGTGCACGTTCAGATACTAGTGCCATTTCATTTACATGTGTTTTCCTGCTTGTCAAATGACTTCAGAACAGCCATACTTGAGAATAAACTTGTTATTGATGATTTACTGTCCTCTGTACACACTCAGCATATTGAAATGCAGTTTGGCTGCCCAGGAATTACAGGAAATGTTTCTACTTAATACTGGTGGGAGGGAGGGGGAGTTATTTTATTATTGTTCCCCTGTTCAGGCTACAAAACTATCCCACAGCCCCGGATACGAAATGTCATCGCTTTAACGCATAAACACAGCACATGTCTTCCCCTGACCCCCGCACCATGCGCAGTGCAGCATGGGTACCTGGTGGGTCTGTGCCAAACAGAAAGGTACAAGGAAGTAGGAGAGGAGACAATAGCCATCACCTACCTTTACATGTCCAGCAGCGTGTCTGCTCTTGTTTGAGAGCTCCACCACAGCTGCAATCACTCCCAGTGCAAGGCCAATCGCAAGGGTAAGAAAGAGCCCACCCAGAGCCTGGGGCTGCAGAGGACTCCATCTCTCTCTGCTCTTGTGAAGGCAGCTGGTCTCCCACCACTTGTTACGCAAGTAGTCAAGATCACCTGACTCACGCAGTTTGAGGACAGCAATGGAGAGCTTCTTAGTCCACAGGGATGCTGGCAGCAGGATAATGAAAGAGAGAGAAGAGTACGGGAGAGATTATGGCCACTAGAACATTTTTAAGTGATCCGCTGCTAGGCTACCAAGCGGGGTTAGGTGGGTGCTGCTTCCCAACTGTCCAATAGGCATTCTGCTAACGGAGTGCACCAGCCTAAGCCAATGCTGTTCTTGGATAACAACCATTCCTGTCCCATCCATAGAGGTATGATAATACTTGCAGCACAATGACAAAGTGAAGGTATTTTGAGAAATAGAAGCAGTCATGCTGCATGAGAGAACAAACTCTCTCTCCTTCTCACTACTTGAGGAGCTCTGCACTACTGGTACCCAGGCAAAAACCAAAAAAAACCACAGGAACCAGTGACAGCCCTGAGAGTTGGAGTTTTTTGCATATTGAAGTACAAAGTAAGAGTTAGCGACTGCTAGTGATAATTCATCTACAGAATGAAAACGTTGCATAGCGGGGTTACCAGTTTGTCTATACTACATTATTAGTGTTAGTGCAGAAGACATGTGCAAGTTTCAGGACTCAGCTGTGCTGGGCTTTTGGCTCTGTCAATCTGCTACTTCAGACCCATGAAATAAATCCAAGTGGAGAAGTGGGACAGAAGCGGTGCACAATGACTAACCCTGGGTAGTGGCAATGCCAAATCCTCTGGCTCCAATAACTTCGGGGGCCCGAATCAAGTCGCAGTGCCTGGCAGCTGCAAGGTCTTGAGAGACCGATTCACCGATGAAGGCATAGTTTGATTCCAGCACACGTTGAACTGCTTCCTGGTAGGTTTTGACTAAAACGTGGTCTCGTCTCTTGTCCATGTATTCATAGATCATCTGATGGATGGGATTCTTGGAGTTCTGCAGCCCAAAAATCCAAGGGTCAAACTGAAGTGTAAAACAATCTGAAAAAAGTCTGCATATATGTGCAATGATTGCAAAACAATTTGGAGAATAAGCGTACTGAAACCATTGCCCCATGAGCCCTCTGTGCTGAAAACAAGCATGTAACTAGCACAGATTTCCTCTCTAATACACAGTGTTACAGGCATAAGTATTATATATTTCCCATCATGCCCAAACCCCACCTTTGCAGGCATCCAGTTAACGTACCCAGAAATTACCTACATCAGTCCTTGTGTTCAAGGTACACAAGGATAACCCCCCCCCCCCCCCCAAAGATTAGCACCGCTTTCTTAAGAGAATACACATAGAAATACACTCCTCTGCAGACTTTTCTCTCTGGGAAAAGGTGGAAGAAGAGATGAACAAAACAAGAGACACCAATCACATTATTTGAAGTATTACAGGAAAACTGATGGAGTCTACAGCGATGAGGGTGGTGTAAGGACCCACAGGCATGAGCTACACAACTTGGCCCAGCTTAGCAGCTCTACAGCATGTGTGTTTGTGCACAATGAGATTATCTGCACCTTGAAGAAGTAGAAAGTAGAGGAGCCGTCCAGTGTCCCAAACTCAAGCTTTCTTTGCTTCACAAGATCTTCAAAAGTCTGGATGGGGAGCTGCTCGCTGCCGGAGCTCAGCAGAGCAGTGAAGTTGGCGATGTAGGCAGCCAGCAAGGCGATGGTGAACAGCCACCAGACAGCAGCGATGACCCGCACAGAGAGTGCTTTGGGCCGAGGGGTGACACCTGCACAACCAGAGGAGCCGATAGAAGGTGTGGGAGGTGACGTACAGTGAGAGAAAGACAAAGAACTTTAGAACCACAAGCCTGAGTTAAAGACTTCCATTTAAGTAAAGGCCAAACTGCAAAACTTGCCCTGCAGTTACTTAACACACGAGCCTGAAAAGACCAACTATGGCTGGTTTGAACAGCATCAAAATGGCATGCAATGCACTTTTGAGTTGAAGCAATGGCCAACAACAAAAAACACCATTTGACATTCCCTAAAGCAATTATTACAGCAGAAAATAAGCATTCCTCAAATGAAGCCAGCCATCTGTACCATTCCAACAAGTCTGTAATCAAAACTCCCCAAACCAGGAGTTTTAATGCTGCCCAGTGTCCTTATTTGAACATCTTTTCCCTCAAAAGGATGGCATATCAGTGCTACAGACAGGTGAGAACTGGATAGACAACCAGCTTAAAAACCCACACTGCTCCCAGAGCTGCTTTCTTGCAGTCCTCCCAGCTCACCTTGCAGGGCGAGCGCTCCTGCTCCAAACCAGAGGCTATTTAAGAAGGTAAAGTGGTTTTCTTCATTCTTTGGCTCATTCCATTCACAGGGGCTCAGTCTGTGGGAAAATGACAGGATAAAACCAGTCATTCAGGGGGAATAAAGTATAAATAATCCTGCAGTGTGACTGCAGCAGTGCAGATAGCCTGGAAACGCCCCTTCCTTCCACGGCAGCTCCTCCTGCACCTGAGTTCCAGTTTAACCAGTGCAGAGGAAAGTACTCCTGCTCAATGCCTCAAGTAGTTTGCGGCAGTGATGGCTCTGGGGGTCCTGTTACAGGTTTGCCAGACACTTTCTTCCCCAGCCATGGCATAACCCTTTCTGCCTGGCACACCTGGGGGCAATACTGGCTCTGTTCCATAATACCAGACCGAAGGCTGCTCCTTGGAGCAAATCCTCACCCATAGAGATCGCACATAAAACTAGAAAAGCAGCAACAGAGGTTCTGTTCAAGACGGCATCTGCAGTGCACCTCGGTGCATTCTAATCAAGAAAAGGTGGGAAAGCTGAATTTCCCAGGAAGGGGGTGGACTGCTGGCAGAGAGAGTCTCTTCCACCAGTCAGTGCAGGGGACAGTGCATGAAAACACACCAGGAGAGAGACCTGCACGTAGGAATGTGGTTGTAGTTCAAAACAAACTCTGATGGAAGCGAGAAAGAACAGCTGAAGTACAAACACACAGTCTTTTAGCAACGCTAGGTAACCCACACCAAGAGATATGGTGTTCTTCATGGCAAGATCCTACTCTTAACGCTGTCTTAATCTGACATGATGTAAGCTTTTTTAGCCCCAGTTCTGGACCTGTACAGAAGGTTCCTCAAATCAAAATGCACCCTGGTACTTTCTTTAAAACTGAGATCTCTTCATAGCTGAGAAAGCAGCTGACTTGAACAAAATCTGTGAAACAAATTCATTTATACCTGGCAACAAGAAAGAGGCAGAAGCACGTCAGCACATAAGCAAATAAAAGGCCAGTCCAGGTCTCCTTACTGAAAGGAGCCAGGAAGTGGAAGAAAGACATGTCCTGAGAGACTGTGTCTTTTCGAAGCAAGATTCCAATCCCAGTCTGCAGGAAGGGTGTGGTGAAGGAGACCACCTCTTCCCTTGCTGACGTGACTGTCAATGGAGCCACTGCAATGTCTGCTTCCTATAAGACAGAGATAAAAAATAATCAACCATCCAGCCTACCTGAAGACTTCTGTCACTCAAGCAGAACACTTCCCAGGCTGAGCGGGCAGATATCTACATGGCAAATCACTTCTCTGTGTCAATAGACAGTTGTCACCTTAAGACAGTGAGCTGTTTTCCATTTTGCATTGTTCATAGTGGGGGTGCTGGTTGGTATCTGGGGCTTCCGTTTTTCTACGACAGCATTCCACACACAAGCTGAGGCTGTGCACCATGAACCACATTGGTTTTGTTCACCAAAACCAGAAGGCATGTTCCCTTCTTTTTCCAGCTGCAGCATCTACATGACTAACAGCTGGACACAGCACCAAGTTCAGAGGAGCAAAGAAGGTTTAACTCAAACGTTACCAAGAGATGACAGAATGCGCATTACGGGGTAAGATGTGCATTCAAGCATCTCCTTGAAGAGTTTAAGGGATTACCATTCTGAAAGAGACCAGTTTCACCTACTGGTTAAATTCAAGGTAAGTTTTCCTCAAAGCCATTACCTTTGTTTCGTGAGTGAGCTAAGACATCTGTACAGTCTCTCAGACTACAAAGAAACACTGTGTAGCCTCTGAGACCAGACAAGCACTGCACCAGGAGCGCCTTGTTCTAACAATAATTCCCTGCTATGGACATTGTCTCCTTGTTCCTTAGTTTCCATATTCGCAGGACAAAAACCAACTGCAAGTGTTGTTCTTCATTAGTTCTACACAACAGGCAGGGTGACTCCAAGTTGCTCGGTCCCTGAGCAAATTCTAATGAAGTCCAAGAGCTGCTAGCACCGTTCTTTCCTTCTAGAACTGCAGTTTGTCAAAAATATAAATTGAAAATTACCTGTCTCAAAATCTCGCCAATCATCCCCGTCCAGTTCCCACTGGAAGAGACAGCACCGTACTGCCCATCTCCCACCACCTTCACCTTGTAGCTGAAGTGCAGCATTGCAGCAAGTGCCTTCAGCAAATCAATGCAGTATCCCTCCAGTTCTGCACTTCTCACCATGACGTAAGGATCTTCCTGCATATTGAGGGAAAAGTACACGATTACATGCTCCTACAGTTTGCAGTGGAACTGATTGTGAATTAAACCATTTTTCTGGCAAGACCTCTATCCACATTTCCAAACTTGAAAGATAATCACTGGCTACCACTAGTCACAGAGCACAGCTCCAGCAGGATGGCTGCATCCTGCGAGCCACAGGTACCTCAGAAGTAAGCGATGATGTCTCCTCAGTCTACAAGCCCAAATACATTTCATTTGGCCCGCCAAAGCCTCAGGTGAGGGTCACATGCTTGTGCAGGATCTGACATCAGAATCGAAAATTTACTGCTGCGGCATCTTCTGCATAGTCCTGCTTGTCTGGTGCATGTGGTAATGTGTTTTGCTTTTTTTTATAGCCTGGTTTTAATCCCTGTGCATGTGTGATCTTTACATATTTCCACTGCAGGACAGAAACAACATGTAGGTAACATAACAACCCTTAGATGTAGCTAAATATCACGGAGAGGCCTGGCTGTCTTCCCAGAGCAGTCATTTACAGAAGTGCACGTCCAGTCCATTTTGTGGGCTGACTTTGACAGTCCTCAAATCCTCCCATTGCAAACTACAGACAGCTTGCACCTCTGCACCACTGAGCCAGCGCTCCAAAAACACTATCAGTGCTGAACAGGGATATCTGTGTCAAAGACAGCCCAAAAACGCACCTGCAAATATACGGGTGGGAAAAAAAAGGCAAAGTATAATTCCAGCTATCTCCCCATGTTGTGTCACTGCCTTACCAGAATTGTTGTGACAGTCAAAGTTGGAAGACCCTCTTCTGGTCCCCTTGAGTCAGTGCCCTGCAAATCAAAAAAATGAAGAAATAATTGGATTTCAAAGCCCCAGAGAAGGTCCCACTTAGCTAGGGTTCACATTATGGAGTGGGTGTCTCAGGGTGGTGTGTGCATGTGTTAAACCAGCTATAAATCTGCCCTGTAAGCTGCAGCAACCTCACCACCACTCTTCCCTAACATTAATTAATAAATCACAAGCATTTCACTTTATTGTGTGTTGTCAGCACACTTTGTCCGAATAAAAATCACTTTAAATGTTGTCACCATTCTTCAGATACACAGTGCATACAGTCTTCCAAAGGGATCAATTCATGCTGCAGACGAAACAGTTAGCAGCCAATTAAAGTCTCATTAGAGAGCAATTCCAGGAGACACAGAACAGTAGGAAACCTGAGAGAAGGAGGAGAGGAAACATGGATTCACTTCTGCACCAGATACTGAATTCAAGAGTACATCTTCCAACCCTAGAGAGTCCCACAACTCGAGATGATTTCTGATCGGTACTACTTTGGAACAATTCAAGCTTTTGCCAGTAAAGCAGTCTAATTCTGTAAGATTTGTTGGCCTTCAGTATATCCCTTCATTCTAAAATTACACAGTAATGTTTCTATACAGAGTGAGAGAGCGTGTGTGTGTATATATGCAGCACAATATCTGCAAAAGAAGCTCCAGTTCCTCCAGGAGCTGAATTATCTTGTTTCAATTCTCTCTCTGCAATGGAAGGATTTGAGGGATAAGCTTTGATCAGAAGTTACCTAAGGCAGAGTGTTCTGGAAGAAATGTTGCTGTTCCCACATAAGCTACAATTTGGTCTTAGACAAAAGCAAAAAAGTCACGTTTCTTTCCAGGTCTGTTTGAAATATTTGTGCCTGCTGAACAAGTGGGTGGCTTCACCCACTAGTTATTGAAGGTTTCAAAGTGGTTCTTAAAAAAAAAAAAAAAAAACACAAAAAAAACCAAGCAAACCCACAACATTTCAACAACACACTACAACTTTTGTGACTATACCAGAAGAGTATTTTACTGGGCAAAAGCTGCAGGTTTCTGTAGCAGCAGGGTGGGTAGCGGAGACAGGGGCAACTTCTGCAAGAGGTCACAAACTGCCCAGTGCTTGACACAGGCATTTCAAGCTGGCTTAGAAATAGACAAAACAGACCCACCATGCACCAAAACTGACTGAATCATCCAAGTTTATGGTGCCTACGCAAAAACATCTTAAAAAAAGGGTGGTAACTGTTGGATGAGAGACAAGAGTAGAACAGGAAAAGCCGCTAAAGACAATGCCAGGTCAGGAGAGTTGGCCAAGTGGGGGCAAAGGAGAAATAAGAAAGCTGGCAGGGCAGGAGGGACCAGTAGAGTGGGAGAAAGGCAAAGGAAGAACCACCCCAAGCAAGAAGCACAAGAGCCTGACCAAGGAGGGACAGAGAGGAGATGCAGGAGAAGGTGCAACTGTAACAGGGCTGCAGTCAGCGGAGGAACCTGCACAGGAACAACTGAGTAGGAACCACAAAATGTTGACCACAGTGTCTCCTCTGCTGCCTTGTTGCCTCACCAAGGGGACTGAGTATAAAATGCGTGCAGTGAGGGGACTGAAGACGAGGAAGAAGGGAGGACAAGAGAGGAGCTGAGATGTGGTTCTCTGGGGTTTTTTGTTTGCTTATGTTTATTTCTCAATACCGGAATCAACAATTAGAGGTTTATGCAAATTGAACCTGATTGGAATTCCATGACTTTCCCCAAAACTCTCTTTTTGGCACATGATAGGTATCCGGCGTTCTTTGAGCTGAGATTCAGGTGACACAAACTCTGTCTCTACCTACAGCATTTGGACTTAATTTCATTTCCCACTGCTACCATAACCAACCCTCCCATCATTTTTGATTGGAAAGTCTTTAGGACAAATACTGTCCTGCATTATGTGAATATATACATGTTCTAGCAGGTTAGATTTTAAGTGACATTTGCTATCTTCCTTCTAAAGCCTGAGGAATTACATCCCACGCAGACCCTTTTATGTTACGTGCAAACTTTTGGAAATAAAACATACATCTTAAGAACTAATAAAGGTATCTCTGCATGTTCACGTGTCTGAATTTTCTTTGATGTTAAGAAGTTTATAAAGATCGTAAGTGATGCAATAATTCTGAGGTTTAAATTCTATAAGCCATGAAGACAGGGCTATGGGCAGATTTTTCCCTGGGGAGTGATTGAATTTTGAAGATTGAGTAAAAAAGCAGAGACACAGAGACAGATTTAGATATAGCCATCACTAGCCCTGAAACTTATATTTAAAATAATAACTCTTCATAAATTAAAAGCATTGTACATTATGACCACATCTATTTCTGGATTTCAAACGTAAGACCTTCTGCACGTATGCCCTCATTGGTAGCTCCGCACCAATGAACATACCTTATTCACAGCATCATCATTCCTTGCAGTTCCTGAAAAAAATACAACAACAAGAAAATCAGCTTCTTGCAGGGCTTATATTTACAGCTCCTTAAAAGTGAAGTTTCAGACCCTCCTTTCTTATTGTACTTAAGCAAACAGAATGATTATCCTCAGCTCACAGTGCAGGTGACTCCCAGCAGTTTTGTTGTTTGTTCCCTCATTCACAGCACAGTATCAGCGTGCAACAACCAGAAGCAGAAGAGACACAGCCAGATTCAGGCTGAGAAGGTTCTAATTATAAATTAATGATTGTGGCTGTCACTCACACATTGAGGAATGGATTCTGCACAATCCATTGCCTTATTTCCTTATTGCCCGCCCTGACAAGGCGAAGAGCCAGCTCTCCTGCCACTTCACACAAAGATTTCCTCCTTAACTCCTCCAAACCCGTGTCTATACCCCTAAGGAAAGGCCCTGTAAACAACCAAAAGTGCATCACCCCTAAGTTCCAAGAGTCTCGGTTTTCTTATTCTTCCCTTCCCCTGCTTATGAGCAGTTCCCACTGTCAAAGCAGCCAAAGGGGTTGCAACCTCTGGGGTAGAAACCTTTCTCCACCACGTCCTACTCTGTTCCCCCCTCAAATTATAATCTCCCTGACTTTTCATTCCTGTGAAAATTAAAACCTCCAAAAGGGCCATGACCAAAACCAAGCACCAACAGTGGCAGCACTAAAGACAGAGGGACCAGGAAGCCTGTCTTGTGTTGCCTGTTCCCTGTACCCCACACCAAGGAACAGAGCGTAAGGGAAGTACACAAAATGGACAAAGAATTGAAGTGTGATGAGCGCCAGTACAACCCTGCAAACAGCACTGGAGCGAGCACCAAATGTTAAATTGTCAAATCACTATGGACCTTTTCTGTATTACTTCTCCTTCCTATGCCTCGGTTTCCCATTTGTAAAACCAAGGTAATGATACTCTCCTCTTTGGTAAAAACACCAAGAGCCACCCACAAAAGTACCATTATTGAGGTCAGTCATGCTTCTGGGTTCTACCCTCTGCTCTGCTGTGTGACTTTTAACAAGCCCTATTAAATTATTTGATCCACAGCTTCCCTTTTTGTAATACTCAGGAGAATACCCCAATCCCACCCCAGCTGCAAGAGAGCTAAATCACAATGATCGAGATTAAAACCACAACTGTGTCAATATATGACTCATTAATTACCCAGGATGTTTTTTTGTAGAATGCGCACAGTCTTGCTCCTTGGAATCAAAGAATTCACAGTGTAAAAGCCAAAAATCCCTCAAGATAAAACAAAAAAATTTGGGTGTTTTCACCCTTTCAAGCAAAAGCTGTGAGTTTTTCATTAAATATAACAACATATTCATTCATGATGTATTATTCATTCTTTGGTTTTGCATTTTCTGGCCTTGTGCTGAACTCTACATTATTGTAAAACAAAACCTGTTTTTTCCCTCTCCACTACAGTTCTCCATGGGAGCTGGAAATCTTCACAAAGGAGTTCTCTTGTCTCCCTTTAGAAACTCATTAAAGCCAGCAAAAGCTTTTTGAGGCTCCGTTTTGAAGACCTGCTAGGGTTTCTTGGAAGCAAACAGTCTGTTCTAAGGGCTTCAGCTCCCCCACAGCGGCACTGGATGCAGCTGTTCAAAGCCCCATTGTGAGAACGCCTGAAAGGACCATAAGTAATCAAGTTGCAGCACTAACTCAAAATTCACTGCAGTGACACTTCTCAGAAGCCAAGTCCTCATTGTGACAATCCTTTGTGAGAGTCTAAAAAAAAAACACATAAGACAAAGAGGCTCATCCTTCCACTCTTGCTCCCGCAGGCCAGTGGCTGGAGGAAATGACTGTGGTCGCAAAAGTCAGCCTTGTCCTTCCCCCTTCTACCCTGAGCTTGCCCTTCTAACGGCAGATGGCACCCTGCTTCACTTGTGGTGAAAAAGCTTGCAGCACTGTTAAGAACCAGCCACCTCACCCCAATCTTCCACCCTGTCCTCCCTCCCCAAGTCTGGTACCCCTGTCTTTGCACCCTTCGCCAGCATTTCCCCTTCTGCAGCTTGTGACCAGGAGAGACCGCTGAACTAAAAGAAGAGGCGATGGGTCAGGTGGATTACAGTTCTGGAGTAACTGGGATATTTAGGATGAGAGAATTCTCAGTATGAGACAATTTGACCACGGTCAGAGATGCAAATGGGTGAAGCATCTGTAACCTGAGGTGAACTGCGGCTGCCATAGCTCTGCATTGCCAGCTCTGGGCAGAGAGGAGATGGGTATGTGAGATGGACAGGAGCGGCAGCAGAGGAAGGGAAGTTGCTCTCCCAACACTCTAAACAGAGAGCCAATTTTTATCTCCCAGTAATTTTGCAAGGTCAAGCTACTCCGTAGCCTGAGTCTGGACTCCAGGCGTAGGACACCAAAAACCCCACAATAAGATTGAAACAATAGCATTTGTTGTTCAGTTGCAAAACAAGCTGCTCACACTGAGAGCGGAGTGAGATCCAGCTGGCGAAGCACCATGCAGAAGTCCCTGGCAGGCTCCTACCACTGTCCCTCGGAGCTGCAGGGGGAACATAGTGTTACCCTTGGTCTACAAAACGTCTGGGGACTCACAGAGCCGACAACTTCAGCGCACTAAATCCCCCCTTCTTCCCAAAACATGCCATGAGCAGAGGCGCTAAACAAGTAACATGGAAAACATCACTCACAGAAGAGCAAGGTGATCAGCATATCTTGCTGCAATTCAAGAGACCACAGACTCAAAAGAACACAGCTTTAACCACAACAGTGTTCAGGGACACGTAACCACCCTTTTTCTAGGCTTTTCCATCTTCCCTGATCTCTGCCATCTCATTTACAACTATAACAGCAAAGACACTTAGTAACAGCACTCACAACACAATGAAGTCACCTTGCTATTACAGCTTGTGATGGTAAGTCCTGGTGATATCTTAATAACCAATTTGAAAGGAAATTCCTAGATTAAGGCAAAATCCTGTAAGCACTTGCAGTTAAAGACTGAAAGCGTTAACAGTCTGCAAAGAAGAACAAACCTAGATTTGGATACAGCCCGCATTCTTGGATCATTTTTCTCACCTGCCAGGCTTGATCCTCTCAGGAGCAGCATGGTTGTAATCACACAGATGGTGAAGTGAAGACCTTTGTCCATTGAAGCAGAAATATCTACTGTCTAAAGGAAACTTCCTGCTAGAGATGAAAGGGAAGTCGTTAAATCTGGTTTTACAGGTCCTCATTGCTAGGTTAAAATCAGCATGTCCTGGATTCTCTGCACCTCGTTCTGAAGAGTCTCAATTCAAACAAAGTTCTCCAGGTAAAAACAAAGTCACTCCTGAGACCAGCCACAACAAATACTAAAGAAAAGATTCTGGTGAACACTTCACTGCAGCACAGAGGATGTGACCAACCAATAAAGTAGATTTATCCCCAGATTGTTGCCCTGCTCCTCTTCCCACGAACTTTCCCCAAAGCAGAGGCACACCACGATGGTTTATAGGCTCTGGGGACACAGGTGTAGGTGGGTGCAGTAATGAGGGGCACACACCGGCGGGGCGGGGAGAGGCATGGACGCAGCTGAAGCGGGCTGCTCCTGAGTACTAGGACCTCATGCTCTGAGGAATGGGAAGGTGCTATTAAAGAAATCTCACCAGCCAGTTGAGGCACTAATAAAATGACCTCCTCCAGGGGGTTCTCATTTGGGTGGCTTAAAAGCAAAACCTTAATTTCACTTTCCATTTGGGTGTTTATTTCATTTGCACCAAAACAAAGCTGTTTCACCCTGCTTCAAAAGACATAAGAAATTGTCTCTAAAGCCCTCTTTTGTCTCAACCTCCTACTCTTAACTAAACGAGGAAAAAGCGGTAGGGGGGACAAGGGTGAAAACCAGCATATTTTATTAACTTTTTTCATTTCCAACTCTGCAACAAAATTTCTGCATGAAAATAGTGAAACAATTGTACATTTGTGCAACAGAACTATGAAAAACAATCAATGCCAGGTTATATTAAGTCTTAAGCCGCTGAAATATTTTTGATTGTATTTGTCATCACAGTGTCAAACAAGGTTCAGGACATCATTACCCCAGAAACTATAAAAACTGTATTAAAAACACCCAAGGAAACTTACCATTTAGGAGACTATGTAGGCAAAAAAAAATCCTGCATATGGCATTACTTGCTTCTTTCTGACTGATGTTCAGAAGACACTGGCTTCAGTTAATCTTACCTCATCAACTTTTATGAAATTTTCCCCAAACCTGCACTCCTGTAAAAACTCTTGACATTACAGCTCAGTAGTTTCCCTCACTCATTTTTCTCTAGATTTTTCACCTAATAAGAGAAGGTGAATAAAGTTTACACAGAAGATTCTTTCTGGGTTAAATTTAAATGCTGTCTTCTTGTTCTTGTAAAAAATACTTAAAACTGGGAATATTTTGATCCTCTGTGCCAGAGCAGCACATGAACTGAACAGCTAAATCACCCACCAGGGCACATAAAGGAAAAGTAGCAGCAGTCTTCAGGTTGGGCCAGTGAGAAAATGTGTTTTTCCTGATTTAACCTGTAAATTACTGCTACTTTCTCCTTACAATTCTGTACATGCTACAAAGTGATCTTTATTTCAAGTGGCCTCCTTCAAAAAAAGCTAATTGGAGCTCTAATATACTGCTTGCGTCACCTTGAAAAGAAAGAGTTGTTAACACACTGGCTGCTGACTGTCTAAACAAATAGACTGTAAATATGTACAAAAAAGAGTTTTCACAAAAGCTAATACACTTCTTCTAGTTCTACTTTAGTACTAGAGACATTTAAGGGCAAACAGAATAAGTTGAGAGATAATAAGGGGAAGGCAGAGGGGGTGAGAGCCTCCCAGTGTGTAAAGAGTTCCTTAGATACTGCTTAAATCAACCATTGCAACACCCGTTCACCATCCACCTGAGGAGGTACAACAAAGTTTTCTCATGACAGCTTTACAGCAAAACAAACTAAGGATTTAAAAAAGTTACTTTGCTGGAATCAGCTTTCACCCCTCAGAAGGTTTTCGGTCTTTCAAAACGTAAACAAAAAAGACAACTTTACTCCTCAACCAGCCTCTTCTCTGCAGCATCAGTATTAGAAGAGCAGTGGAAAAGGTGATCCTTGTCATCTAGAACAAGAACATCAGTGACTGAAGGTAGTATCTCACTTACAGCAGTTCCTTGGGCCTCTCCGAGTTCCGTTTGTCTGACTGGGTACCAGCAGAAGCAACTCGATGAACAGGCATAAATAAACTGCCGGAACGCTGAACGCTTGCAGGCATTCAACACTGTTATAAGGACAAAGGAGAGGGAGGAGCCAGGCAAAGGGGCTTGTGCAGAACATGCCAGCTCGTACTGCAGGGTCTGGGGGCACCTTGGGTTTTGGGAAAGAGAGGAGGAGACTACACCCAGCAAAAAGACAATGTTTGGAAGCAGTTTGGTCCAGCAGCTGAATACTACATTAAGACTCAGAAAACACTGTTACTGGCCTGTTGTGTGGTCCTGTGAAAATCACAGAATCATAGCATGATTTACGTTGGAAGGGACCTTAGAGATCACCTACTCCTGTCTATCGATAGTGTAAGCTGCTCAAGACTTCCTCCACTCTCTGACTGTCTCAGGGTATCAGCTGGGGATCTCCTGTATAACACCAAAAAACCCCTAAATCCCCAAGCTGTTAGTTTCAACTAGTATTTCCTCACAGTGCCCAGATGGCAGAAGGAAGGCCTGAGCTTCAAGGTAAACCATTAAATCCCCCTCTGGATTGTACAGTTCTGTTTAATACACGGGCACAAAAGTGAAATTCCTGTCCCCTTCATCCTTCCACCTACTAGTTTCACTTCAAAAGTGAGCTGAAGGACAACGCTGCCAAGTGGCTGATTTTGTTGGGACAGGTCATTTATAAATACACACATCACGGCACTGTAATAACAAAGAAGCGCCTTCACAGGAATTCAGCAGAGCAAACTATTACAACTCATGCTGCCAGGGAGCTGGAACATGTCCACGCTTAAGTAAGAAACAAAAATTTACTCCCTACTTGACTTTAAGCACTGTTCAAGATGGAAAACTCTCCCGCAGCTTGTGCATCTTGGCCTTCTTCCCTAAGATTTTTCTATATGTGCCACCAAGTAAATCAATTATTAAACATCAACACAGCTTGCCTGCTGCAGAGTAAAAAAAAATTGCTTAAATTTCAATTAAAAAAATGCTTAGAAGACTGCATTTAGTGAAGGTTGCCCTAACAGAGTTCAAGGGCTTGACTCATAGCTCACTGCAATTAGTCTTTAGATCACTTTTAATGCACTTCAGACCCCCGATGGTGTAAATCATTCTTGCAATATAAATTATGGCAAGATGCTAAGATATGATATAAACGATAATTACATTCTCTCTATAGGACAAAACAGAAAAAGAAACCAGGAAGATCTATTCACCTTGTGTTTCTCTCGGAGGCTTTGGCCTGGTTACAGGTTGATTTCCAGGTTCAATCTTTGGTAGTTTGAATATGATTTCTTCTTCACATTCTCACCTGATAGCTATGCCCAAGAGATTCTGGGAAAAGGTTGCATGTAGGCGGAAGTTTGCAAAAGTCAGATAAGCTGAGATATCTAGCTGCTTTCCATGAATATTTTCTAGGCTTTAATAAGATGCACATTATGGTATGTGATTTTTCACAGCTGGCAGCTAACAGGGGCCGATAAGCTCAACTACAAGCAGCTGACAGCATCTCAGCACAGACAAAATCAGTTTTTAAAGATACAAATGTTCATCATCAGTGTTCTTAAAACCTAAGTTGGAGGAATACAGACCATAAATCCCAAGTCCAGCCATGTATAATACACTGCTTGGATTTGGAAACTTTGGGCTTCTCATCTTACAGTTTAATGAACTGAAAAACATATATGAGATGAGTCTGGGGCCTGACAGGAAGAACTCTGGACAAGGGAATATGCTTGCCATCTCTGTGCAAGCCAGCGGGAATAGATACAAGATGGGCTTTCTCTAGGCAGCATTATCCATTTGACTGATGGATGAGGTATCGCCAGGGATGTGTTCTCACACATTAGTAGGAACCCCCATACCCGCGCTGCCTTTCTCTATCCTCATTCAGAAGTTTAACTGTCAGACCATCAGACCTATCTCAGTGGCTTTCCACTGCCACTGACCTTCTTGAGGAACAACGATTTCAACTGCCTTTCTGAATTCCTTCACATCTGTGGCCAGGCTTTTTTTCCATTGCATGACATCCTGATGGAGCACACAAACATGGTGCCTTGTTAGCAAGTGCCTCTGGCCTGGATTTGGATGCCTCCTATGGATTCCTAAGTCTGTTGCACAGTTCTAGTAAAAATTTGTAGCTACAATATGGCAAGCGGTGATTACCACAAAGTGAACGTTACTACTTTAGGCTATGGCATGCACTGACCACTGTGGTTTCATGCTCAACTTGTGTCTACGTTGCATCTGCTCGCAATTTCACATGGAGGATGGAAAATCTTCTTTTTTATCTTGATTATCATATGAATGGTAGAGAAGATCATAAAGAGCGTAAGAGCAGTGAGGCATTCATAAAATGAAAATCAGTGTTGCTCGGAACCCCAACTCCTGACTCTCTCCACTGCTACCAAAACTTTATTGTTTTCCTTACCATTTTAGATAGCAACCTGCCTGCTGAGAAGATCCAAATAAGCAATTTTCCTCTTCCTCAATGAAGATCAGATGAATGAAGAGCAAAACTGCTTCGTAAGCTTCTGCTACTCAACAGTATAGGTACCATGAAATAAATTCCGTTCATAGGAATAAATGGACACGTCATTAATGGTTTCATGGAGTACAACAAAACAAGCTGTAAAGGTAGTTACTATTAATTTGGAAACAGGAGGGCAAAATTCACATGTACCCTAGTAAGTTAAATCCACACACTGTTTTTTAAAAATTTGAACAAAGTGCTACATGCCTTCTGTGAGGTGCATTAATTTAACAGGTATTGCTTAATCAATTAAAGATAAAAATAACTTGATTGTGAAAATTGGCCTTTGAAAAGACACAAGCAGGCCTTTTAAACATTAACTTTCTAAAGCTGTCAAGTTGCATGTACTTTCTTGCTTTAAAGATAAAAAAGCAGCAACTCCCTGCAGCTTTTCAGCCCAAGACTAAAGTATTACAGAGTGACTTTTCGTCTAGAGAATGTTAATGAAATTTGCTTTGTGTTAAGACACAATGTGAGACTAATCTTGGCAGATCACACATTCTGCCACTGATTTACCTTTTTTTCCTGCAGAGACTGCAATGATATTGTAGGGTTACTTCAGTGCATGTTCCAAACCTCTGTTGCACAAATCTCAAGAGCCTCTCATCCAAATTATGAAGACAAGCAATGAAGATCTGAGCCAGGATGGAAAATGGAGAGAATATTTTTAGACAAAACATATTGAACACCATTTGAAAAGACTTAATCAGAGAGTTTAACCCCTCCCAGCCCCTATCTCCATGTCATGATGATATCATTAACTACAGTTAGTCTTACATTTTTATATGCTTGTGGCCAAATGATACTAAAATTAAAACCCCAGAACTCCTTTTTCTAGCCCTGCAATCCACAAGTAAGCTGATGACCCCTCCAGGAGAGAGTATGATCTAAGTAACATGCACTTTCACAGTGCACTTTGCTGGGACAGAAAGAGAAGAGAAGATATTTTTGAATAAGACAGGTGAAAACCAAATTTTTGCTGCAGTGTTTTCAGCCAGACTTTAAAGAACCTCAGTGATGAAACAGGGCTATCTATTTTACTTGGACAGCTGTAACAGAATAGATTAGGTCCTCGGATTATGTCTGTTTGGCTGTTAATTACATGAGTTGCCCTAGAATTTTCATCTACACAGCCAGCACTGGCTGCCAAACAGACATCGCTTCCTAACAATCCATGTGCTGTGTATCACACAACGACAGCATGCCAGTCTCTACCAATACTTGCACGTGTTTCAATGGACCTGAGAAAATCTGAGCTGGATCTGAAATGGCTACCACTCTGAAAAAGAGTAAAGTTAAATGTTATGCACCAAGGAATGTTTAAAACAAGGCAGATAGAATTAACCATGTTTGTATACCACAAACTTCTAGACAGCACAGTAAAAGTGCTATGCTACAGCTAAAGAGTCAACAGCTGGAAGGTTAAATATGTTTATTTTAGTAGTGTAAGGTGGTTTTACAAACAATTTTTTGGATTTTGCAATATACACAAAAGATTCATTACAAACAAAAGCAAAATATTCTCTCAATAATAGGGACTCTATGCAGCCTGAAATTAAATTAAACCTCTGTTTCTCTTTAAAATGAATCTCAGTAAACATTCTTCTCCATCATTGATAAAACATACATCTATAATAAATGACATAATAATTGGGGGGGGCGACATCCCTAAAAATAAAAAGTAAAAAAAAATGGGGAGGAATATTATTATTCTGTTTAGGTTAGTATTTAATTCTAAATATGTCCATCTAAAAAATTAAATATCTCTTTTTTTAAAACATATCATTGAAAATTTTGCATGGCAGTGCAATACAGAAATAGTAAAATTCATCAAAAAAGTGCTATGTACAGCAGCATTGTTAAAATACAATAAAGAAGGGACGGTGCTGTGTTCAAGAAAAGACTAGCATGCACGGCTAGCATTTAGCCATTTCTGAATTAAATTCAGAAGATATTTCCTGTCTATTTTTAGTAATTCCCTTCTCTCTCCTGTCTCATTCCCACAGATTGTGTTTTGAGACAAGGAACAGTCACAGTTCAGTTTAAGTGTGTGCATGTGTACATATATGTGCAGACATATATGTGCAGACACACACGTATATATATTTTTACATATAAACAAGCTTGGTTTAAAAAAGCATTGCTTTGGAACACAGTGAGAGCTCTTCATCAAAGAGTGAGACAATATGGATTTTCATTGAAATAAACAGATCCACAATGGAAGATTGATCTACTACATTATTAATTCATTAAACAATTACACTGCAATTTTGAATATTTCCCAGAGAAGACACCCTCAGAGGCCTCAAACTCTTCCAAAACATAAAGCAGAACAGGAAGCATGATTTTAAATCCATCTCCTATCATGGATCCACAACTTGTAAGAGCAAAATTTACCTTAGCTGTTGTTAACATCATGTAGATGTTTACCTATTATAAGAAGCAATTACTGAAATTAGTAAAGAACATGAGATTTGCACAGAGCAAACTGCAACTGAAAAGAAGTGGTTACATACAAAGGAGGCCAAATTTGAGGCTGGGAAAAGTGTAAATAAAAATCAGATCATTAGGACTGTATAAATATAAGTCGCTGATTTCACTTGATTATTCTATTCGCACAAACCGCTGACAAACTTAACGCTCATCTGTTCTTTTGGAGTCGTGATATTAAGTACCCTCACAACCAAGGGAAGGCCAGGAAGTACTAAGCCATACAAGGATATTTTGTGCCGCTCAGGTCACTATGTTTTGTTTTGACAGGAATGTAAACATTGCCTTATTCAGTGCTCCCCAGAATTACAGTTTCAGCATAAAGAAGACTTCTGTGTCAGCATTATAATCAGTTTGGTTCTTAGGCTGGGATGTAAACACAGCAGGAGAAGCCATATCCATACAAACTGCTTTTGCAACACTGCAGGCTCCCTCTGGATTTCCTCTCTCCTCGATGGGACTCCCGCTGAGCTGGCCTAGGCTTTGCAGCCGCTGTCTCTCCTGAGCTTGCTTAGCCCTGTTGGCGATGTACCGCACCCTACTCTGACTGCGAGATGAAGACCTGCGAAGGAGTCCCAAGCTCTCCCCTTCCTCTTCAGATTCAGTTGGATCAAGACTGATAGGGGAAGTGATATCATTCTCCTGCTGAAAGGCGGTCAGCTTCTTTAGCTGCTCAGTCAGTTCATCCTGAGATTTGACTGAGGATCTCAGGCCCGAAGAGCGGCGCTGCTCCCGCATTGATCGAGTGACAAAACTCCTGCTGATGCTACGGTATTTGCTCTCAAAAGTGCACACAATATCATCAGAGGTAAGGTCTCCAAGACTCTTGGATTTTGCCTGGTTATTCCCAACCATATCCTGTGCTTTGGATTTGTTAGAAGACTGTCTGAGACTTTCTATGTACAGCCTGCTCCAGGTATGCCTTCTAGGAATGGATGAGAATGCATCTTGAGGGCTCCTGGCAAGAGGACGGGGGCACAATTCATCCGCTGGAAGCTGGCCAGACCTCAGGTTAGGATTAGATTTGCTCTTGCTCACCATTGGCATCTCATTACTGGATGTTGTAGCAGATCGTGGGCGCATACCCTTTCTTATGGCAAGGGGCTCAAAATTTTCATGACGGATGCCAAGATCCGGGAGACTTTTGCGAGCTAGATTGGGTAGAGAGAGATCTATCACAGTGTCATTGGAGGACATGCTGGAAGAGGAAGACATGCTGTCACGATGATTGCTGCAATCTAGCTTGCTCCAGATCCGGTCGTTAACAGTGGCATCAAAGTATACTTCTGCTGCTGGAGACAGGCTACTTGGAATTTTTATTAAGGCTGAAGAATCTGACATTTTCAGTCCTTCACTCTTTGACCGTCTTACTGACACGCAAGAGTTTGTCTGAGAAACAGAAACAGGTAGAGCCTGTGCAGCCTGGGCTTTCTGGAAAGTATCTGGAGGCAAAGTTGTCTGTGTGCTGTTAATCACATTGTTTTGCTGCAGTAGAACAGCTGCTGCACCAAGTTTTTGGCCTTTGGATTCAATGGTGCTTTTCACATCTGTTAAAACCTGACCTGGCTGGTCATTTTGCTTCTGAGAGTTTTCAACAGGTTGGGCAGCAGCCTTACCTGCTGCTGCTACCAGCCAGCCTTTCTGAGGATGCACTGCCAATCCACACTGATCTTCAACTCTACCGCATGCCTGTGTCCAACCATTTTCTTCTTTGAGACATCCTGCTACGCTCGTCCTCTCATCTTCTTGGACTACTAAACTTGCGTCAGTTCCTCTTGTGACTACTTGCCCTTGGTCTTCTGCAGCCAGATTTGTTCTTTGTTCTCTAGTGAGTAGACACTCTTGAGGCTGGTTGGATATGCTGCTTACTTCTGATCGAGATTTGGTGGAACGATCAGACAGAGACCCTTCTTCAGAATCACTGCAAGGAGTAACAGGTAGAGGGAAGAAAAGGCTGGCATGATGGTTTTCATTGGCAATAACAGGCTCTTCAGTGATAGTTTCTAGGCTGCATAAAGAAGTGACTGACCTCTGTATTGAGAAATGGCAGACATCTACTTGGGAGACATGAAAAAATAGGAAAAAGAAACAAGAAAAACAGAGATATGGGGTTAAATGGCTATTACAAATTGCAGTTTAGCTAAAGATTTATTCTTTATGTATTATAATTTTGTTTTTAAGGTAGCAGTTGCATATATTAATCACGATTTTTAAAATACCTTATGATTTCAAACGCTTGGCTGAAGGCAGCAAAAACTTCTGCTCATTCAGTTTTAGCTGCCCAAAAGCCCTGATGCTTTCAAAAAAATCTCAGTCCGTGCATAGTAGCACCATAATACTTTTCTGGTTATCTTATTCAAACAACTGCACCCATCAATTTCTTTGTGTCCTTGTATATCCCCTCTCAGAAACTAATTTTTCTTCCTCCACCATCCAGCACCACTTGAATTGCTCTTTTCCTTCCTTGCAGCACTCAAATGTGTCAGTATATCAGATCATAATCAGACCATGTATAATAATCAGAGCACCACTGCCCAACCAACAGATGTGATCGCAGTAATAATTACTCAGAAGACAAGCAGCATGGACTTCTGGAGTAGATTACAAATAAAATTATCTGTACGCATACAATGGAATGTAGTCAAAGTGCCTTTTAAAAAACAAAACAAAAACTTTAAACAGACTTGTTTTCCTAAAAACATTTCTAATTTCTTTTTCAAAAAACTACACGGGAGCATGGCTCATGAACACCAGGCTGACAGTGCAATCCTAAAGAATCACTACAGCCACTGATTACCTGAAGAAAATGCTCCATCCATCTCCAATGTTTATAACCTGTACCCTAAGAGCCAAAGCCATCATGCCAAAAAGACTATTTCCCACATCTCCAAACAACAATGCCACAATGCAAACGTGCATTCAAGAACTAGCCAAGCACCACTAAGCTAGACAACAACCTCAAGAATATAGAAGCGGATAATTATAAGGCAGGAAACAAACAAAAACCAGGGCTACAGGCAACAAGGTGCTTGAATCAGTGACACTCAGTAGACAGTTACCTTTGACTTGCTTGTCCTTTCAGTTCTTAACTAGAAAGAGAGAGTGTGCATGTAGAATAATAGGACAGAACAGAGGAAAAATCCAGTTAATGTAGGGAAGGCAGGTGCAGATAACAGGATAAATTAGTGCTGAGGGAGGGAAGGGAAACAGACAGAAATATTCACACGTATTTGTAGGATCCTAAGAATTTCCGACCAACCAGAGCACTCAATGGAATCCACAAATGGACGGATATTAAGTCCATCATTTTGTCATAGAAGAATAAAAGGCAATTTCTGCTATTGTTCAAGAAACCCACGCACTAAACTGGGGAATGGAAGCTAGCCTCCTCTTCTCCAAAGCCCTTTCCTAATGCTATGGAAAAAAGTCACCCACATTATCAAAAAATGCCAGGGAAATACTGGGCCTTTCCTTTCAGCACCAGTATTTCCAATCCAGTGTAGCGATAAGCTTAACAACGGAGACAGCTGCTCAATGGGCTGTATTACATCAGCTGGGAGTGTTAAAAGGGAAGAAGGCACGTGTGCCCATAAGCAAAATCCACCATTCGCAAGACAGCAGACTTTTCAGTGTCTGGAAGAATATTGGGAGGAGTCCAGAGCTGATCAGACTAATGAGCTCTCCTTTTCCCCATCCGAGCGAGGCCATCAGCACAGATTAAGGCAAATTTATAAGGCAAAATACTGGAAACCGTAATGCTGTTGCCATAAAGGGGACAACTAGAGACTATAGTTTCCTGTCTCATCCTTGTGGCATTTCCCATCAACAGAATGTTAATTATGAAATGCAGCCATATTAGGCTAACGTTATTGGTTTCCTTGGTTTCTTGGCCCAAGGCAGTAAAATAGCAGGCGGATGGGGAAAGCATGCTGTTTGTGCAAACATAGTGTTTGTCCCTGGATCATCAGCATCCAGTCCAAGTGACTGTTTCACCATTTTAAAGGTTTGCTGATTCCATGCTTGAGAAGTCAGATGGATTTAATCAAATTTCAAGCATATCACAATATTTATTTAGTGATTTGGGGGGCTGGCAGGGGAGCTGGCACTGATAATGGGAAATGGCTTCATATGTCACACTACTCAGAGCTTATGAAAAGCCTAATGCCAATAATTTAGGCATAGAAATAATTCTGCTGCTTTGGATTTATTTTGAGTCACGGGAACTGGCAAACTTCTTCCCTCCCCCTCCTATTGTCCTGGTATTTTCCTAAAAGCTCAAAGCAGATATTGGAAAAAAGATGTAAAAAAAGAATTTAAAAAATTAAAATAAAGAGAAATTGTAGACACCCAAATAGATTAAATTAATGAAATAAATAGAATATTTTAAATTTTTGTATGAGGCTTTCAAAGAAACCCACTATAGATGGACAGTGAGGATCTATTACTAAAAATGGGATTACATCTTGAGAAGCACCAGTCACTTAACTGTTCCTGAAAATATAATCATCAATGTCCAAATTCCTTGGACAATTAAGGGAGAGGGGGAGGGATCTGAAGAAAAGCTCTTGTAGTCTTAGACAAAAGCTATATTTCTTTACTTCCTCTTTACAATTCTATGAAACAGAGAAAATCTTGTCAAAATCTCTTCCCTTCCCTCCCCTCCCTGCCAAATCAGGAGGCAAAAAAAGCCAGTTTCCTTGTTAAAATATATACCTTGATTGCCTCTGTTGCTATTTTCCATCTTTACAAACGTAAAGTTCATGAGTAATGACAGAGTCACATGTTCGCAGTGGCCACATGAATACTCCTGGCTTGAAACAACTATAAAATGCTGTGCCTTAAGCAGCCTTCCTTTTAATGGACACATTTTATTTTGCAATTGGGAAATGCTAACAGTCCACCCAGCTTGGCTGATGGCCAGTACCATCAGGTCATATACCCTGCTTCTGTACATTATGCAACTGTGCCCTCAGGTCACAGGCAAATCATGTATCTAACATTAGGCACATCTAAAAATGTTTGCATACTGAGGATTTATACATTTAGGACCAGAATGGTCTGCTATGTTCATAAACTGTGATCTGAATAACCCAGACCAGAGAATTCCATCCAGTAATCCCTTAACTGATGGCAGTAATTTTGCCAGTTCTTTGAGGAAGGAACTGGTCTTCTTGTTAGCAGAGTGCACATCAGATATCATTGCTGATGTGGTTATCCCTCAGTGAAACACAAATACTGATAATAGAAATATTGTTTGTTAATACGGGTTTCCCATATTCAATGTCTAATTAATGCTCTGGTTTGGATCTTAAAATTTACTTAGTATCATACCACATTCACTAAAAAAAAACCAAGGAAACAAAAAACCCTGAACAAACAATCCAAACATTCATGGACTACTGACAGTTTCACTACTGCAGATGGTTAGCTAGGCATGGAAAGGACTAATCTAAACCAGACACAGCTAGGAAAAAAATAAAATAAAAATATTTACGCAGACTTTTTTCTGTCATTGCCAAAAATAAAGAAAAAGAACTCTTGATAGCAAAACAACATACAGGAACTTCTAACTAAAGATGCTAGGCAGAAGCTGAGACAATGATGTGATCTAAGGTGGAGAAGGGTGAAGAAAATCTGGTCTTACCAGTAAAGAATATAGGGGATTTACTTCGAATTTCCTCCAATTTTTGAACGAACAAGGCGTTCATTTCCCTCTGCAGGGTGCCCACTTGCCTTCGAGAAGTTTCAGACCAGCGTTTGGGGAACTCTGGGCTTCCAAGGCTTTCTAGACTGCTGGAGTTGGAGGATATAGAGCCATTGCTGGCTTCAACCAAGTTGACAGTGCTTCCATACTTGCCACCTGATTGGCACTGCCACCGCTGCCGGGAATGAGCCTTTATTCCGTGACATTTAGATTCAACATTTTTCTTCCCTGGGGTCACAAAAGACTGGGTGCTCCTTGTTAGATCATCGGCAGTTCCAGGGCTGCTGCAAGACTGCAAATCTGATTGCTGCGTGGGCTGACCTTTAACACCCCAGTTTTTTAGCTCTAACCTCTCTTCTCCAGTTATACTGCTATACTGATCATGGTGAAGTATATCTTTAGCAATAGGCCTGGTAGGATGGTCACTCCACTCGCATTCTAGATCTGGACTTTCTCTGGAACCAATCATGCATTTCATGCAATTGGTGGCCACTCCAATCCTACCAGAGCTGTTGATGGCACAGCGTGCAAAGACGCTTTGCTTCTCGCTCTGGTGCTCCTGAAGCCGGACCCTGTTAGACCTCTGTATGGGTTCACTGAAAGCAGCACCCCCTTGAGCACAACTTTGGCTTTTAGCTTTACGAGAACTATGGGCCTTACCTTTCAACCCCTTGCCATGTACCTCCCCACTGGCACCATCTCTGGGAGCTGGTGACAGAGAAGCACTTTCTGGCTCTTGCTCAAAGCGAGGATGTGAGGCAGCTTCCACTTCACGGTCTTCACCAGCCCCTTCAGAGCTGTTGTCTTTTGTGTCAAAAGCAATTTCAGGAAAGCCCTTCTTGTTCTTCTTCTGGCTTTTGGTGGGTGCACTGGCTGTCCGTCTCAAGATGTGGCTGCTAAAGGAATGTTTGCGATGGAGCTGACCAGCAGCATGACTGTCCAGAGAGGCCTGCTTTGGATTTCTGAGAAACAGGCCTTTTAGACCTAGAGCTTGTTTGGCCTGGAAAATTAAAAAAAAAAAAAAAAAAAAAAAAAAAGAAAAGTCCTTAACAGAAAATGCAAGCGTCTTCCTCTGGGCACAGGAACTCATGTACAAATGATCAGTTCACAAATGCACACACACACAGAGTCTCCTGCCATAAACCTACCATCAGCATGAGAACTAAAACAGAAATAGGACAGAGATTAAAAATGAAAAAAATCAGTAATAGCAGCTTGGCAAAATTTCACATCTTTTTTGCTTAACTATGTTCTTAGATAAATTTGCCAACCAGGCTTATCTCTGTATTTGTCATAATTTTCTTACTAGCATGTAGCTACTTACAACATAAACACTGGATATTGAAAAAGTAAAAAAAAAGAAATACTTCAGTCTACAAGGATCTAATTCTGAAAGCTGAAGAGTTTCTCTGTGTTAAAAGCCACAAAGCTTGAGGTGTTCATACTGCTGCTCATTTCAGACTCTTAAAGACTAAAGTCAAAGGGCTTCCTTTTTAGCAATATAGCTGTCTGGGGGTTTGTTGTTTGGTTTTGGTTTTGTTTTTTTAAACACAAAGCTCTGTGAGATACAGGTCAGTTTTCCAACACAATATGCACATTTAAAGCAATTCTGCCCCACCAGTTCAATGACACAGATATACTGCAGAACCTGGTGGAGGCCTCAGAAAGCAGTTCACTACAGGAACCCGAGGGTAAGTGGAGACGTGCAGATTCGTTGCCCCCAAAGCATATGTATTTAAAGTACGCAGTGTAACTGCTTCTGCTGAGTGGCCCCAGAGGAATTAGTACAACCTAGCTTCTGCACTGTGAATTCACATTCTGCTCTACCTGGGAATCCTGAAAAAGGCTTCTGCATCACACCATAATAAAAATAAAGCGACAAATACTGCAAGCTTATGTTATCTTAAAGTGTCATTACTAGCTTTGGGGCCTTGCCCTGGATAAGTCCTGCTGGAAAATGCAGTAGTAAAAAAAACAAAAAAGAAAAAGAAAAAAGGCATGTTTTTCAATAGAATAAATCACCTGCAATTTGCAATTTTGTAGACTTAAATACATTAGGAGTGGGCCAGTGAGAATTGCTGATGATTTCAATTACATTGGAAACATAGAGCTGAATTATCCACCTTGTGCACGACATTATACTTGGGGCAGAACTGGACAACAGATGGTGTCAAATCTAAATTTTCCTGTCTCAAACTGGAGATAGTGACTAGTACTCAGACAGGAACTTTGTGGCATGCAACAGAGGTCCCAGCTCTAGAACAAAAACTGAATACTCTGAGTAAATGAGAGATAGAATCTGGAAAAAATAAATCAAAACAACAACAAAAAAAAACAACCACAAAACAAGCTATAGAAATGGTGGTAATCTTAAAAAGTTACTTTAAAATAATTTTAATGTTATTCGTCTTGCATCATGAGGTAGTTACAGAATTTAACTGATAGAGACCTCTTAAGCTAAAGAATATTCTTGACTTAGATAATAATAAATTGGATGTTCAAATGGAGATTTACATTCTTTAGGAGATCTACACTCCAATTGAATTGAGCACTGTCATGAATAGCAGCTGAACCATACTCATGACGAACAATCGTCAAATATTTCACTTTCTACCTTTGTCCCTACATTTTGATCACTTCCTACCATACAACACTTATCCAGAGACACTCATGTATGTTTTCCTCACCGAAGAAACACACCATAAACAAGCGAAGTTAGTCAGGGTAATAATGTAGTACTTCATACACTTCAGTACTTATTTAAGCATTAAACATATATATTCACCATCATAAATCTCCCACCATCATACAATTGATTTATATTTCAGTGAAACAGAGAGTTCCAGCATTCCTGTAAACATTCCAGGAGTACTTGCCAACTTTTAAAGCAATAGGCTGGTGCCTGATGGAGTATGTTGGTTTTACTCTGTTCATAGAGCCTCGTACACATAAATCATTTAAGGAAGAGAAAGCGGTATTTCCCTTCATCTACTTCTCCTCCTTAGTTCCCCTTATTTCCCAGTTAGATCAGACTCTCTTTAGTAGGTGCAGCATAAAGAATGCATAAAAATAGAGTACCTAAGCCTGTGATGCATTGTAAGAAACCCATGATAACATCTGATCGGCATTCACGCTTGCTGGCACTTGCTGTCAGTTCAATTTTTACCCTCTGATGTCACATGAGGTCACACTTCTGTGGTGCCAAACAACAACACAGAAATGTCTCGTTTAAATTACAATGGTCTACCTTTCATCCCAAAATATTTGAGCGCATGCTCAGGCATTTCAAGTTTTGCTTTGTAGGACTTAACACATAGATCCTAGCTGCACTGTACAGTAAGCCTCCCTTAAAAACTGATTTTATTCACATGTCCTGTGCAATTTGGCATATGGGATCAAGGTTTACTTGTCTGACACAAAGCCCAGTGAAAGCATTCAGAATATTATTTCAGGCTCTAATTGACTGAAATTTAGTTGCCACATGCCAAGATCTGGAGTGACGAGGAGATGATTAAAAAGAAACCTAAAATGGCCTTTAAAAGTTTATACAGGATAAAATAAAGAAGGTAGGGATGGATTTTTCCCCACACAAGGCAGCAAAAATGTAATTTAAATATTAATAAACCTTCTGTAAGAGCCAGACTATGGAAGAGTCTGCTTGGATCACTGTGGATTCACTTTCACTAGAAAGCTTCAAAACGTGATTATGCATTTGGTAAGGAGTGAAGGGAAAAAAGCATTCTGCTCCAATTGAGACAAGTTGGCAAGTACCTGAATTTATTGCTATAAAAATCAGACAATATAAATATTTGCAAAACCCAGAAAAAATTGTCATACACACACAAATAACATCCAACAAAAGTAAAAGCAAAGCACTGATGGAATGGGTGACACGCAGTGCAGGGCCCCAGGTATCATTCTAGCTTATTTGGTGCATCTTTGTTAAGCTAGCCACTATTGCTTGAATCAATGGAGTGATTCAAGAACCCAAAGACAAATTTGGTTAACTTAGGAAAAAAAGTTTAAAAACAGGAAAAAAAAAAAAAGAGAGCCATTTTGACGGAGATCCAGAACATGGGCTTTCAGCTTCTAGTCCAGCTTTTACAGGGCTATTTCATTCTTTAAAGCAGACTTGAAAAACAGCACAAGAGGCTTTCCCACAACTTAGCAAACAATTCACTGTTGGTGTTCTTTTCCATGTGAAAGAAGTGGTTTGAATTGTAGTACACCAGAGAAAGGACCGAAGAGGTAGAGACTCAAAGAAGAGAGAAAAGCAGGGTATAGAAGGACTCTTATCCTGGATCTCCTTCATACATGGAGGGATTTCTGGCTGAACAATGACCCAACAGAACTGACCAAGTCAAATGTCGCAATTCATGTTACATGAGTTGAAGAGCTTCAAAATGCTAATAAGGAAACATTGATGCTAATGAAGTAACTAGTTAGAGGCATGCAGGTGTGTGGTGGTGGTCACTACACCTCCCTGAGACAGGAGGGGGTACCTTCAAGGCGTCTAAAAATGATCTGCTTCTAAAAGTAGACTTTTTTGACATAGAGAAGCCCACTGAAATCACAAACAGACAGAGTAAAGGCAAAATAACAGTGAGGGAGGATCTCAGAGATATGCACATCTAGAAAACCACAAGAAATTCTTCAATACGTGAATAGACTACAGAAGAGAGAGCGACAAACAAAAAGCGTTTCCAGGAAATAGTGCAATCTAGAAAGAGATTTCCATTAAAAACAAGTTAAGGTGAAAAAAAAGTCTAAAACTCTGCTTTAGTAATATCAAGCTACCAAGAGGGTGGAATATCTACATCTAGAAAAAAGCCCCAAAAGGTTAATGCTTGCATTAGAATATCTGGATTAATAAAGTATGGGTAAAACCAGGCTGATAACTGTGGTGATTTTTCTGCCTGTAATTAAGAGAGTGGAAACAGAGAAATAATTCTAGTTTTATCAGAACTCTGTTAGCTGAAAAATATCAAAGCAGAACATCATTCAGAGACACCAAAACAGAAAGGGTTGTGTAATATTTGTTTCATGTTTTCAGTAGTTTTTACTAAAAAT
This sequence comes from Vanellus vanellus, assembly GCF_965231255.1. Taxonomy (NCBI): domain Eukaryota; kingdom Metazoa; phylum Chordata; class Aves; order Charadriiformes; family Charadriidae; genus Vanellus; species Vanellus vanellus. Next base: position 8,618,208 of record NC_138925.1, on the reverse strand, counting down.
TATAAATTTTAACGTGTGGTCGTGTGTCGTCCCCCCCCCCCCGTCCCCCCCCCAAGCTTTCCTTTCAAATCCTTGGATTTTAATCACATCAGTGCACAGCACCAGCATCTTAACACCAGCAAACTCAAAGAGACTGCAATGGTAATGAGAGGCAATAAGGAATGTCTAATAGACTTTGAACATGAAAAGGCAATAAAGTAATCAAAAAAACAAATCAGTGCAGTAGATGGGAGGTTAGTGGATAAGGACAGGGAGAAGACACTGTGATGCACAAAGGTCTTTCAGTTGTTTCAGACACTTACCAAGAAAATCTAATATCCTCAAAACGGCTGCCAAAGTTTAAATGGGCACGTTGCCCTACTGCAAATTATAACTATCACCAGCCAGTTACTCATGAAGAAGCCAATAAGAGCAAATAATTATGAAAGGCTAGGTAAAGTAAGGATTAAAAGAGAGATAATGCCTTGCAATATTGCCAAGAAGATTTGAGGTGAAAACTCTTAAAACATTCACAAAGACTATGAACATTGTCTCTTTCATGAAACACTGCTATCAAGAGCAGTGACTTGGAAGCTGATGTACTGACTTAACTAGTCAGTGATTAAGGCAGGCAGACTCAGTCTGTCTTTTATTTTAAAATCCCATTTGCCAGTGGATACCAAGCTACAGACTATGACTTCCAATGAAGGATACTGAAATATTTGCTATCCTTACAACAGTACTGAGAGGGCACCGCAGAGGGCATCTACCTGAAAGCAGCAAACAACTGGAGCATCATGAAGGCACACAACACTGGGAAGAGGAGGTTAATCTGCCTATTCTCCATCATTTTGACTAAGAATAGAACAGAAAAGAAGAATTCACAAAAAGGATGAGTAGGGCTGGCCTGGGCAGTCATCTCCTCTGCTGGACGCACACAGCAAATAGATGCCTGCTTTCATTAAAGGACACAGGTGAGGGGGACAGACACTCGTCAGATCAATTCACTTCCCACTGTCCTCATGCCCAAGGCTGAGTTATCTGACTTTCTTGTTACAAGCATGGAGAGTTTGACAGAACTATACAAGAAAGAGCAATAGATATGAACACAGGAACTCCAAAGAAGCTCATGACAAAATTTGAAGCTGTTTGAATCAATGCTGATGCGTGCATCCAGCAAGTGTCTGTAAGGTTACTGAGACAATTGTATCCCTACCCACAGTCAAAACAGGCATGACTTATGTCCTGTACAGTTCCCTTGAACCCAAAAATAAAGTCAGAAAAGATCTTAGCATTGAAATATTCAGCCTGCCATCACTTTTCCCTGAAGCCAGGGACTAAACGGCCATTTTACCATGACATGGGTGCTATCCTTTACCTGTGACAGGCCCTACAGTCCCAAATCAAACACTGCTCATCTGCTGTGTTCTGCTCAGACCAACAACAACCACCTCTCTTTCACATAAAGCTTCTCAAGGCTCTTGCTCAATAGAGCTAAATTCAAACAGATTCATAACGCCATCACAGGGAGTTTCAGGCAAGACTCCTAGCCCTGTCAGGATGAAGCTATACCTGCCTCAAGGTTTTGCATTAGGCATCAAATAAAAAAGCAGGAACTGAGCTAAAATGTCTAAAGTGACATTCTTTCCAGAAACTGCCCTTCCTTCTACAAATACAAAATGGAGCTTTCCTGGGATTTATCTCTGTTTCATCCGATAAAGGCTTTTATTAAAATCTAGCAATTTAAAAACTCGTTTTCCTTTTTAAAAATTGTTTTAATTCCTCTTACATGAACAGCCCAGGAAAGGAACTGAGTTCCCAGCCTATTCACTGCCGCCTCCTGCTGTCAGGATGCTGATATCACAGCCTCCTACTTCAGCCAGCTCAGCCTGTCATTGCAAGTGAATGTAAACTGGCTTTGAGATTCTCAAGGCACTGTAAGATACTCAGCTACCTGAACTTCATTGACATTAATACCATTAGAAGTAACTAAATCCAGTGCACTGCGAGGAAAGAAGCTATTTCATTTTCAGCTGGCCTAGGAAAAGTTTGAAGTTAGGGCTTTACTTTCAGTTTGGAGTTACACATATGAATTTAGATATAGCACCCACATAGTTGTATTCTTCCTGCATATGAAGCAAACACACTCTTAATAACAGATAAGCAGTGAAAATAAGTCCAGCAACTATTAGTAGGATCATCTTTCCTCTGCATTTTAAGGGTTTTTATGGAAAAACCCCAAAGCAAATAACCCTTAAGAATTTAATTAAATTTAAAATGCGAAAGCATCAGGCAGACAGAGCCTTTACAGAAGAAGCTTTGCAGGCAACAGACGCTGACGGTTCAGGTGTATAACCTTTTGTTCAGCACGGTGCACTTACTGTACTGGACACAACCACACTTATTTCTATAGATGTGTGCATGCTGCAATGAAATAACCTTCACCTATGGCTCCCTCAAAAAGGCACCGCAAGAATCTCTTTCTGTAATTTTCCCTATGATTTGCCTTTATCTCCATGTATATTCAGAAATATCTCCGGCTACCATGACAATCACAGAAAAGACATTTACTCTGGTTGAACAAATTCGTTAGCTTGGACCTTCACTCACTGGGCTTCCCTAGCGTGATGCGAAATCCTGTCAGTTCATTCACGTATGCAAGCTGCATTATATTACACTGAAGGCACTCACCTTACCACAGATGTCATTAATAGCCACATGAACAAAGATGGATGCCTCTTCTATACCTTCCAGGTACACGTGTCGGTAACCTGAAACAGAGTGAACAAAGCTGACAAGGAGCTGAAACAGATGATAGGAAGAGCATCTACAGACTTCCCTTTTGTAAACAGCAGAAGAAATGAATCACTTTTTTCCCAGCTCCTCCCTGCAATAAGCATCCAGGCTTGCGCATCACCTCACCACACTCAGTTATCTGAGTCACACCACTCACAAACTCAACTGCCATTTCTTCTTATTGCCTTCAATTTATAAAAAAGCTGTCCTGTTTTTTCCCTGTGTCCATTATTGCTGCTGTCAATCCATGACTTAAACTTGACTACATTCTCTCTTGGGGACTTACAGTCCATTATTAATACTGCAAACATTTCAACCAAGTTCATTTTATTGAGACCGAGTGTTTGTTTTCAATCTTAATACAAACTTTCTTCTTTGAGAGAAAAGAAAAATATACACAGAAGAAGCTTTGAAGTGAAGAAGACTGAATTGTAAACAGAAATAGGAAACTGACAGAAAATGGCATTTAATAACCTGGATCCCATCATTAGAATAGGTAATTACCTATTCTATATTAAACTATTACTGATAGTAATAAAACCAATCAAAACTCTAGTGTCTTTCAAAAACTGGTGTGAAGAAAAGGGAGGAAAAAGCTGTATGAGATAACAGGATTAAAGATTCTGTATGGTTGTCTTCCAAGTCCACAACATTTAGCCACTCTGCTTAACAATCTTACCCATTTTTTGAAAATCTAGTCCCACAGAGTTAATTGATTTAGTCTTCATCATCATATAAGTCAGTACTGGACCAAAGTAGGGAACTCAGGTTCCAAACTCCCAGTGTCTCGTTCTAACTAGAAATTTCTGCAGCAGACCCATGCACACACGTTAATACAGCATATGCAGCTTCAGTTACCACAGAAAAAAGTCCCAGCCAACTGATTTGGGATTTTGCCATTTCTGTCTTACCTGGCATCATACTGCTGAAAGCTATTGTTCTCTGTCCAATAAAATCACGGCCAATTGGATCATGATCCCACACAAGGAACCGAATCAGTGCAATCTCTGGCATGTGTACTGTGAACACCAACGTTTCCTCCCACATTGGGTTAAAACCTCAGAATGAAGGAATCAGCTTTTAGATATTTCATTCACAAGATGCAAGAAGAAAGAAAACTGCTTACATAAGGAATAGCTAAACTGAAATGTCATTCTAGTTTTCCTAGTAGTCTGATCATTCTCCTTGGAAAATTCAGTACTCCCACTCATTTCAGCAGGAGACACAAAAGCGCAAGAATTTGCAAGACACGCGGTTGGATCTTACTTAAAGTTGGCCCTGCTTTCAGCAGGTGTTTGGGCAACCTGACTTTCTTTTTACCACAGCAAGCTCCAAATATCCTTCTCTCACACACAGCGAGAAGTCAGACAAATGACTTGTTTTACACCAAGGCCTTCACAACATTATACCAATTCAGTTGAACAATTCAAGACCCAAGTCTGATTAACATCAAGAATGCTTAAATCAATTTTTCAGTGCTTTGCTCTAATAGGGACCAAACTTCATCTACTTGTATCTTTACAAACAAAGCTTGCCTGAAAGAGGATATTTCAGCCATAAAAAAAAACCTAAAAACCACATAATCTTACCATTATCATCAACTACTCTAGTCTGTTCTTTGAAGCAATCAACAGGTAAGCCTATAACTTCTACTTCAACAAATGGATCTATGATCTGGAAAACAGAAAGTAACAAATATTGAAGAGAAAGAGTGACAAAGATGAAATTCAAGCACATATCTTTGACAATGTGGGCATTGTATGTTATTGTCTTAATAATTATTGGTCCTGAGTCTTTCTGTAACAGATTATTATGCTGATGAGAGACCTCTGGCTAAGTCATCTAAAAGCATAATCTAGAATAATCATTTTGTATGCATTTTTGATCATTTCTCTGTTCTATTTCTCTAAAATGAACTTTAAACACTAGTCTTCATATGAACACTTTCTAATTCAGTGGATATTTGAGTAAAAGGTTTAAAATATATTCAAAACGGGCATGTACAATAATTTTGTTCTAAAGCAACAACATTAAAACAATCCCAGCAAGAATCATCTGTTAAAAGTCTCAGTGTCTGTAAAATCATCATGGCACAATGGACAAAGCGATGGTCAAAACAGATGGGAGATACGAGTTCTACCTCTGGCTGATTGGCAAACATCTCCTATTACCACTTTCCATTTCTGGAAGAAAGTCGCCTTAGAATGTAAGCTTGAAAAACTAGAGTGTGTCTTGTAGAAGGCTGCTGAAATTACCTAAGACTAGGAAGCCATTGACTCTGTTGAGACCTCTTTTAATTAAATGCAAACGTTTACTGAATTACAAGTTCCCTGAAGGCAACAGTGAGAAGGACATTCTGGGGATCATAGAGGAGGACCATCTCTAGGACATCTCTAGGACATCCCTAGAGTCTTTACATTCTACTAGGCAGCCACAGAGACATTCCTGTAATTAGCCTGAACCTCTACAATTTTTAATTAGCATGTAAGTATCTCTTGTGTTCTCTGAAAGAATAAGTTCTGACAGAGTTGAGTCTCAAGGTGACACCTCTATTCCTTTTCATAAGGACTAAGAAAAGGCAGGTAGCTTTGCCTGAAGGACTTCCCAATAACTCTGCTTGCTTTGCCTGACAGTTTTCAGCAGTTTTCTATGTATTTTTCTAAGAAGCTGACTTGGCTCTATTTGCAAGGGTGTTTGGAGGAAAGAGGATGTTTAGAGTACTACAGTGAGTAGAAACTCGCCATGATGAGCTTATTGGCCCTTTTTTGTTTCACCTGAAGGCACTGTACTGACAATTGAAGAAAAAACATCAAACCATTGCTGTGACGCTTAGAAGTGAAGAAAACCACCTAAAGATCTAGCATACTAATAACCTAATTTATTCATGTTTTATGTTTCCTGATGTGTAACTGCAGGAAGTTAAGTCCTCATCCTTAGCCCAGCCAGTATGGAAATAAACCTCCAACACACAAGAACAATCACTGATTGTCCCATACCTCTCCTCTGTCTCCCAACATGGAATCACGTGGTTTTGGGAGTTGTTGACCACTGATAATTCTTAGAACCAGCTGTTTCTTCAATTGACCAGGCAGTGGGTCTTCAGAATTTGGATTAAAGACACCTGTAAGAATGAGAGGTCACATAATGTGAAAGCAGTGCACTTTTGGGCATGACTTTAGTGACAGATACCTTCTGGGCTATTAGCTTCTAGCATCAGAAATGCATTTTTAAACAAACTATAATAAGGATCCACACCCCCTCTTCTCATTCAATAACTGATCCACTCATTTTGCTCAGTTTTCTTACCTTGACACATGCAGTTTGGTTTGAGGACATAGCCACAATTCCCATTGGCACTAAATTTGGCCCGGTTCAGTTGCAGCATCCTTCCCTCTGACTGATAGTTTAGTGCAACTATTTGAAAAAAAACCCAATAAGGTGATATTACTTACTGAGTAATTTAACAACATTCTTGTTTGTAGAACCAAGTGAAAGGCAGGACACCTAAATACATTTTCACATTTGACTTCTTGAACGCAAAAACTCAAATGTTTTATGAAAAAGAATTCTCTTGTATAACATACATCAGAGCTTCAGGGAGAGAAGCTCTCCAAAAGAGTCTGACCTCTGAAGTCCTCTTGCTTTTGCGATGTTCAGCCCAAACCACGACATTCATTTATTTCAATTTATCAGACAACTACTTGCATGTAAGACACATGTTTGAGGTAATCTATCTAGGTACCCACATAGACAGTAACTAGGAGGACTCAATTGTCAGTAAAGTTGAATGAGCAGAGAACTCATAGTATTTTAAGGGATGATTCTGGAGCTCCTATTAAAACACCCCTCCCAAAATAAAACAAAAATAAACAAGTTTTCTTCCTGCTCACCAAGTTGGCAGCCAGCATTCCAGAATGGCTGGGGATTGTAGTTGCTAGAGTCCACACGATAAGAAGATGGGTAGATGCGAGACAACTGATGCTGGTTGAAACGTAGATATTGTGCTGGCTTTTGCTGCAGTATCTGGTGGGCTTTTGTCTCACTGAAAGATGAAACCTGCCAGCTGGAAGAGACTACAAAGAAGAGAGGAGGAGATTAGAGGTAATCTCCTTATTTATTTATTTATTATCTAGATAAAGCATTCAATACTACATAGCACTGGCTCCTTATAACTATCAAGCATCATTTGAATATACACCACTCAGAAGGAACTATGCTTTTCTTATATTACAGCAAAATCATTGTGCCCATTGGAGGAGTTATGTTTTTTTTAAAAAAAAACCCTCTACGATTTTTTGAATTTGCTCAAGGAAAGCATGTTGTCTGGTGAGAAATTCTCTGTTTCTGACACTTTTAACTAAAACTTGATTCCTGTCAAAATAACGGGCAGAAAACTTAAGAGAGAGGATGGAAATATTCTAGAAATTTAATGTTGATATTTTGTCAGATTTGACTTAAAAATCTAAACTTTAAGCTTGAAATGCTCTTCAGACCATTCTGCCCAAGTGCATAACTAAGTCCTCTGTTATTTCCCAGGATGTAAGTGTTGCGTAGCAGCTTTTATACAAGCCAGCAAAGACTACATGTGTACTACATACTACCTGTAGTAACTTTTTCTCCTTTATAGAAGCTGTCACACAAGTCTGGGCTCATTTTGCGGATTCTGAATGGCAAGTGGACAGCTACTTAAAAACAGTATAGCTTTATTGTGTGCAGCTCTTCTGTTAAAATCTTTTCAGAGTGGGGGAGAAACAAACAGAAATCCAGATTTTAATAAGAAGATATGTAAGAACATAAAACTTTCAATTTCTTTGTACAGCAATTATTTTCAGCAGACAGTTCAGTTCAACCCACTTTCAGTTTCAACATCATGGATGCCGACAGACTTTGTGTATTTCACCAGGTCAGAGAGTGCCCTGGACAGCTTCATTGTTTTCTTCTGTCGGTTTATCCTAGAAAGATAAAAAAAAAATAATTTCCTATTAATTAAGGGGTAAATTTTAACTTTCATATTTCAAATTAAATCAGGATAAAGAAATATAAGGTTTTCTTCCACCAAGAAGGTACTTAGTAGTTTTATACCACATAGAGCTTCATTGTCAAAGCACAGAAGTTGTAGAACCAACGGCACGAAGGTACACAGGACAAGTCAGTCCTGTTCTTACACGTTAATGGCAGACATAAGCATTCACCTTATTAAGATACGGTGGGGATGACTCTAAATTGCATTGACCAAAGGGTACAATATCTACTCACATACATATTTAATTCTCAAGTCAAGTGCTAACAAAAAAACTTTTTAAATCCCAAAGAAATAGAAAGAAAGCAATGCTCTGATCCTCCTCACTCGCTTCAGGTTTTCACTAACTGCATATCTACTAACCTCCCAAAGAAAGCTCTGAAGTATCCAAGAGAACCTTTTGATCCAATTTCTTACTTTTGAAGCCTGAAGCTTAAGCAACCATTCTGCAAAGGATCTTTGATGTCAGGATTTTTGAAGAGGCAATTTCAAAAGAAAAATCAAAATCATCACCTGAATGTTGATGCAACTTCATTTGGTAAATTATAAAATAATTTAAAAAATCAGCTAGAGACCTGATACACTGCAAATCCACTCTAATGGATTCACTGGGCCACCAGTCAAATGGCCTGTATGTCAGCTGGATGAGATGGTAAGAGTTCAAAACACATACAAGGTCCACTGTACTTTGCTAACTAGTCTGAATGGCATCAAGAGGTCATTCTCATGATGTTGTGCCAGACACCCTTACACCAGATTCCTGTCATGTGCCTGCAGCCTTCAACAAATTGGCTTCTAGACCTGAAGCATATCTATTTATTGGGTACATAGGTACATACATACATACCTACCTACATAGGTAGGTGTCTTTTTTAGAAACAAAATTGCCAAACCACTTGTTAACAAACCTGCTGTAATGTACAGAGCTCCTGGCTAAGTTTCCTTGAGAATCCGAATCATCTTCACCCTCTTCCAGACTTGTTGCCTTTTTCAATTTGCTTCCTTTTTTCTGTGCCACAAGGAAATAAAACCATAATATTGTAGCAGTCTGATCATCATTTCAGCAGCTTTATACAATTCTGCTTTGTTATGCAAATGAGTATATTACTTAGAGAAAATGGGAAATGACAGCTTTTGCAACACTCGGTATTGCAGAACCATATGCATGCACATGGGGAAGACTCAGCCCAAGGTCAGAGCCTTTTTATAAAGGAATCACAAATCCTCAGATCAAAGGTGCAAATGAATTTTTATGTTTTTCGGATTAGATCTTGAATACTTTTAGACCTTGATGTAAACTGAAACTATCTGTTATGCACAATTATAACCAGTTATCCAGCCCACCAATTCAGTGAACAGTCTGATAGCAAGCCTCTGCCAGACAATGCAATTATGATATACCTCTCCACCACTGTGTGCAAAGAAAAAACACATCCAATAATACTTAGTGTAGCCCAAATATACTGAGTGGCTCACCTTGCGTTTAGAAAAACTGCCCATCAATGACCGGCTGTGCCTTTTATTGGTACTGAAGTCCTCCCCAGATTCCACATCATCCTCAAGTTTATTCTAAAGCAAGCAAACAGAAAGAATAATGTAGCAGACCAAATAGAGTGCTACAGACAGCATATTTGAACATTATCAGAAATGGTTTGGGAAGCAATCCTCCCTAAAGTGTCAACATAACTGGACCAGACAATGCAGCCTTTTTTTTTTTTAAACACAAGCTGAGTACCAGACCTTGTGTTCTGGCAATAATTGCCATCATTGTTGTGCATGGGAATTTTCAGAGGAGACAGAAATCACACAAATACCTAACCCCAATTTTATTTTCATCCAGGCAAAGTTTGAATGCCCCCATACCACCTGCATTCATTGACACCAGACTGGTTTGTAGCTTAATATTTGAAAAGCATAGTTTAACAGGACTTATTTCTGCCAATTCCACAGTTTTACTAGGATACTTCATGGTAAGAAAGAAACAAAATTCTTGTAATCTCTAAAAATGTATATACATCATTGGTGCCACTGGTTTTTAACATGACCTCACAGTTTCGTTGTTTCCTAGACTAATAAAACACAGACTATTCTGGTTAACACCTATGCAAAAGGGTTCTTGAAGTCTTGGCCTTGTAGTGGATCTTACAAGAACAACTGTCTGATACATTATGTAAATAATTAGGCTTAAAAGTATACACAAAACTCGTGACATAGAAAGTTCTGGGAAGCTGATTTTTAGTTCTAATCTAGTTTTAATCCCTAGTTAGTACACCTGATTATTATTGGCAGATCTCCAATGTTTTTCATTTGCATGCAACAATATTCCAAAGCTTTTTGTGGCTTATTATAAATTCTAAAATGACAGTGCCTCAAGTTGTAGTCTATGGGCTGAGTACATTGTTATAAATAAGCATTAGTATAAAATTAAAAAACAAATGTAAATGCATAGAACATAGAGAACAGAGGAAAAAAAGCCCAACTTTCACATGCACTTTTTATAATGGAAAATAAAATTCTTTCTGTTGAAAAATAATTTCATGTGTACATTTCATGCTCCAGTTGCTGTGTGAGCAAGAATAAAAGCTTTGTGTATCTGACAGTGATGTTCACCTGGCATCATCATTAACCGAATGAATTCAGCTATGACTCTGAAGTCAGTAACATATGATTTATTCAGTAAGCTAATAAAACACAACAAATGGAAATGCTAAACACCTCTTTCTCTGAAGTCGCTGGAGAAAGTCATTGGACTTTTGAGAAAGAGGTGGATAGCATTTCAGTTTATATTTTGAAGGACTGCCGTATTTCATTATTCATCTGCATTAACCGACTATCTCTCTGCATCAAGTGTGAATCATAAAAACAGCTAAAATTAAAATCTCATTATCAGCAAATTAAATAGAAGCTTCTACTAAATGGACATAAATGTGAAAATTTGCTTCCTTATAATACAGCTTTTATATAAGTAACATGAGGTATAAATAAGATGTCATGACAAAATATTACAGAAAACATTACAGAAGAAGGGAACGTGTTTTCTTAAACATTGAAATAGCAAAATATGTGGTGGTCAAGGCAGTCATCCAAGAACAGAAAACAGAGCTTCAAAATCCCACTTCTACCTAAGTCTGACTGGGGACATGAACCTGGATCTCCTGCATCCCAGGTGAACGTTTTGGCTATCTGGTTGTTCTTGAGTTGTATTATCCAAGTTAACCCAGACAGGAGACAGCGACCTAACGGCAAATAGACTCTGCAAAATTCATCATGTGACTCACACTCTCTTGTTCTAAGGAAAGTGCTGAGCATTCTTTAGTTTCATTAGTACTATGAGCCATCTCTACCGAGGAGTCTCAAAACAGACTTAAAAGTCCAACTTTAGACATCCACCTTTGACAGAAAAAGCATTACTGTTATGAAATAATAGTATAGAGACAAACAAAACAACAACTGGGTCTAGGGATAAGTGAAGTACAATAACACATGTTCACCTTCTTACTATCTGATTTTAGACCAGCCTTTCCTGATGATGGTAGAGTGGTAACTGTAAAATTGTTTGGATCTTCACAGTCACGGATTTTGGATTCTTTTATCAGTGAGTCAAGTTTTTTCTTTGCTATATTCTCCACTCTTTTCCTATTAGTTGATGCCTACAAACAAAACAGAATCATTAAACTAGGCAGTGATGAAAAAGTCTTAGAAATTCCAGCCAGGATTAATGCAAACTAAAATGTTATGTGAAAAAAAAAAAAGGGGGGGGAAGAAAAAAAGAGGTTCTTCATTTGCATAATGTGAAGCAATTACCTGCTGCTCGGTATCAGACTTAACGGAAGGTATGGAAGCATATGAGGCCCTGAAGTAGATGTTAGATCTAAAGTGTAAACAGATTTGTCTGAAGTGATGAAAGAGTAAAACTAATTAAAACCATTCTAATTAAACCAAGACTGACCATCATTAGAGCTATACAGATGTAACGTCTGTTACAAGCCAAGGATATGCTAACATAGAAATAATTATTACTGAGATGACTCCCCATACTGAACTGGATTAACATACGCTATGTTCTGCAGTACATAGTTAGTAAAAAATCTGATCTATTCCATTGTGCTGACCAATAAGCTATTCTTCATGGAAATTTAATAGTAATGGATACGTCTGGAAACTCTGAGTATACGGCATTTCTCTCACACATTGTGGTTGACGGACAGCATTCGTATACTAAGTTAAGGCTGACTCTGCAGCTACAACAGATGCAAGATCCTACTGGATGGAACAGGAGAAGCTTTGGAATCTTGATTTCAGCAGTTCAAGGGCAAAATGTAAAAGAACAACTGTTCCCTCCTTCTGTGCACATCAGAACCCATGTGAGGAAGGGAGGGAAACAAAAATAGAAGTCCAGAGTTTTCTTTTTCATCCATGAGGCATAAGCTCACAATCCCAGGTCTTTTAAGAGGTGACAGATTGTGTTTTCTCAGTAGGCCTTAAGAATTCCCAGTTAAATTTGTCATGAAACAAGCTATGATTTCCTGAGCTTTTCAAAATTTGGCTTGGAAAGCAAACCAGATGTAGCAGATCTCAGATTTAAAGCATCAGTAAACCTCATAGCAAAGTGAAGTGTTAGTAACAAAGACAATGAGGTCAGCAAAGCAACACCTACTGAGCCTTTAGTGAGAATAATACACCCAGCCATAACATGTTACTACCTAATTTTATTATGAAAAATGACACTTTTATTACTGGCATTAATTTCTCCATCCATTTAATGGAAGAAAAATAAACATTACTTGACATCTCTTTATAAATAGCATATGCGTGGGCTAAGTCAAAAAGAATCATGGCAAAAATAATTTCTAGCAATGAGAGACCTGCTAACACTTCTGCTTGTTTAAGCATCTGGATTAGGATTGTCTCAAAACAAACCATCTTTAAGTCTAGAAATTATCTGGAAAATTATCAGTTTGCATAGTTCTATTTTCCCTGTACAGTCAACTACATGGGTAGCCCTTAATTGGGTTGTAAAAGTTTTTTGTTTGGCTTTCAACTCATTTTCTCTCTGTTCAAAATGGTCATTCATGCCTTGACAGCAGGCCTGATCTCATATAGATGGAAAGCCTGCTGGACTGAACTGCATCACCCCTGGCTGTACAATACCTTCTTCTTTGAAAAGGTGCATCATGTAACAAGAAAGAATAAAAAGAATGTGAAATATTAAAACATGACAGATCTCAGCTTTAAAATACTGAAAAGTGATATGCTAAAACATAACAATTTAAAAAAAACCAAACAAATTATTTTTCCTCTTTGGTAGACTTATTCATAAAGAAGTTCCTCGTCTAGTTTTAGATGAGGAGGATCAAATCCATAATATAAAATGAGGAAATAGCCTGAGGGAGAGAGGACTGAAAATGCAATCTCTCTCCAAGGAAATCTAGTTTATGCTATTAAATGGGTTTGCTGTATATTTTATATTGTTTCTGTAAGATGCAATGTCACTTGCCAGAAGATTAAAGTGACAAAAAAAAAACTTTTAAAAAGGATGAAGAAATAAGGGATTTTCAGATTGAAGCAAGTAGAGATTAAAATATTCTCCCTTTCTAAAATCTCCTTACTGTAAGCAAAAAATCAACTAAACCCAGCATTCAGCAATCCAAGGGGATGCTCTGTAACAATGAACACAATTTGATGTAAGTAGTATTTTTTTTTCCTTTTTTGGCATTTGAGGGGAAGAACACTATGCCGCTATAAAGAATTACGAGATATTACTATTTAAAATATTAAAAGACACGAATTCCAAACTTGAAACAGAACCACTAGAACTGGTGCTGCCTAATATGCACTTTTTTCAATCTGTCCCTGTGAAGGTTTAGAACCTACAAGACTTGCAACGAATCCCAAAGATTAGACCACATCCATATTCCAGAGAACTCATACAAGGTTTCTTCTCACTGGGATGGGAAAACTTAGGATACATTTACACTTAAATGGTCACTTAACTTACATCTCCATTCATTAGTTTACAGTCATCATCCATCTCATCAGCACTGTCCTCATCAGAAACTTCACCTTCCTCTGCATCATCACTGATGTTGGCTGGAAGTTTCTTCCCCTAGCAGATAAAATGATCACACAGGCAGGTTAGCATGCAGCTCTTGATATCAAACATTCAAAAAAAACCCAAAATAATAAAAATTATTCAAAGCATGCAACCAGGTTCTTATTGATTGATAAGACATTTGTTCAGAACCTTAAGTCACAGGTTCTTCAAGATTGCTTTGGGTAAAATGATTTAAATTAGTGTATAAGCAACAATCAGTCAGAAATCATAACCATCACAAACAGATAGAGGGATGGAACAAACAAAGCAGGTTTTTACCTTAACTAGTATCTTTCCTTTAAGACTTGCTGGTGAAGGGAGCTTGGTAGAATCATCATTGCACACAGAAGACAGATCTAGTTTTTCTCCCAGAATTTCAATAAGATACTGAGCCATCTTCTTCTGCTGAACGACACTGCAATGGTTCTCAATTGACAAGATAACAGGGTACCTGGCAGAGACGTAAGCAAGCATCATCAAGTGCAAACTTAGCTTTTATAGCATTAAGAAGATAATGCTATAATAACAAATTACTGTCTGAGCCATTCCTGTAACAGGCATCACCACCAATGAAATCCACAGGGGTTAGATGAATCAGTGCAGGCGCAGGACTGATACCCTACTGCTTGCTCCAAACTGAATGGTCGATTTTTTGACAGCCACAGGATAATTAAACTTCTGCAATCTGATTTGATGCATCTTTTTCCAGAGCATACTTTTCACCTTCCTATTCTACTCAGTCTTGACCTCCACTTCCTATCAAAGGCATTCTAGCAAGCCTTTCATAAGGAAAACCTAAATAACCAGCGCCTTCAACTCTCCTCTCCCAACGGTGCTCCAGCCCTTTTGTACTCTCACAGGTCAAAGTAAATCATAGAATCATAGAATAGTTTGAGTTGGAAAGGACCCTTAAAGGTCATCTAGTCCAACCCCTAACAATAAATAAAGGTTTCAAGAACTTAAAAGATCCCCAAAGGGGCTTTGTTTTTACCTTCCCACTTCCAAAAACCAAGGGATAAACCTGTTGTGTTAGTTCTTCCATGAAAATTTTTCTAGCTAGTGACAGAGCAGTGTCATACAAACAAGCCTGCAGACAAAGCCTCTTCTACAAAGACAATAAGTATTATTTCTAGATTTAGTTTTATTGTTGCCATTTACTGTTGATTCTCCAGGCTGAGGCCAAGAAATAACAATGCCTGGTTGTTTGAAAGGCATCGAGATAAGGTTTGTGAAACATCGAGTCCAGTGTGGTTGGTGCCATATAAAAGCACACTAAAGATGGATTTCTGTTTAGACATGATGCGTTTTTAGGATGAGCACAAAAGCCACCATACGTGTAGTTTTGCAGGGCTGAATGAGGGGTTCATTAATTAAAAGCTAATTATGAATAAAAAGATGTCTATCCTGACATCTGGCCCTCATTAGCTCCTCATCAGGAAAAATGAGGCTTTCAGCCAGACAATGCCTGCAGGAAAAACCTTTCCCAATTGATGACTATAGTTCAATTCCTAGCTTAGCTGAATTTGCAGCCTACCAACAGCTATGCCTCCAGCCTGTCCTGGGAAAGAAAACACCTGGAAGTCTAAAATATGTTTTGCTGAGTACCAAACTCTGACTGAGCATCAATACCTATCAAGAAAAAAAAACACCACAAATAATAAGTTGTAACATGGTCCCAGTTAACCTTTCTGTAAAGCTTTTAAGAACTGCAACAATTTCAGAAGCATTGATATATATACTGCTCGCCAGCTTTCCCTTGATTTATTTACCATGTCTTCAGGCAGACTCCAAAAATTTCAGGCTCACAATGAGTTTACCTGGGCTGAAATTTCAGTGCAAGTTTAGTCCTATTAGTGAAGGCAGATGGACTGCTTTGGAGAAGCTACTGGAAAAATTTTATAGACATAAATTAATTTATCTTAAAAAAAAAAGATAGGTTGACATGTACATTTTGACTCTCAGGAGGAAGACAGCACTGCCAAGGTATATGAAACTTCCCATTGTATAATTCTCTGATTTCCTGAGCAATGTACAGGTAGGGAAAACAACCTATTTCTCTTGAACAGTCTGCTTTCTCCACAGTTGGGCCACTGTCTCTTTGTGTTCCTTTGCTGCCTGACTTGGTTCCTATCCCTGGAGCAACCAACCAAGTGTAACCTTGGCATCGCTGGAGTACACATCCAGAGATATGTGGTTAAACTGTCAGCTATTCGCTAAAAACATTCACTGCCAAAACATGTTGATCCTCTTGTCTTCTACGAATAGGATAAAGACAACCCCACGACTACACACAAAATGCCCCTACTCAGTCAGTTTTGCCTTGCTGTTTCTTTCTGAAGGCTTTCTCCCCACAGAAAACAACTCAGAATTCTGTCTGGCATATGTAGGAACAGGTTAGACTTTCACTGGCTGCCTTTACCAGGATGCCTGGGAACACTCCAGTTTATAGCCCTGAGACTCAAAGTTGGCACTGTATACATACTCATTCTTGATAAAGGCGTATTTGTTGATAGTTTCAATCACATCTTTGAAGAGAATTTTGGAAGTCAAAGTGTATCCATGGTGGACAATTGGTTCACCATCCGGCCCATCCCAGCAGTCAACTGTGGAATAGAAACAATGACACCCATCAGACAAGTAACATCTGGGGCCACCATCTGTGGAAGACTATGAGACCCTGCAATTCCCTGCAGTAACCCAGCCAGACATGTACCCAACAAAGCAGGGTATAGCTTCATTCCCACCCTTCATCTGTATCTCCCTCCTCACTGTGCTGGATGTCTTTCCTCTGAAGAAATTTCCTGGCCTCGACATTCTACTGTCTACATATGACTGGTCCCATTGTTTGAGAAAGCCCCAAGCAAAAAAGATCTCCTTTAACAAGTGCCGAGGAGTATTACGATAGGAAGAGAGATGACATAGCATCACGTTACTTTCATTATACTATTGCTGAACCTGAAAAGGAAAGCAGCGAATCTTCGCCAAGCTTCTCACACCACAAGCAAAGCTGAGCTAGGCATCTTTAGCCCTCCTTGGATTTTGCCTAACCTTATACTTGTTTACAATCATATTTCCATGAAATGTTACTCCTCCGAAGCACCCACTGGCATGTCCACAATCTGACCTGAGCAAACCGTAATACTGGCCTGCTGAAAAACTGAAAACACTTTGATGGTCAGGATATTATTAAAGATGATTACAAAACAGGTACTGTCTCAGAAAGGCACTATTCATCAGAAGGGATTTCAGATAAAGGCTTCCTGGTCTCTGCAAAGACTGTCAGCATTTCACATAATAGAACCCTAGCTCTGCCATATTTGCCAGCTTGGTTGCCATACACTTGGCTAGAAAGTATATGCACCAATACATTCTACTGAATGTTAGTATCCTCTCTACAAAAATATTTTTACAATTTTTTTCCCTCAGTACCAACGATACTGCTCTTCAAAAGTCTACCTTATTTCCATGCTCAATAAATTTGTACATTATATGGCAACATTATTTTGTTGTTCTTTATGAAGGGAAGACACTATTTTACCAGCCTTTTTCCTCCACCCAATTACCATGCCTTCTGCAGAAGTCATGAGTCTTCCTTTACAGGGGAGAAACAAAACTATGGAGCTTACTGACGATTCCTTTTTGATCTTTACCTTCTACGCAACGACAGCCAGATTGTAGCACCCATGCATACATGTCCACCCTGGACTGGGACATCAGTTGATCTCCCATGAGGTAGGTATTATGTGAAGAGGTAATGAAATAGTGACTCAAAGGATAACTCATGTCCTGATTCACTTGGTAGTGTTCTGGGTTGAATATGTCCCCTGATGGACTCCGCATGTAATTGGTGAAACCTGTAAACAAAGAATACTATAAATAATACAGTTTTATCCTTTTTGTTGCTGTAGCCTTCCTAAAACCAGCCTAAAAATGCATCCCTGCATTCACCAACACATTCATGAACATGTAAGACAGACAAATAAATAACCCCACTACATCCCAACAGTCACAATGACCAATTCTGATTATTGCTTTCAATAAATTTCTAGTTGCTTTGTACATTTCCTTGCTCTGCCTTTCCTGAAAAAAAATATGTCTATAATATTTGTCAAAAGACTCTACTGGGACATTAAGTTGCATGGTGTATAAAAACCTCCAGAGATCTGTGGTCATATCCTGGCATTTTGATCGCCAGTATACTTTTGTGCAACATATACGCAGACACTTTCACAAGACAGACTAACATTAAAAACTGTAGCTTCCATTTCAAGCCTCCCCAAAACTCTTTTCATTCACCACCAATGGAAGACTAAGATCTCCTTTGACATCCTGGCTTTAACAGCTGCTGACAGTGATGATGTCTTTATTCAAAAGGTCTCTGCTTCAAGACTTCTAATTCCCCTGACATTTCACTCATTATTCCATAAATAAAACAGTGCCCGTATAAAAATCCTGCCAAACTTCTAAAGGTCTTAACGCATTTTCTCTGACTGTGACAGACTGGTCCTTTGTTTCACTACAGCTACACAAGGCAAAATATCTTCAGTCCTCAAAATCAGTCTCAAATAGTTGTCTACAGGACACAGAGAAATTGAGTTGGAATAGAATTTAAGATAAAATGTCACCTTTATGATAGTTCTTATAGACTTTACATTTTGTGTTGATGAAAGTTTTATTAAAGGAAAAGAGCTGATAAATACAAATAGCAGCAAAAACTTTTTTTAGCAATATACTAGGAAACAGCACTAGGGAACCTCAGCCTAACCTAACATTTGAGTCTCTTGAGGCACATATCATTATCAACTAGCAAACCAGTAATACAGCAAGAGTAAAAACAAAAGACTAACCAAGTCAGAGCAGATGCCATGAAAAATTGATAGGGCACGGTGTACGTCAGCAAACATACAGCTAACGGCTCTAGGCAAATTACTCATTTCTTCTTACTACAAACCAATCAGCTGCTACAAGGTTAATTCCACACACCACTGTTAGGGCAGCCTATGAAACAACGGTATTGTTTGCTTTAAGTACTTGTTAAAATATAATATCAAAATTGTAATAATGAGTTCACCCTAACTGGATCTATCAGTCCTAGGATGAAGAAATATGAATGAAGTGTGTACCACAGACCTCCAGTATTTACACACCCAGGGAAAGTGTACAACAGAGTGTTCTATTTTGATCAACAGAGGAAGGTAAGAGTTTTTTTGCAAGGCTATATTAATTGAGCTCATTGTCACAGGCCAGTCCAAGATGCTTCATGATAAAAGCCATCACAGCTGAGGACACAAGGCAATACAGACACATGAATGAATATGAACAGGCAAAGAACACTGTACTATTCTTTTACTACTACCAAAGTGCCCCTAAGTGTGGGCAGGATGCTCTTGTCTGGGCTGTATCAATGTGAGGAATAAACATAGAGCTTCGGTTTCCATAGCTGTTGTATTTCAGTCTCCCTAGGCAACACTAGATTTGTTTTCTGGAAGACAAGAGGGATCTAAAGTCTCAACTACACACGAAGACAAGAAAAGAACAACTTCTCTGTGTGTGCATGTATGCGCACATGTGCATACATGTATATGTATGCCGGTATATATCTATGTTTTTAAGCAGTTCTTTTTTCTTTGTTAGTACCCAATCCAGCAGCGTGCCCCTTGTCAGCTCCTCTGTCACCTCTGTTCGGATGTTATCATCAATGCACTCCAGAAATCTCCTGCATTAGTTAAACTCTAGATTAGGTATGTTCTGTTCTGTTGCACTTCCAGCAAGTTTCCCATAAGGAGCAGAGCCTGCTAATGTGAAGGTTTTTCCAGTTGTCTCGAAACAACCTCATCTTCACCCTCCTCCTGACCAAGAGATCTGTAGCAGACACCCAGCAGAATGACACCCGTGTTGGACTGCTCTCTAATCCTAACCCATAAACTCTCAACTCTTTTCTCATCCATTCTTAGGCAGGGCAATTTTATAGATCAGGCTAGTTTTTTAAAAGTTTTTCTTACCAGTATGAAAAACTACAATTGCTTGAAAAGCCTAGTCTTACTTTTCTAGCTATGAGGAAGGCAAGATAATGAACTTCATTATTCATTATTTATGTGACTGCCACTGACTGCAAAGCACCAGACAATAAAAACATTAATATGTCACTCACTTGGCATTAGTATGAGTTTTAAAATAAATTGAAAATTTCGTCTGAGAGTAGAACAGACCTGAATCCATCCTAAGCAACCATCATTTCTTGAAAAAAACCCACCCCCTTACACAATATCCCAGAAACTACCCGCTTCATGCAGTAAACCAAACTGAACTTACTTTTTGCCACTTTTCACCATGACAATACACTCACAGAAATGGACAAGACTGATTTTAAATAGGTCCCAAAACTTTTGCACAGAATCTAATTCCTGAGAAATGTACTGTGTCCTTAGAATCAATAAGATCTGGCAGAATATTTACTATTTAGGGTATAGGATCTAGAATCAGTCCTCAAAATAACAGCTACCATCACGATAACCAGCATTGTTATATTCAGAGTGAAGGCTTTAGCACCAGAGGTCATGAAAGCATACTGCTAGACAAACTTCATCTCTCATGCCACTTCACATATTTACTCTGGATCAGATCACTCCTCTTATTAAAACTTTGGGGATTTCCAAAAATATCTGCAGGAATGATGTAACTAAATTCTACTGTATTTTCCAAAAGCACAAATAAAGACACATCCAGCTCCAGCTGACCTTCAGTGACTGCTGCTTCATCATGATATATACCTTTAAAAATCTTCAAAAGAGTACCAATTTCCTTTTAGGTTCCTCAGCAAATAATAGATACTTAAAAAAAAAGCCCTACTGAAAAGCATACATACACCATACATACAGCATGACAAAATTTTATGACTATTGTGCAAATGAATGCAATATTCTCACAAGCATTTAAACAGTTGCCTCTTTCCTACAAAAGCTGCACTAGCCAGCTTACCATCAATCCCCAGAGCTCCCTCCTTCTTGTTCTCCAGGCATGGTTCAAACTTACTGATGATTTCCAGGCAGTGTTCTTTAGTCACATTTGTCATCTGTAAAAGGAGCAAAAATGAAGTGTTAACTAGTAGTCACAGCTTCTCGTAGCTCTTCTCTGTATACAGTTTAACAACTGGGCAGATCATCCATAGTGGTACTAAGGATTCCCAGTTACCCAGTGAGACTCTCGCTCCTGTCAATCAGTGTCAGGCCAAAGAAGAACTAGGCTGCCTTGTGAAAAGTTTCTGTCCTATTGGCAGCTGCCTGATGACAGCCAATAAAGGCAGAGTTCTGCTTTGTAGGTCAAATCTGGTTAGACTGTTATTAGGCACACAGAGCATCCAAACAGAACGAGCTTTGTCACAAACCAATAGGATTTCTTCTCTTGTAGGATTAAAGGATTAGTTTGCATTATCGAAGGGTTTTGACTTTAAAATAAAACAAGAAAATGGCTCATCTTTATGCAGTAGACAGAAAAATCAGTTACTAGCAGGGTAACAGAGAATCAGGACATAATGCTCTCAGAAAGCTCCTTGAGGAAATCTGCTAAATTCAAGGTTGCTTTGCATTCTCAAATGAAAAAGGAGATTACAAAGGGAAATATATGTTTGTAAATGTTTTCATTTATTAAAAAAGGGCCATTTATGATAAGCTGTAGCTTTTTTTACCTTGCATTGTTTCCATTATTTAATATTAACACTATTATTTAACATTCCTGCTACTTACTGTTGATTCATACTCAATTATTAACCCTGCAATTATTTAATATTCCTGTCCTGAGTGGTCCAGCAAATCCTTTCCATCAGATGCTGTGCACGACACATGAAAATACAGCCCTTGTCACCAGAAGGGACTGCCAATAAAGTGACCAAACTGATGATTGTTTTGGCAACATGGAGTCTTTGCTTAGGGGGAAATGAAACCACCAGCATATCTGCTACCAGATTGATGCCTTTTCTGGGGGTAATTTAAAACCTAATAAATAAAAGTAAGAGGAGGGAGAAAAAAAACCTAATCCTTTAGTTGTTCATACATTATAGGTTTGGTGGGTTCAAAAGATAAAGCTCTGGAACAACAGAAGGTTTTTCTGGTACAGCTTCAAATGCACAGATGAACACTTGTTTTCCCTGTACTGTATGAGAAAGGGTAGCACTAGGCAAGGGAGAGAAGCCCCACAGGCATGAGTTGTCCACGTCAGTGATTAGCTGAACTGATTTGTGTCCTGTGGTGAGTGTTCATTTTCTCTTCACCATCTGGAGGATCAATTGACCAATGAAATGGAAACATACCCCACTTATCTAAACAGATAAGTGCCAGCTAGGTGGCTTTTTTATTCATTCATTTCTTAGGCAACGTTTGAAACTGATGGAGATTTATGACTTACAGGCATGCAGCTTCAAAAGAGATCACAAGAGATAAAAAGCAAAGATGAGTCAATGCATTTGTTCCTGCATTGACTGCATCTTGCCGTCCAATTATTTTTCCTTACTTCAGAATCTTCCACAAGTCTCTAGATGAAAGATCGTAGGATCATTCAGGGACCTCAGGAAGACATCCAACCCCAAATCCTGCTCAAAGCTGGGTCACATCAGTTAGTTTAGGATGTTACCTAGTCTGGTCCTTAAAACCTGCACAGACAGAGGCTGCACAACCTCTCCAGTCAACCTGTTCCAATGGATGAATGTCCTCATGGTACAGGTATTAGATGCCTTGCCATTTTCTGCTCTGCCAAATTACCATGTACCAGAAAGACCCAAAGTTGTTATGACCAAAGGGTATTTAGGATAGAAGTAAAAGTGTTAGGCTTCCAGGTAGCACGGTTACAAGGATTCTTAATGCCATAAAGGTCCAAGTCGGTGATGGAGGAAGCTGGGCAGTGGGCATGTACACCATGCACCATACACACAGAGATAAGAAACCTTTATCTTCTACCATTAGAAAATATGAATATAGCAAGACTAGTTTCCTTTTTTCATGAAAACATATATGAACTGTCAGAAAATGGACTTCTGTAACTTCAATGCGCACAAGTGACTGATGGACAAAATATCAACGTGACTGAGGTAGCCAGCCCCCCGTTAAATACAGGAACACGAGTGGATAGCAGTTACTGCAACACAGCACATAGTTTGCTGGTATTTTGCTGAATGTGCATAGACAACTATAAACACTGTAAGTATAGGTGCACTTCAATATCTGAAGAGCAAAGCTTATAAAGCCGTAAGTGAACAACTCTGAAGAGCTGTAAAATGTCTCAGATTCATGAGCAACATTAAATATCATGCTTATCATTATCTACTCCCTGCTGCCACCACCACCCCTGCCCCATATTATTATACAGGTTGTATCCGCATTACCTGGTTTGTCGAACAAAAATACTTTACCTGTTTCAGATCAGTGAAATGGGAAAATAGTCTTTAAGACCCACTTTAGCAATGGAGTTAAAGATCTAAGAGACAACTTAATATGTACTACTATATATCCTCCAAAAACTTTCCCAGACATGAATAATCCTCTCAACAGCTTTTCAAAAACATAATCTTTCACTTTACAAGCTGAGACAGCATAACAAAGTAATTCATTGTCTCATCATGAACTATGCACTAAGTCAAAAGCAGAGCCAGAAACATCATCCTTGCACTAGGATACTGAACACTGGGAAAAGACAGATACTGGTGGAATTGTCCTAAGAGAACACATGAAAAAGAAAGAAACTATAAAGACTATATTTAGGGGCACAATAAGAGAGCCTACAGAAAAAAGAGGTAATAGAAAAGAAGAAATAGTCATGCCAGCCTACAAGATGAAAATCAAGAGGCATCTGTCTATTTTTCGCATTCATGACAACAAAATTCTCACCCCTTTAAAAAGGCAATGCATTCCCAATGGCAAACGGAAAGGCACGCATAATGGATATCTTTTCCTGGCTTGGGCCTACCTTCTGTTCAGTCTCCAGAAAGCGTCTCAGGTCATCTGTATCTAGGTAGTCCTTGTGGTTGCTGTAGGTGAGCATTAGCAGGTACAAATCACGTCGTGTTGACATCATCTTATAGAAGGCGCAGAACTCATCAAAGCCCAGCGTGCCCTGGTTATCATCTGTATCAGCCTCCTGCATTACACAGCAATAAGGCAATGAGATCCAATTGCCCAGAAATACCCTGAACAAACTTTAAATAAACAAACTCCTGCAGAAGAATAAAGCAACATTGAAATCAAATGCAGGTTGATGTTGCCTGACATGGCTATTCACTCTATGACCTGCTAGAACAGATTGATTTATCAAGCGATGCTTGTCATATGAATGATTTGCACAGCTTTCCCCTTTGAACCTCTTAAATGTATGCACTCGTGTATGAGCCAAGAAACAATTTTGAAGGTCTTTATTGTGAGGGAACCCTGCTTGAAGGGTTTCTTCTATCTATGGCAATGAAGTAAGACAGTGTACCCTGCAAAACAGAAGAGAACACGCATATGTATGGCAGAATTACCCATGCATATTTTCTTCAGAAGATCATTAGAACCCAAGCCATCTTGAAATTAATTTTATATCCAAGATTTGGGAGGAAATCTGTTAAATCCATAGCCATTAACTAATAAGATCTGCAAGAATACTAATTTTGCAAGTAAACTAAAAATCATGAGTAAATGACACTGTATTCTCTGGTATATCTATCCCCTATACCATGTATGTTTTTTGGTTCTTTACTTTTTGGAGTCAGGCGACCCAGCCTGCGATCCAAACCACCCTCAATTGTATCAGCAATACTACTTACTGTTTGCATACAGTGGAGACAGAATTTCTTCAAAGAAATCTTGTGAGAGTCTGATCACAATGGGATCCACCCAATGTTATAACTATTTGGAGGAGAGATTATGGAATTACTGTGTTTCCTAAAAGCCTGTTCCTCGAAGCATGAAAAAATGAATGAGAAATTCTGCCAGGGGAAAGTATGAAAAAGGAAAGCTGCAATGTTTCCCAAACAGGATAGACAACACCTGAATATTTTATGAAAAAAAAAAAAAAAAAAACAACCACCACCTTATCCAGCACTCCTTACTTTGTTCTCAATAAAGGAGTTATCACCATGTTGCTTTGCTCGCCTTCACTGTAGATATGCTTAAGCACATTTCAGGCCACAAAATTTAAAAAAATAAATAAATCAGGCAAGTTTTTACTAAATCTTCATATTTTTTACTGAATTTCCATCACATACTGCCATACATATGCACTTGTATCAGTTGAGGAAAACGCTGCTAATAAGCTCTCACAACCACGGACAGCCATACAGAGCCACCTCCACAACGCGCTTCTGTCCCGGCAACCTGACATCAAGTCACAGCTATCTGCCCAAGAATGAAGTACTGCCATAACCCCTGCAATTTATTCTAATGCAGTCACAGAGATTTTTAAAAACTTACACAAACAGCCTTCTCTTTCCCTGTTCCCAAAGGACACCCTGCATTTGTTCCCTACTCTTTAATCCTGACAGACCTCTCTGTTTTGTCTCTTTCCCAGTCTCACACCTAAGCACTTTCAGAGTCTGTACCAGCTACAACACTGAAGCTGCCAGTACGATGGAGAAAGTGACTGGAAGAATGAGGAGTCATGAAGTCACAGATGAAGCTTCTTTAGAAACGAGCCCCAGGTGACAATATGAATGCATTTGTGAGCAAGAAGTAGCTAATAAAAATGGCTTTTCCCATTGTATTTATGGCAAGACTTTTTTAAACAACTCACTACGTTTTAACTAGAAAAATTAATATTCAAGGGAACTTTCTTCAAGATCTACATATAATTTACCCTGCTATATCTTATAATACTTGGTGTAGCTATTTCATTAACTGAGAGATTTGATTTTTCATTTCAAGGCTGCTTAATATTCTGATTCTAAGCTATCAAATAGCAATTATCGTTTCAGTTGAGACCAGCTCAGTTTCAATTATGCATTGCATGTGGAAAAAGAAAACCTATTCTTCTTTTTAATAGCATTTCTAAAGCTCCTGATACGAGTAGTAATTGTCATCGATTACAAACAGTAAAACCAGAACACAGCATGCAATAAGCGCAATTTTTTCCCAGGAAAATTTTACCCAGTCTTTTCTATTTGCCTTGCATCAAACCTAATGGTCCATCCTGGAAAGAGAGTCACTTTAATCTACTAATTTTAATGAGATTTTAAGCTCAGTTCTTCACTGAGCTACATCCATAAGCCTAGTATTTGCTGGTATGAAAGAAAAAAACTGAACAAAAAAAAAGTAACAGGTAAAAACCCTTGGATTTCTGTGGCTGTACATGCATGATTCTCAAAGGCTTTTGAGCCTGGAACGTGTCCCAGAACTGAATTATTGAAAATGCAGCAATCACTAGACTAGCATGACTTGGTAGTAAACACGAAGCAGTGCTCAAACAGCTGCCATTCCAATTGTGAGATTTTCAGGTACCTAAATGTACATAATGTTTCTTAAGGTACATATATACTCTGTCCAGACATTGCATCAGAAAAATTGAAATAGCTGAAAAGCCCTCACCTCCAATATTCTCAGAAGGCACAGCCTGCACCCCAGAGGCAACAATTTTGTGTATGGAAACAACCAGGACCTAAGACAGGAGCGCATACTCTTCCAGAGAAAGGATTACAACCATTCATCCCAATAGCCAGGGCTTTGGAATTTAAAGATTTTTCCGTTGGCAGAAGACATCTGTTTTGCACAAACTGCTGTTTGATGCAATAGCCTCATGTAAAATTGTTTGGGGTCATAATCATACAGGTCTTAATCCATCAACTGGATGATTTATCACCTGCAGAATTGAAAGACACAAACTGACTGTTTTTCTTCCCCAAACAAAAGCAAAGGCAAAAGAGAGGGTATCTGCAAGTTCCTGGTGACTAGCATTTCATTCCATTTCTTTTTCTCTTTGGAAGTGTCTATGGTATAATGCAATAGTGTGCAACAGCATGGACAAATCTACTTTCAAAATTCATTCTGGTCCACATAAATTCTATGCAACAGAAGCAGAAAATGGCAACCAAAACAAGGGCTGGCATAGTAAGAGCAGCCCGAGAGAAATGAGCACCGAGCTTCCTGGGGCATCTGTGTACTATAAAACTTTTATTTCTCTTTTATTCGGTAATATACAGAAAAAATGCTCAAGTATTTTAACT
Source organism: Vanellus vanellus (assembly GCF_965231255.1). Taxonomy (NCBI): domain Eukaryota; kingdom Metazoa; phylum Chordata; class Aves; order Charadriiformes; family Charadriidae; genus Vanellus; species Vanellus vanellus. Next base: position 8,591,139 of record NC_138925.1, on the reverse strand, counting down.
CTACTTCTAAACCTCTGTTTATATTTCCCCTCTACCTGCAAACTTTTTTTGTTGGATTTTCTGGTCCTAAAGAACAACCCACCCAAATGATGGGTAAAATATTAGCCTGATGCGTACACTAGGATAACCTGAATCAGCTGAAAGTTTCCAATAGCCTTTCCTTCCCACCCCATAGCCATGAGCTGCTGTAGTTTGCAGACTTATCCTGTTTTCTGTGCTCCATTTGATTATATTACTATTGCAGACCCACAAAGGAATTCACATTGCATGTAAGATGCAACCAGGCAGGCTTCAGCATCAGCTGTCAGCAGGATAAAAGAAAGAGCAGAAAGAGATGTAAGTTAAATATATTCAACCCAGAGGCATTAGAATAAATACATACAGCCACAGAAGAGAAGGAAGCTTTCAAGGCTAATTTTTTCCCCAGTCAAACAAGTTGGAAGACTTCCAAGTTACACTCCTTCCTCAAATTCTTCTCTAACACGTCTCTTCTGCTACAGAATCACAGAACGGTTTGGGTTGAAAGGGACATTTAAAAGCCATCAAGTCCAATCCCCTGCAATGAGCAGGGACATCTTCAACCAGATCAGGTTGCTCAGAGCCCCATCCAACCTGACCTGGAAAGTTTCCAGGAATGAGGCATCTACCACCTTTCTGGTCAACCTGGGCGAGGGTTTCACCACCCTCATTGTAAAAAATTGCCTCCTTTGATCTAGTCTGAATCTTCCCTCGTTTAGTTTAAAACCATTACCCTTTGTCCTATCACAGCAGGCCCTGATAAAAAGTTTGTCCCCATCTTTCTTATAAGCCCCCTTTAAATACTGAAAGGCTGCAACAAGGTCCCCCCGGAGCCTTCTCTTCTCCAGGCTGAACAACCCTCTCAGCCTGTCCTCATAGCAGAGGAGCTCCAGCGCTCTGACCATTTTTTTTGCCTCCTCTGGAGCTGCTCCAACAGGGCCATGTCTTCCCTGTGCAGAGGGCTCCAGAGCTGGACGCAGTACTCCAGGTGGGGTCTCTACAGTTAAGAGGCCATAATCAGAGGACCTGAAGTGGGTCTATAAAGACTGTCCATGGCAAAATGCAGTGGTACATTGGTTTCTAACCGAGGAAAGAGATGACTTAGCCTTCCTTTCTTTCCTCAGGAATGTCACAAGAACAACAGTTTCGTGTCCAAACTGAATACAAAATCACCCACCCAATTGTACATATCCAATTGTTGTTCAGCTTGACTTATCAAAAGTCATACTGACTGCCACTATTCTTAACTTCTCCTTGATCCCTCACAAAGCTACCCAGACTGCAGGAAACCATGTTCTGTGAGGTCTGAACACAGGACTCACTGAGCTATGAAACATTCTGGCAGTTTATTAAGGAACAAGAGCCGCCATACTAAAATTTATTTGCACAAGATTTATAAACTGTATCATAAAGCCTCAGATGACTGTTTCTTTTAAATTTTTACTATTTTTTAGCAATGCATCAATTGCATAATTAGTGGCTGTCATCAGAGAAAGTGCTTTTCATTCAAGGTTCTTAACACCATCTGAACCTTGAAGCTTAGAGTTTACACTTTTTACCATCCCTCTCTATTTGGATCTATTTCACATACAGGTAGGTAATTCCCTAGGGAATACTAAATTCAGCAGAATGGCACAGACCCCTTCTAAATGATAAACAGCTTAATTTTTACATCTTAGCAGATATGATGTCAAACTGAGAGCAATTGTTCACTAGCATGAATCAGTAAAATGATTCCAAGGACTCTGATGTGATTTCAGCTTTTTATTTCATAGGATTGGAGCTTTCTAATGTTCTTGTCCTAGCACAGTGAAAGTAAGATTAAAAATAAAAAAGGAATTTTTACACTTCAGCAATACCAAAAGCACTACTTGTTTCAAAGTGGTCTTCTAGCTACACAACAACAGGAAAAATATGTGTCCAGGCAGTTTCATTCCATAAACACTTTACCAAACCAGGAAAAAAAAATCAATCAAAACAAGAAGAAAAGCTTTGGAAAATGAACACACGAACTTTAAGAGATCTTTAATCTGTCTTAAATTGATTGCAAACCGCTCAGGAGTTGTACAGCCTCAGTTAAATGCTTAGAATAAAAGATGGCTCAGTCTTCAAGCACCAACAGAGTACAGAATTACCTTTGCCTTGCCACAGATCTTTGTGTGACCTTAGGTAATTCACTTATTCCCACTTCAGTTTTGTGAAATTGCACTTATAACATTTCTCTACCTTAAGTCAGGCAAAACTTACATATTCAGCTACACACAATGCTTTGGACAGATTTAGACTCTCTAGAAAGCCATTGGTAGATAGGTATTTGATCCCTTTCAGTCCTACTGAAATTCCAGTATTTAGTTTCCTCTGAAACAATCTCACAGCCTCTCCAAGAGAACATTCTTTAAAATACCAGAGCTGCTGGAAAATTATACTGAGATGTCTCTGACTCAGTGTAGTGCAAAAGTCACGGTAGTTCACTATGCTGAAAACTATTGATTCAACTTGTGCTTAGGTAGGTCCTTCACACAACAGACTTTCTGATTATAAAAGCATACGCATCTCTATAGTTCAGTTGCACAATAAATTGGGCCTAGGTCAATAGAATGCAGTGTCAAACAAATAGCTCTTAGCAGTGCCAAAAGCATGACCGATAAGGAAGTCTGCATACTGGATTTTTTGTCAGTACCAGTTATTGGAGGATATTGTATACTTTACTGGATAATATTTATGAGAGAGGACATAACTAGAGGAGGAAACGTGACTGAGTTTCAGATCAACAAGTACAGCAAAAAAAAAAATCAATCCTCGTACTGCGTGTCTTTATGTTATGTAACACCAGAAGGTACCTGGTGTAATGCCTTTTGCTGTGAATAACAATTTATCTATGACGTGTTTCTGGAGCTCTCTTCAATTTACCAAATGGACTGCGTAGTATCTCTCTGTAGAGTGGAAACAAACCAGCTGCTGAAGCATTTACAATCTCTCCTACCAGGTTTCATGTTAAATTTCCAGCAGCTCAATCCTTGCTCTTTTAGAAAACAATACATTTTCATTTCTTACCTTAAACATTTGCTTGACTTTTTGTCGGGGTAGGTTCACGTTCAGTTTGTGCATTAGCTGGAGCACTTCACTAATACTCAAACTGCCATCACCATTTTTATCTGCTTCGTCAAATGTCTGCTTCAACCACATTGAACAGGAGTTAAGGAACATCATGGAATATCAAGGGATATTACTGAACATTATGTATATATGATTTTTTTTCATGTTAGGAAGGACTGTATACAAGGCTGGAGATGAAAGAAAGTTCAAGGTAATTTATGACTGTACTATGTTATTTCAGTAACAGTTACCAGACTTGCTGTGCTCAACCTGCAACATGTGCTATTTACCCATACTACAGCACAGAAGAACTAACTTCTGAGCAAACTGCAATGCTGCATCACACTTTGTCCTGTATAACCAAATGAAATGGACAGCTTTACAGAAGGAGTAACAGATGAAAGAATATACCTGTATGTCTTTCAGTTCACTCCAGTCATTCACCTCCAAATGTTGCCCAGAACAATATTCTTCAGGGACTCCTCTCTCTGTCTCTGGAAACAGGGAATACAACAGGAATTGCTTTGAAGCTTTGAGCCTAGTGCTTACTTTTAGCAAAAGAAATACTTAAAGGAATCCCTATGCTCTCCAATGCTAGGAAATGCTCTCAGTTAGTATAAGAAGGATATTGGTCTCTGGTCCTTTGGCGTTTTGAGAGGCTGTCTTCATCACTAATCCCTGCCATCAGATATTTTAGGCCTGTGATCCAGGTGCGTGCTTCCTCTCCACTGGAAGATACCAGGTCGAGAGATTCCATATGGTCTCCATAGTAGATGCTGAAGCAGCAGTTGGGATCAAAACTGCCATCGGCATAGCGCTGAAAGATCTCCGATTGTTTCCCCTCACAAACCTCCTGAATAGAGTCGATAGAAACTAGAATGACAAAAGCATGTAGTTCGTTAATGACTGTGTGCATGCCTTAGGCCAGACAGGATGCATATTTCCTGTAGAGAAATTCTGTAGACAAAGGGCCCAAACCTCATATTGCAAGGTCCCTGATTCACGCAGGGTTTGTCTGCAACTTATTTACAGCATACTACACTACCGCAACCTGTATAGCTAACAGCAGCAACTTAATCTTCATAAACCATTAATCATAAAATCATTTACTGCCCTTTAAATTCAAGTACAACATTCTTCTTGATCACATGTGAATGAACCAAATCCTTCATACTTGTTTGTTATAAGAGGGAAAGACCCTAGAAGGAATCAGAAGAAAGGTTCTGTGGTTGACACTCACTTTTGGCTTTCTCATTCTTTCGAGAGGGTCTCCAGCGAATACATGACTTGTGCTCATCCAAGTAATAGAAGCGGACCAACCCTTTGGAACTACCACGGAGTTTGATCATTTGGGTACCAGCTTGCATGGAACTCATACATCTTTCCACTGAAGAGAGAAGTAAAGTGATATCATTAATTGAGACTTTGCTCCCTTTAAAATCACCTTTAAAGGAAGAAAGCATAACAGTTCAAGTCAAAGGACAAGATTTCCTGTACTGTCTAATATAAGAGGTATGATCAAAAACTCAGAAAGATTCTTGGCAACTGTGGACGTACCTGTAAATCTGAAAGTTTTCATTCCCATATTAATAGGTATGAAACATACATATGTTGGAATTGGTGCAAGGTACATACCCTTCCTTAGACCATCTCGAATGCTGAATTTGAGCTCCTTCAATATGTAAAACTTGTGCTGGGCACAGTATGAAATTGCACCTGGAAGTTCAGATCCTTGGCCAGCAAAATCTAGCAAAGTTCCATCCATGTCAGGGAAGTTATTTTCATTATGCCTCACATTTTTGCATACAATTTTTACATGCAGTACCCTTGTAGCCTAACAAGTTTTTTTCACATTCCTCCTTGTAAATTCTAGAGTTCCTGACAGCAGTAGCACTGTTTAGAAGCACCATGGCTTCTTATGAAGCAGTTTAGTTCACATTCTGTCTGCCCAATTAAACTGAATCCAATTAAAAAAAAAAAAAATCATTACCCAGCTTGGTCATCAAAAGTATTCTAGGAACCCTAAAAATAATTCAAAGGCTTTTATGTACAAACAACTTAAGAGTTAAACCATTTTCACTGCCTTAAAAATTAACAGCAAGAAGGTGATTAGAATCCAGTGTGTAACTGCAAAGGTGAAGCCAGCTGCAAAGGCTACATTCTTATAACCGTTCGGGTCAACAACAGAGTAATTTTATCCTATACCAGTCAGGTAAACATATAGCTGAACAAAAATCCAAACAAGTAGAAGGGGGCATTATTTTGATTTGCCTTCTCTAATATAAATAGTATTTTACTGCGCTTAAAAAGATTCCAAAGTTTTCTTCTTGGGAAGAAGCTGAAAGAACAATACTGAGCAGATATTATTTGCACTGATCAATGCTTCGTGTAAGGCACTCAAATATTACAAGTATAAATAAAAAATAATCCGTATTTTTTTCTGCCCTATAACATATGAGTAAACCCTCACATTTGCATTAAACTGGATCTGAAATATCAGTTAAATATAGTTCTTTATGACTGAGTTAGAAAAAACCCTTGAATGCTAACAAAGTTGGATTTGTAGCCTATAACCTGGTACTATGGAAGACCTGTAATTTTCTCATAAGCACCTTAAGTTCAGAAGCTCAATTCTACAAATACTTACCCAGATAAGCCACTCCCAGCATGCAAACAATCCTAATAAGCAAATTCAGAAAAACACCTCTCCCCATTACAGCAGTTACAAAATTAGGACCTAAAATGCCTACCAGATCTACATAATTATATTTTAGCATTCAGTCCTATTTCATAAACATTTTGCCACTGCTTGCCAATACCCATCACTGATGAAACACAAAGCACATTAAAAACACACTAACAAGCACAGTATAATAGAACTCCTAGCATCTCACTTCTTTGGGGGTATTTAACTGAACTAATAATATTCACCTTCTGATCACACTCTAAATCAAACTACTATCAAGTATCAGTTTCTAGAATAAGCACAAGGAAATTCAGACAATATTCTTAACTTGCTTGTTAACACCAAGGTATCACAATATGTCTGCAAAAAGGAAACCAGATTTGTAAAGGAAACGTTTGATCTTTCACAAGAGAAGGAGTCTGAGGCAAAGCTAAGCTGAATTTATCAGCAACATAATTTTGAAACTCCTTTAGTAAAAATACATCTTTAGCACGACAGAACAACACCAGGACTTCTGCAAACCACGAAAAAGCTTTATAGCCCAAGCATTTACTTCTCTCCAAAAGCAAAAATGCCCATTTTCATTGCATACAGAGCCATCACAAAGGCATTGCGTCTGTTTTCTCTTTACATCACACTTTTATTTGCCATCCATGCCAAAGAAAATCGTAAACTCTGGAAAGAGCAATTCTAGAATGTTAAAATGGATTATCAGCTTTTCATCTCATTGCTTCTATGGATTAAGTCACTGATCCTACAAATTTGCTTCTAGATGTTGTAACAAGAACCTAACAAATGTTTCTTCTTCCAAATCACTTAAACCCCACGTTCTCCTAGGAGAAGGCCTTTCACCTTATATTGTACTTTGTTTCCGGGCCCTTAAAACATGCTCACCTCCCGGGGATTTGGCAGCATTACAGCGAGTGCAGCCAGTGGCCTTCAAAGAAACAAGTCTGGGAAGAAGGTCCCTCCAAGAGCTCTGCTCTGGCTCAGCAGGGCTCCTGCCTTCCCTCGGGAACTGCCGGTGAACTGGGCTCCTGCATCCGAAGCCCCCGGCAGCAAGGCTGGGGCCATGCCTGCGCCTGCCCGAGTAGGAGGCATTCTTTTGAAATTCAGCTGCTGCAAGGAACTAAGCTTGACAACACTAATGCAAACTGTTAGTGACTGGCTGCATCCCAAGAATGAATGCAGACTCATATTTTCTGCCCGGTCTCCCATGATGACAGAGCAATAACTGTGACACAACGTTCCTGTGGTTTTTCTGCCTGGTCTGTTTAAGTAAAGTTAAAACTATTACCATGTCCAATGTATTTATATTTTTTTTCCATACCTAGAGATGAGAAGTGTAAATTACTACTCAGATTCTGGATGGAAGAATGAAAACTCATACATATACTACATATTCTAGTGAGTATAGATTTATAAATAAACACAAGGAAACTCTTGAGTTCAGGCTTTTATCAATCTGTATATAGAGATTACAGTGTCCAAACTAAAACACTCATTCTGCGTATTCCGAAAATGCATCAAACCCCACACAATCCTTTGGGGTAATTCAAGTCCACCTCTCAGGCAAATGCAAAAACACCCAAGAGAAGCAAGGTAGAGTAAAAAGAAATGGAAAAATCATTGATTTTCCTGTACCTTGGAGCTCATATTCAGACAAATTCAGTTAATTTACTCAGGAAAAGAAGGTTCAACAAAATTTATTAATATGAAAGCAAATCACTAATAATAAAAGAAAATTTAAGTTTAAAGCCACAATTCTGTAGAGTATCTTGTTTACATTAATAAACTATTTACAGAGAGAAGGTGTTAAATTAAGAACGAGGTAATCCCTCATGTAACGTTTCATTTCTTAAAGCTGAGCCCTTGGCTTCAATCACAGATGCCCTTATATGAAATCATTGTGGTCAGCAGGTATTACTCATAAATGCAAATGCTGTGCTACACCTCAGAAGCATTACTGGAATTCATTCCAACATCAAATCTAAAGCAGATTTGAACTCAGCTTGACTGCTTCCCAGACACTGCAATCAATTCAATATCTGCTATCGTTCCCATTCAGAAGAAAAATAAATACTTCTCAAATTTACTGTGAGATAACAATTATGGAAATCTTGAACTTATTTTAATTTCACAAGGTTTATAGTTTCTTGGAAAAAAAAAATGGTCAAAATAGCCAAAAAAAAATTTTATTAGCACTAATCACACGGAGTTTAAACCACATTAAATTTCCAACTTCCTCTTTGGAAGTTTTACAGTAAATAATTTTATTTGAAGAAATGATAAGAGCAGAAATGAGAGAAGTATCAAAGACTGCACCTACTACAGAGCAGAAAATAATAAAGAAGCACCAATATAAAAGTACACTTTATACAACAGACATTTACTTTGCTTTTATGTGAAGTGAGAATACATTCCTCAGCTGCTAAAATTTTAACAAGCAGCCTTGGATAGTGTTTTTAATGCAGCGGTTCGTTTCTGTTGCAGGATTGCTCACCCAAACCTATGCAGGGCATACAGCACCTCAGCAGCCGCCCTGCCACCAGTTCCAGTTGATCTGGACACTGGACTGTTTTTTGGTGATTCAAAGCACCATGGCAGTTAATGTTTATGGACACAGACCTGAGTTCAGTTCTGTTCGGCGAGCCTGACAACCGAATGGTCAGACCATACCAAATACTTGTTTTAAGTATCTGTTATTACCTTTTTGGGTTTGGTGACACAAGGATAGGAAAGCACAAGAAATGTCTTCCTTCTCATGTCAGGAGAACAACAGCTTTTTTTTACCCTACCAACAGGACAGGAAGGAAAGCCTTTCAGGTCACCTGGGGGTAGCTAGACAAAGAGCAGGAGATGGGAGGGGAAAGAGTTCACATCCGCATCTCTACAGCTGTACATGTACTGAACCATACACCCTCACCTGTCTGCATGACTGAAAGTCTACACCACTGGAGAGACTGGCAGAAAAATCTGCAGAAAAAAAAAAATAAACCATAGTGGTACTTACATCAAACAAAAAATAAAATCTTTTTTTCTGAAGTCTTTCACAACATGTGAATGAGAATTTCACGCAGCTGAGAAGGCAAGTGAAACTGCTTCTCCTTACCATTGTTCAGATACCTTCTTTAAGGATTTGTTTCTATACCTCAAATAAAAATCCCTCCAGCCTTGCAATGAATCATTTTTTGGAAGAAATGGCTCCTAACTAACTTGAATTAAGGCTGAAGTTTTGCTCTTGGTTAAATGACAGTTTGCACTTCAATATACCTTTTTGCAGAATTCAGTTGAGGTTCAGCTCACTTTTGATCTAATGAGTTGCCTCAATTTACATCTGGACAAAATAAAGAGATGGAGAGAAGACAGATCTCTGTACTGCAGCAAAAAGCAACATCATAGCAGAGCAGGAAACAGAAACATAGAACATTCAGTTCCATTCTTGTGTTTTTACAAAGTGACACTAGACTGACACAGCAAAAAGCCTCAAAGCTGTTTTTCATAGATCATAGTAACATTTATAGTTACTATAAAAGTTTTTAAAGTAACAATAAATAACAAAACTACACAAACCGTAAGTCCCTACAATTTGTCCTGATACAAGAAAAAACCAAAAAGCGCCCAATTTCATGCTTACTGTTAGAAAGACATTCTAACGTCTGTTAATTATTTATGGTTCAGTAGCATCATTGTCTTTTAGGAGTTTTGGGGTTTGATGTAAATGTGTGAAGGAGTGGGAGTATTTTAGCATGTGAGAATGAAAAGAAGTTAGAAGGGTTGAGTCACTGAGTATTTTTACACATGGGCCATCTTTGTCAAAAGATTCACGTCCAAAGTTCAGTATGGCTCCATGTTAGGTGGTACAGCTTTGGCCCTGGCCAGTCTCTTTAGAAAAGTCCGAAGGCCAACATCACCCAACTCTGCGGAGTTCTGCCCCGGTAACAGATTCTGACAAGACGCATCCTGACTGTGTGTTTCAAAACAACCATTCTTCTCAACACTACAAGGAGAGGAAAATAGATTTCAGAGGCTTATTTCTCTTCGGGGCCTTCAGAAGATGCAGCATATTTGTGAGCCTAGAGAAACCCCTCCCTATAAGGCAAGGGGATCCTTTAAAATATTACCAAACAAAATCAGCCTTCCCACACGCAAACAGAGGACTCCCACACTTGTCATACATTCAGCACTACAAATCCATTGAAGAGATAATAATTGCTACATTTTTTAACAGCCTCACTGGAAAAGGTTTTGCAGCTATAACTGCCTCATCAAGAGGTAAACCAAAGAACTGACTGGTTCCAACTATTCCTGCCAGGAATATCAGTTTCAGATTAGACAGGAGGCATCAAATCTTTATAAGAATCAATACATAAATATAATAATATAAAAGGACATAAAATATGTTTTATATATATATATATACACACACACGCAAACAAATATATCCAATACAGTGTGGTGCGAATCCTGTTCAGCTGAAAAGTCTTGGAATTAGAAGGTATTTCGAAAATTTTGCAACCGTACAATTGATTTCTGTGAGCTTCAGAAATCTCCATGACAGTTCATCCTACCGCTCCCATAATAAGGCTCCCAGAATGTCACTTTTGACCCTGAAGACATCCACTCAAGTAATGGTCTTATCACAGAAGCTTTAACATTAACTGTTGGCTACAGCAACCTGGTTTTGCTCCTTATACAGGCACGTATGCTAACGGAATACATCAGTAGTAATTCCTGCTTGACACATTGCCTTATAAATCAAGAATTGCTATTAAAACCAACTTCTGTTACATACCGAAATTAGCATCCTGTCGTTCATAATGGAGGCAAACCATCTGTATTTATTTATTTTTAGTCTTTAAACTGTATTTATTTATTTATTTTATACTTAGTTATTCTTTATTATTACATATTTAAAGTACAGTCCTTTTCCTTACAACATGAACTCATTGAGGGAGATACTGGTTCGGTTTTCTGTTACATAAAAACTGGAGTTTTCTTACTGGGTGGATTTTACTTCACACACACACAGAGAAAACCCCCAAACCAAATAAAACAAACCAACCAGAAAAATAAACAAACAAACAAACAAAAAAACCAACTACAAACCAGAACCGAAAACCACAAAACCCAGAAATGGAGACATTGTCATGCAGTGAGTGGCACAATCAAGAGTAAACCTAAAGTATTTTCTGTCTACAGTGTTCATAGACCAGGTACAGCAGGATGATTGGTGTCATTATGCCAGGATCCAATTAAAAAACAGACCATGTTCGACTTCATTAATCTTCATTTGTCTCATTGTACATTCCTACAGCCTTGTGAGCAGGTTGTTCTCACCTTTTAAACCAACCCTCTTATTAGTGCAAGAACTTTCTCCCCCTTATTTGCTCTCACTGACTCAAGCCTCACTAAATTTCAGGACTCTCTACTATTCTTTTCATTGGCAAAAAAAGATCTTAAAGGATCTTTGAAAAAGAAAATTTCTGTATGATTCTGCAAGAAATGGTTGGGACAGTGTTTGCTGTGTACAAGACAGAATGCAAGACTGAATCCATCCTTCAAGCGCACAACCCCTAATAAATGAGATGTTAATGGAAGAAGAGATGATCTTAATGCTGTGGAAATTAGGGTGCTTAACTCGAGGTCAGTCTGTCAGCTCTCCATCTCTCAGTTTAGACTCCATCAGCCATCTGGATCCAGCGAAATGCAGAAGCAAAGTAGGATGGCATTTCTGGACCTCTGCAAAAATTCCCATTAGTTTCTAAGCTATCTATACCTCCAACTTTCCTGTTAAAGAAAAAATTGTCTTTGATTGATGAAGCTGACAGACAAGTAGGACAAAAAAGTCCTTCCAAAGCAACAGATGGTTCCGGTCAAGGCCACTGCAGATTTCCTTAATGGACATGAGTGGCTCAAGAAGATTGCTATTAAAATGTATTTACTAGAAAAAGAAACATCTAATTTCTCTAGCCATTCCCAACTAGGTTTCTGTTTTTATTACCTATTTAAAAGAAAGGCTGCTACGAAGCAGAAAGGGACCCTTCTCAGATAGCTAGTGAGGCCTAAGAATTTTGCCATTGTATATCAGTATTCATAAAATAACCTCCCAAGAGTCCAGTGACTTACTATGGAAGAACACAACAGACGTACTTCTAAATGCTCATTTCAAAGACTGAAAACCACAAATATTGCATGAAAAATCAAAGAGTTAAGAGGTGTACAAATTCTGGCAGATAGCAAACCCATCTTACTGTGGGGATGGAAAGGGATTCTATCTATGCAATAGAAAATTTCAAAAGGTCTGCACATGTCAAAATGTACAACTTTGCATTTGCTTTTCCAGAAGAATGTAGTAATTTTCCAGAAATCAGTAATGAAATTATAACTTGAGAGGTTCTTGAAAAATTGCACTAGCGATCATGCAAAATAACACAGGACTAGGGCTGTGTCTCAAGTTCTTCTTTTCCACTCCCCCACACTACTGCTAGACAAAGTTGCCATGAAATAAGATTTAAACATGAAAGCTTTCAAGCTGACACCATCTTGTTCAACTAAGTGGCAGGTATTCAGCCTGCATCTTACCAATATGGCCGATTTTCCATCTCGGAGAAGCTACGATGCTGCCACCAACCCAGAAAAACTCTTCAGCCAGACGGGCCACTGAGAACTTATTTTGAAGCAAGGGAGATTTTGAGGCATCCATATCTGAGACAAAGGGCAGCTTCAGAACTGAATACAAGCACTGACGGCCTTAATGGATATCAAGATTCTGTAGTACACATTTTCAATGTAACAGCTTAAAAATATTATCAGGAAAAACCAAGATAATCGGTGATTTCCAAAATCCAATGGTATTTTTCGGGTTGTAACAGAGCAGTTTCACAGCAAATTTAGGCCTCCTCCCAGTCCATATTTAGAATATTAAAATCCCAACAAAATCCTTTTTATTCTATGTGACGTACCTATGTGTCTATTTTTGAGGATTGGGTGGGTTTCAGTTCAACATTTTAAAGAAGACACATGATGGACATGGACAGGGCCATGAGGCAAGATGGTATGTAGATGAATCCATTTCTGGACAGAAAGGCCTCCCGATGATATTCTTTTTCCTTTGCTACTTTACCAGCTGCTAAGCATCCGCCACGACATTGTACCAATTTATAGTTGTTGGCTTCTCCATGCTGCTTCCTCCCTCTGACAGCAACTCCTAAATAAAGGTACCCCTTTTATAGATTTGATTACAAACAGATTTGCATGTCCTGCTCTTGCTGAGAGCTCTACTTGCTCTTCAAAATCAACCAACAATATCCATTGCTGTAAATAAGTGCAAAGTTAATAGTACAATCCATTCCCCTCTCTGCCCTCCTGAGCCACCCTTGCCTTGCACTGTGAATCTGTCCAGGTGCTTAAGCTCTTCAGTCTCTTTCCAGGTCTGAAAAAAAAAGAACAATCACATTTTCTTCTCGTACAGCTCTTCAAAATATCATTGCACCAGTCTTCATCTTTTCTCAGAATATTCTCTTCCGTATTTTAATGGACATGCCTGATAAAAGAAAGAACATTTCTCTCTAGGCAGTAAAAACTAGATACGATGCAAACACAGCAACACATGTTTGCTTCAAATCCTAAATCCATCATACGCACTAATCCTAAAGCCATGGTTCTGCCCTATCCAGTCAAGGGATTTAGGTGACACGTTACAGCTCTGGGGGAAAAAAAAAAAGCAGGTTTAAAAAAATGCTTTCTTCTTCTTTCTTCTTCTTCTTCTTTCTTCTTCTTTCTTCTTCTTCTTTTCTTTTTTGCCTACATTAGCAGCATCTTTCCAACCCATTTAGGAACATCTTTGCAAACTGGCACAACCCCATAGAAGATGCTTGCTTAGGACACAAGCCAGGCAGCTACCCTGAGCAAAACAAATGCTGTACACAGATACAAGGAACCGTGCAGGTGCCTGAAAACTGACAGAGATAAAAGCAGGTAAGGATTAAATTTTAAAAAGCACTAAGTCACTACCTCATTCCATTTGAAATGCATCCATTAAATTCCAAATAAAGAAATCTGTCATTTATGTTATCACAACCTCTTAAGCTACATTAAGTTTTAAGTACAATATACAATTGCTCTTGCCATCTGTGATCTGTACAAGAAGCCTAATATGCTTCTAGCTTGATGAGCTAAACACAAATTGCCCGATTAAAAACACATTCATTAAGTGCTTCCTACTCCTCCTTTCACAGTTTGAAAAAGCTTAAGAGTAGTTAATTCTACAGATGATTCACTCTCAATTAGAAGTTGTTTATTTCACCACCTATGCCCAGAGTTCTTATATTAGGCTGGACTCAGAGTTTAACCACAGATTAATTCCAAAGAAAAAACAAACTGGGACTGCGCTAAGGGTCAACAGTGGCAATAAAGCTACGTACACTCTTGTCACATTCTGCTATTTATTCAAACACTTCAGAAATAGCATTCGATTCTCCTAAGGCACCTTTCAAGAGTAATTTAGTGAGATGACTGCCAATTGTCATCGGAGGAGAAACGACTTCTGTAAAATGCTAAGAAGCATATATCCATGCAACAGAAAACTGCTACACAGAAGGGAAGAACCCATGAAGTACAGTTCTAAAGATCCTAATCCTTTTTTCAGATTAAGTAAGATCAAGCATGGGCCAGAATGAGACCTGAGAAATGTGAGCTTAATTACCTGCTCTACCACATGCTTCTCTGAATTTCTTAAATAAATCAGTAAACATCGCTGTGGGTAATTTCCATGCTATAGAAATAACATCTTAAATGGGGAGAATGACATTGTTGTACCTCACAAAGGAGGAGATACAACTAAACATTAAGGCTCTCAATCATAAGGAGACAGAGTTAAGGTAAAATTTTGCAATAAACCAAAAGTATTGCAGATGTGTAGTTTCCTTCTTTCTCTTGCAGCACTAATCAGAATGATTCCTTGCAGCCTTCCTGGTTGTACATGCAACAGTATCTCAGTAGTCAGCACTCTGTGTGCTAGGCAGCAAAAGGTAGTCCTTTTAAAATTCAAAAATTAATTCTGCAAGGACATCCTAGATTCTGCATTATCCATTTATGTACTATCAACCCGGGGACAAAGGGAAGGAAGAAAAAGAGTGAAACATAACTCCTATTGCAGCGTTGCCCAAGATACTAGTTTCACAGTACAGAATAAAAATTCTGCACAAGCAGGACTTTGAATGTGGATTTGCTTTTATTCCAGTACCAAGAAAAGCCAGTGATTTACAGCAGAGAAATGCCAGTGATTTATAGCACCAGAAAAGAACTATTTCTGTGTTCAAGTTAAAGTTAGATTTGTAATCCAAAGTCCCCCCAGAGCAGGTTAATTTAAATCCTTTTAGTTGGCACTATCAATCCATCCTTCAGGCCTCCTAAGAAGATGATCACATAAAAAGAGAAAAATAAAATCTTTCAAAAAGCCCCTCTATTTACTGATTATGCTGGACACAAGGTAACAGTGTGGGAAAGCAACAGGAAGTAACAAAGGGTTAAATGTGACATAATCCCTCTCCCAACTCTTAAGCATACTGAGTGTAGTACTTAGGATATAAGCCTATTGAAATGGGTTTCTATTCTTGCCTCACTTGACATCCTCAGAAAAATCTTGCTCACCTGACACAACTTGCAGATTAAAATCTTCTTTCCATGGCGCTTTAGGAACTTACTATTCTCTGAGCATAACAAAGGCTTTTCATGCCACAAAAGGATTTGAAAACCAACAGTGTTTGAGTCTGCAGGATAGCCTGTGGCTTAGCTAAAAGCGGAACTCAGAACACTTGATGAACAATGCTAGAATGTCAAAAGTCTTGCAAAAGAAGAAATTCACTTCAAGAATGGCAGAAAAGTCAGACTTGATCATACAGAGAAAGAGCATCTTGCAGAAGATATAGGAGCACAACATACACATAGTTTGGAAGATGGACAAAAGTAAGCAAAATGGAGAGCCTCCTGAGACAAATGGGTTTATCATTAACGCAGTCCATCAGGATGTATGGCTTCCTTTCCAACATGCATGTTTTATTGTTGAGGGAAGGAAAAAATATTAAAAATTATTTAATACATAGAGAAACAGCTGTAGCCCTCCAAGTAGAAAGGACAAACCAAAAAATTTCAATGCGGGACATTTCAATACATAGGTCAAACTTTGACCTCCCTTTTGTCTTCTGTACATCGAGATTCAAGTAGAAAATAAAACGAAGCAGTGACACGACAGGTAAATTAGGCTCACAGTGTAGCAAGAAGCTTAAGCGTATCAGGTAACAGCAGGCAGACTCATTTTCTGTACTTCAGCTCGCTACCAGTTGAACATCTAACAGAAAATACTTTAGGTGTACTTAATAAACTGATTTTCAAAGTTCAATATAATTATCGCCAGAGACGTTAAATATTACAGACCTGATACTGTAATTGACTTGTAAATCCCCAAGGATTAGACTTCTAACTTCACCGCTATGCACTCCATTTATCCTTGCACGAACATACTACAGACCCAGTTTCCCAGATTAACAAACTAACATCACAAGAGGCTGACTCTAAAATACTTAGAAACACATGGGCAGCAAGGAGTGATACACATATTAACTTTAATACAGGTATCACTATTTCCCACTTCCCATCCAGGGAAATCTTACTCCTAATGGCTGCAGAATAAAAAGAAAATGATTGCCAACCCACAAGACAAGTTAAAATGAGGAAATAAAAGTTCTTCATGTCATCTGGCACACAGCCATTTATCTGTACACACTCTCTCACTTACTTTTACCCTCCCCATTGCACTTTCAGCTGTAAACACAAGTCAAAAAGCCCTGGAAAAACTGCAGAAATCACAGTTACAGCTACATCTTAGATAACCCAGCCTAAGAGCTTCATAAGAGTTAGCAGGCCTGTCACTGTCTTCTGAAGTACTAAATGCCAAGATATTTCTAAGGGAAATAGCAAAAGCAATGCAATCTCATTGAAATGCACATCACTAAATACATTTTAAAAATACATCTGAATTACAGTTCAAAACCCAACACACATAAGCATGAACATGAACAGCAGGATCACAGAAAGCTTGACTTGATGAACCGATGTCATGACGCTCATTCACTGCTTCTAAATGTGAGAATTACATTTCTTCCCTTTTCCCCTGAAATGCTGCTTCCTAAAGGTCTAAAGCATTGTGATCTAGACAGCAAGACCAGTCAACTCAGTTTCAGTTTCTGTTCGCTTTCAGGTTTCCACAGCCCTCTATGTTCTTTTACTGCTAGGTCTGTATGCAACAGCTGCCTATGTTTCTGGTACAACCTCTTCCCAGGAAGAGGGATATTGGGAGTATATGCTGATGGAGCGCAGACAACATCTGTTTTATTTTCTATTTTTGCCTGACAAGTAAAAACTTCTGCATTAGTTATATTAAGAATTCACTAAAACCATCACTTTCAGATGGTTCTGCCAACTACCAAGGCAGGCAAAATTCAGATACGTGTAGAGTTATAACCAAATTTCCTGCACTCATTCAATCCCTCACTCCCAGGCTCAGGAAGGCCAGAGTACCGGCTGGGCCACAACATTATCCCAACTGTATATAAGCTGCCTTTTCCTTAATTCCAACATAACCCCACTCTACTGACCTTTGGCGTGGACACAGACAGAGCTATAGTCTACTACAGACTGCAGACCATCTGGGCAGCAACTCTAACCGCAGTAATCCACGCTCAGGATTAAAGCCACACATCTTGCCTGTGGCAAGTGGAAGCCAGGTTATTCACTAGCTTCTGTTTCTCACCCACCATGCTCCAAAGTTTAATATTTTTGCACTGGCTCAGAATATACTCAGGTTATTCAGTTTGACTAAAATACCTCTGCCTTCAGTATGCATTAATTTACAAAGCCACTAATTCCACTAGGAGAAACAGCAATGGCGGTAACATCGCATGTCCTGGTGCATCCTTTCAGTACTAGAATTCCCGCTGGGTAAGCCCCGAGACAGCTGCTTTAGCTAAGCAACCACAAATACGGATATTTCCAGGGGTGTCCAAAACTGTTTAGAAAGCTGCATTATTAAAATGAGATGATCCTGAAATCCTTTAAATTACTTTATTTATATAAAGGAATATTTGTGGAACTGAGAACCATTAGCAACAACAGCACTAGCGTAATGACAACAATCAGTCTGCCTCCTTCCACGATGTTTAGCTCTCTTGAGCTCACCTGAAAAAAATGATGCAATTATTTTAATTAAATGAGAAAAGGCTTTGTGTTTTGAGCCTTCGAGTAGGTTTTGCATTACAGAAGACTGTTTCTTTAATAAACATATTAAGACTTTGTGCCATATCAATGGCACTGAAACTGTAGAAATATTACTAACTCTTTTCCCTTAAAACATGCACCATCTTTGAGGTATTTCTATAGCTTTTGCTTTAAGGTATTTCTATAGCTTGAGGTATTTCTATAGCTTTTGCCTTCAATAATTGAAATATAATAGCAATAGTCTACTAACAAACTCTACTAAGAATTCTGATCCCGGCTTTGGCAAAGGAAATTCAATTTTCAAGATATCTTTGGTAAAAAGATAAAAAAAGCTACTTGAACTTTTTTTCTTGCAAAGCTGTAATAATGAAATTTTGTTGATTGTAGAAAAATGACAGAATAAAATAAATATTTTAAGACTATGAATGTTGCTCTGAGGTCACCTTGTTTCCAACTTCTGACACATATAAGAAAATGTCCCTACACACTTAATTGAAGTAAGATCTTAAACTCTTTACATGTAAAGTTCTTTCAGCACTTTACCATCTGTTCAGTGACATGGGTCATAAACACTGAAAGGGAGATTAAGGCAGGTTGGGAGGGAAGAAAACCATCATTATTATTGAACACTTATCAAAACACCTCTAAGAATTCCAGAATCCAAGGCAAAATTGGTACAGGAAAACAAGACAGATTGAAAGACATTCAGAAGAGACATCTGCTAATGAAATCCATCACCACAAATTGATTTTAACTCACAAACTTCGCTTCCGTATTTGGGGTGAATTTTAATATACTCTACCTGTAAAAGATTCAGAACTCTCCTAGACCTTCCTTTCATGCCATGTACTTTTTAAAAAATGTGACAGAGTCCTTATTTCTCAGATATATACCAGTTTCACGAAACATGGAAAAAATGGATCTGCATCATCTCTAGGAATAACCCAGCCTCTGTCTTCCTTCAATGCTCTCCTCAGCTTCTGTGTCATCCACGAGACACCCTTATGAGGGTATACTGTAAATCGAGAGAAAACAGTGGGATTAAGCCACCAAACTTAAATCCACAATGAGGGTCATCATGCGCTCTCTTAGAAATACAGGGAGGTTACGTGGCCGCACAGAGCTGCAGATGCACACAGAAGAAATTGCAAGGTGCTTGCTCAGTTACAAGGGTTACTCTGGGAAGAAGGAGCTGACAGGCGAGAGTGGAGAGCTTCCTCTAGAGCCACTAGTTTAGTCCATCCTTTGCTGAAAACAAAACGCCAGAATCATTCATACAAAAAATTAGAAATCTGTCTGCAGTGAGGCAAAGCAGATGGCTTGTATTTAAACAGCCTGGGAGCCAGAAAGTCCCATGCCAAGGAACTTCAGTAATGTATCCACCTCTCATCCTTGTGACTTCTTCCTATGAATTACAATAATCAGGCACACTCCTTCCCCATCACAAGGGACATTACAAATTTTCAGCCTCTCCTGATAGGCATGACAAACTAGAATTAATTCTAAATTTCAAATATCACAACAACTTGAAAATGAGATTTGGCTCGGAACAATATTTTGGCTTTGAACTCTGTTAACCAGGACACGCTTTCATAGGGATTTACCTGATCTTGGACATTTTTTTTGGACTGGCACAAGAAGGGGTGGGGAGGTGACAATATACTTTTCATGCATTATTAGCTGTTTCAGGAAATAAATCATTTTTTCTTGTTTCTACCTTGTAAGAAAACACAAAGCTCATGTTCACATCCCTTGTTAACATTTTAATGGGCCACTTCATGAAACTGAAATGAATAGGTAAAGCAATAATTTTGCAATCTGACTCTATGCCACAGTCTACAATATGCAATCAGTGTGTATTCTGAACAAAAGAGAGCATGAAGCACTGGGCAATGAAGATGTGATTTTAAAATGATGGAGGGCACTGAAATTTCCAATAGTGCCTGTAGCTGTAGTGCTCAACTGCATAGACTGTGCAAGGTGTACATTAAAATGGAGCTAAATCTTCCATAGGCTAAAACAAGGCAAATACACTTTCGTGGGAGATCACTGCCTTGCATTCCACTCCAAACAGGTTGCATGTTTTAATATTTCTGACAGAATTCTTGAGAAAGCACAGTCACACATCAAATTATTTCCCTTTCAAAAATATATCACTCTACAGTACCCGGTATCTCTAAATCTTAGAAACCAACTGTAGGTCTTTTTGTAAGCTTGAAAGACGACCATAATTGTGGTTTTCTTCAAGCAGGAACCACCTGCTGTAATCCCCCAAGGGGAAAGAGTACAAACAGTAAGAAGCACAGTAGCACAGTGAGCGGAGGCTGCTGAGCTGAAATCCACAACAAGGTCAATGACTGCAAGTCAGTATAGCTTATTGCCCATTTGTTTTTTTTAGCCTTGGATTCAGTATAGTTAGGGTAAACATTCAGGAAGTAAAGTAATTGCCTCTGGGCTCCTTCAGGAGAAGTATTTCTGTCTTTTGCTATGGTCTCCAATATCCACCTCATTTTGAAACAAAGCAGTCTGACGGATTCATTTCCCCCCAGGCTTCAGAACCAGAAGATAAGCAGACATTTGAAGGCTGATGAGAGAGTCAGCTTGCTGGACGAACTGAGAAAATGGGCTCACTGGAAAATATTGTACAGAGATCCACATTTAACAGTGTTTCTGGACTTTGTTCAGTACAAGGCTGGTCCACAGTCACTCTGTGTCAGGTCAGATAATGCCATAAAATTTAGTTGTTCTCTGCCACATAATGCCTTTAGACCCGCAGATGCCAGTACTGATTATCTTTCCTGTAATTTCCTAAAACAGCAAAGCTTTCCCTTTTAGCTGAACTAAATTCACATTGACCATACAAATGATTCTATCTAGTGCTAGAAGGGAGATTCATCACAAGAATCTGCATGTAAGGTATCAGTTTTTTATGCTGCCCACTTACCATTAACATGAAATTTTCTTTGCAATGTTTCTCTCCTTTTTTTTAAAATCAAACTGAAGATGAGGCATCTGTAAATCATCTATAATTGAGGTCAGAACAGCAAAAAAAAGTGTGTACATCTTTAGTAACAAGGCAGAATCAGTAGATATGATGCTGGAGAAATAGAAAACACCTGTGTATTGATTTTTCTTTGGTGACCTACATTCCAAGAATAATCACTTTGATTACATCAACTCCTCACCAGAAGACTTTTAAAGAACCCTTGCAAATAGTGAAACAGAAATAATATCTAAGAAGGTGGATCATACCTGTATAAGTCAGTTTAATTATAAGCCATATCAGGACTTTAAAGCATATTGTGACGCTTTTTTTCTGCTTTTTTCAATTCATCATAAAATTAACAATAGCAGTGACAACAGGAAAAATAAAATAATTTTGCTAGAAAATCTCTAAAAATATAACTGAAAAGCAAAACCGTAATCATTCAACAAATCAACAGACTTCATAATATGAACCTATAACAAGCTGATATTCAACCCAAAGAGTAGCAATTATTTTAAAGATAAAATCCTCTTGGAACTCAGACAGAAAGAAAGAAGCATGGGGGCATATTTGAAGGAAATATCAACTGCCAGTTGCTCTATATAAAAATCGGTATCAAATGCATCATCTCTTCTCCCTCACTTCTTATATCACACCTGTGTAAAACTAGCATAACACAATGGCAGATTAACAACTCTGACGAGAATTATGCCATTACTGATGCTTATGATCTTCACCTCAGAAATTCTGCATTTCCACTACCTTATTGCTTCCTCCCATCAACTTGCAGCGGGGTTTGGAGCAGCTATTGATACGGGACAATACAGAAGTGGTTAAAAAGAAAAAAAAAAGACATGCCATGATGTTAGTGAACATGAAAATAGCTGTTTCAGTGAATTTGTTTGGCTAAGGTTTTCATGACTGTCAAAATAAAGGATCCATCTTGATTTATGTTTTACGTTGTTCACCATGAAGTTTGACCTAAGAAGAACTTGCAAGATGTCACAACTGCCAGATAGAAAAATTAACTGAAGTACGTCAAGAAACAAAATACACATTATGCTTAAGGTTCCAAACCTATGCTTGCTAAGCACCTCCTCCTTCACCAGCATGCCATAACAAGGACTTCTCTTACTCTCTTACATCTTACTGAAGATAAAACCTGCTTTTTTATTTATACTAAGGACAATACAATTTCCCAACTGAGAAATGGATTTCCAATCCTAAAATTAGATAAGGATTCACAACAGTTAAGTGTACCTTTAAAGAATTGTTACGTTCTTCCTCTTAGAAGCTAGATATTCATCATGTCCTTTCATACAACGAAGGCCTCTAATTAGTTGGATAAAAAAACCAAACAAACCAAAGCAAGAAAAAAATAGTTATATGTAGAATATTTTATGCTATTTTTCTCCTAATCAGTTCTTGTGAAATAAAAAAAATCCTTCAACATAAACATCTGCATTCAACAGCAGTCCCACAAGAGATAATTTTGGTCATTGACATTGACAAGAGAATAAAGAAAATATTCCCTTAAAATTATTTTGTTCTGCAGTGTTCGTTTCCATTGTGCACTTATTTCTCCCACATAAATATTAATGAAGAGGAGAATTTAATCCTACATTCATGAAATCCTGTGCAGAATTTTCTAATTAAATTATTTATACAGAAGGTTATTGGGTTTTCAGCTGATCAAAAATAAAAATATTATTTATTTATCTGCTTAAAAGTTCTAGAACTGCTATGGAAGAAAATATGAAAAGATATATCTGCTTGATAAATTCAACTAGAAGTACAGCTGAGAACACTAGTTTGTGCCAAGAAACAGAGAAGCTTTTTTGGGAGGCATTATATTTGCAGGTTCCGTCCTCAGCTCAACTAATGCGATGCTGAATGGCCGACTGTAGAGTTTCAATCACCTTAAAAAAAATCATTCTACTATAAAAGGGTGATGATTCTGAACAAGCAGCATTTCATTGAATCTGACTTCTACTGCACTTCTTATCTTTTACTCTGTAGTATAAACAATACCTAATTTACTCAATATCAAAGAAGATGACACCACAGGAAGAAATGCATTAAAACTACAAATTGCATAGCCTGTTTGGAATCGCTGCCCTTCCCACAGTGTCTGAATGCATCAGGAAAATAGCCAAAGTTCGTTCTTTGGATCACAACAAAGATTTCTGACGGGAAAAGAGGATTTGGGGCATGGTAGCCCAATTTTCTGCCATATTTGTGAACTCTCACATTTTGATTTTCACTTAGTTTCACATATGCATTTTTTAAGAATAGCACCGGTCTTTATTAGAGCAATAAATACATTAATAAAGTGTTTAAAAAAGGGAAAGAAGAGTAAGTAATCCCCATTCCAGAGGCACATAAAGGGACAAAAGTCTGAGAATGATTCCTTTTATGCTGCATAGGGACGTCACTAAATGAGAAATACATCAAATCACTATATTTACAGTAATAAACCATGCTTTCTTCTTCCCAGTGTTTAATAGCCTTAGACTCACGTTAGTTACTTTACCGCCTACTTTATTGGTAACAAACAGGTAGAACTGGATAAGGAAAGCAGAAGGTGCAAATTTCAGATCTCTATTCCAACACATGGAGGCACTTCATGTCATCATTTCTGCTTGTGAAAAGCTGATTTGATAAGTACTTCCACTGATGCGAGGTGAGAACTGAGCTTTGGAAACATTTTTCAATTGCTTTTTACAAGTACAATTGACTGCATAAGGTGCAAGTCAGTAAGAAATCAGGCCTGAAGTGTTTTCTGAAGACAAAAATAAGCTCTTTAGCCTAATTAGTTCACTGATCCTTCTTTTGGATAATAGATGCACGATGCTCTTTGTTCCTCTCTCACATGAGTACAGCAAAGGTGGCTGGATATATTAGCTTCTTCAGCTGAGTTCTGGTCACATTTTTATTCTTCAGATCCAACTATAACTAATCTAAACCTCCTGCTCAATCAATGAAAGAAAAGCTGTTCCTCCCTCTCACAAACAGGAACATTACCAGAAAAGAATTTCACTGAGACTTTTCCAGGATGATGTAATATAGTCACCCTCCAACACTTAATCTAATTTTAAAGTGAGTCCACAGTATGTTAACTTGAAGACTATAGCAATTGTCCACAACCTTTGTAATGGACTTCTCTTGTCCTCAATAAAATTTAAAAGGAATATCCCTATTTTGAGATAAGAATCTGAACTTGGAATGTATTAAATGATTTTTCCAAAGCCACACAGATATATTAAGTAATAGAGATGGGAACTGAGTTCAGTTCTTCTAAAAATGATAGCAGTACTTTGCCTAAAAAAATCACATTTTTTTAATATATTTACTGGTGGAAGATAATTGTCACATCTACCTTCACATCAAAATAAATGGATTTCCAAACCTAGGAAGATGCTGAGGGCATGCAATTACAGATCCATGAGAAAAGAAATTTTTACCCATGAAAGGAGTATTTACACATTTAAAATAATTTTCTTCTATTAAAGGTCTGTCTGAACTCACTGGGGCTATTTGAAATTCCATGTCTTGACCTCAGGTTTCTGTAGTTTTTACTGATGATCCAAGACAAGGAGTTCAAGTTCACTTCTCAGTCAAGATAGGACTCATTCCCAGTTGAGAGGTATTGTGCAAATGCTGCTCTCAGGAGTCTGTTGCAGTTTGGAGGCTGAAATTCTGTAACTCTCAACTCCTAGTTTTCATCAAATCAAAAGCTTTTGGTTCAGTCAAGTCTGGATTTTCAGATTTGTATCTGGAGCTCCAGCTTCTTAACCCTCCCCAGTTCATACGAATAGTAATCA